>NC_067236.1:23248366-23558366 GCF_019924925.1 Ctenopharyngodon idella
GGTAGTGAACAGGGGGCGTATTTTGAGGCCTCCCCAAACATGCATACATCCATCATAAATATAATCCATACGGCTCCAGGGGGTTCATAAAGGCCTTCTGAAGCAAAGCAATGGGTTTTTGTAAGAAAAACATCTGTATTTTTAAACTTTATAAACTAAAATAACTAGCTTCCGCCAGATGACCATATACATACTGTGCAAGTTGCCAAATGAGTAACCCTCTGAAGCGATATACGTATGACATAGGATGTAGGAGTATCGTAAGCCTAGACGCCTCTCTGGAAGTTAGTTATTATAGTTAATAAAGTTTTAAATATGGATATTTTTCTTCCAAAAACCCATCTCTTCGCTTCAGAAGGCCTTTATTAACCTCCTGGAGTCATATGGATTATATTTATGATGGATGGATGCATTTTTGGGGGGGCCTCAAAACACGCCCCCTCTTCATTACCATTATAAAGCTTGGAAGAGCCAGGATATTTTTTAATATAACTCTGATTGTGTTCGTCTGACAGAAGATAGTCATATACACCTAGGATGGCTTGAGGGTGAGTAAATCATGGGTTAATTTTCATTATTGGGTAACCTATCCTAGTGGTGTAACGCTCAATAAAAAGTACTAAAATAGTCAATTAAATTAATTTGGATTCAAAATGGATTCCTGAATTTTAGTTACACCTGTGGTTCTCAACTCAACTTGTCTTTGGCTTTTTTATATATATATAATAATAATCACTAAAATATTTTTAAAATATTTTAAAACAATAAAAACAGCTTTGATGCTTATTTTTTCAAATAGAAAATTTGGCACAATATTTTATAATTTATCTTTATTGTTTTGCAACTTTATTTTTACTTCAAGCCTCACGAAAAAAGAACTCAAATGATTCTTTATCTATTTAGAAATAAATAAAATCATTTTTAATTCATTAAAAAAGTGAAAAGTTTATCAGAAGAGAAAGAATATAATTTTTTGTAAAAAAAAAAAAATTTAATTTTAATGTGTATTTTTAAATAACTTAATCAATTCAGCCAAAAAAAAAAGTCACATCATCGATCCATGTACAAAAATATTTTTTGATGTGGTTCTTGTTTCCATGGTAACATCAACTTCTCTGATTGGCTTTTATCTCTTCGGGATTATGGGTACTGTAGTTACTGTCAATTTGGCTATTAAACTTGTTTTTTTAGAAGTGAAGTGTCTTCAAATGCTTGGTTTGCATTAAAAGGTTTATATGGAGACTGCTGTTGTGCTCTATTCATTGAAATACATTTAGTGCATCTGTTGAGAACACTCTTCAGGGGATTGGGTGAAAATTGGACATATCACCACCGTGAATGCGTGGATAAAATGTGTTGTCCCCTGCCTTGCGGCTGGATGGCTGCCTGGCCGCCGGTGGTGTAGAGACTCATTTAGACAGCTCGACTGGGACGGGACACTGAAGGTCAGACTGAGAAATGCCTGCAGCAATCTCCCCTCACACATGCTCTCTATTCCCTCTACGCTTCCCTCTCTCTCTCTCTCTCTCTCTCTCTCTCTTTATTTCTCAGTCTGCTGGTTATAAATCCTCTGGCTATTAGGTGCAGTGCCCCTGCTGGCACTTTCATGAGCTCACACGTTTGTGTCTGTGGTGCTGAGTGCCGTGTCACAGTCCCTGAGCAACCGATGCTGTGACAGACAGTGAGTGTGACTGAGCATACTGACGCTCTCTCTGTATTTATTATGTTGCACCATATATGATTATTTTTTTGCACAGGCCTGACTGTCCTTGAGACGTCCACTAGGCCATCAGACCTTCTTGAACTACTTTTAACCAGATTCAACCTGGCAGATAGGTCTAATGCGTCTTATGCAAACACACGAATGGCCCCTAATAGAATTGCATCTTGGAGTACTCAGAAGGACACTTCCTGTTTTTTTTTTTACTTCATGTTACCTGCTAAAGTATTTCAGAGAATGTAGAATACCTATGCTGCCAAACAGAATTTAAGATGCCATGAAATAGCTTGATGAGCACATTTCTTTACTGTTTTGACTTTTCCTTGTTTATTCTGTCACAGTAATGATTTCATACAGGGTTTGCCATTAACACCCACCGACCCGCCAAATGCGGGTGGATTTCAGCAGTGATGTGTGTAACGCAGTCTTACTAGCCACTTTGGCGGGTTGAATTTTATACATAATATAATCATTTTTCAATTGTAGTCTTTTAAAAAAGGCATCTGAAATAATAAACTAAGTGCAATGTAGTGTTGTCAAAAATATAGATTTTTTGATACATATCAATACTGAAATATCTGAAATGCTTCCAGTGCTAATTTTCGGCAGAATACAATACCAGCTGTGCTTTCTTTCTCACTCATCTCTTCGACAGCGAGTTGACACACAAACCCGCCTCCCCTCACTCGTTTCATTTGCTCAGGATGAATATTGTTGGTGTTACAGGGCTTGAATTTCAGCGTGGGATTGTGCGTATTGCACATAATTTTACTCATTCCCACAGATTTTGTGCTCACACCCAAAGTGTGCACACATAAAGCTGCCTCTCAGTACTAAATTGGGTTCTTTTTTGCTGCTTATTGAGCTTAAACAGTCAAATACACACAAAATAATGTCAAAATGCTGGTCTTGGGGAGTATCCATGTAAACACAGTCAGTTATGTTTTAGGTGAATGTAAACAGTTGAGAAAGAAAACGCATGTGTAACAGTATAATGGATCTGTGCGTCAGGTCTTAAAGTGACAGCAGCCTAATATACCTGCTGACAAATTATGAGATAATATTAAAAATATCTATATGGCAGTTTTCCCAATGGTACTGATGTCAAAATCGTGGCGAGTGAAATTGTGAGTGGCTAGTGTATAGTGTATATACACACACACACACACACAGTTTTGGCTCCATGGGGTCTTTAAATGTTAAATTAATGTACTACTTGGAATTCAAGTAAAGATATGACTTCATAATATGGATATTGAGTTTTACATCAGCTCGGCTTGGACAGAAAATGTTCTTATTGCAGTATGTCTGCCTTTTACAGTTAGTTGTTTAAAGAAATCCCACCTAAAGCTACCAAGGCTTTCAAGGTTTTCAGAGCATTTGACTTGTTGATTAAGCTTCATATTTAAGCCACAGTTCGCTGTGTGAACTGCATGCATTACTCTTTGTGACAATATAATGCTTCTCTTTATAAAACCATATTTAAGAATAGCAATTCAAATCGTGAAGGCTTTCAACCTCAAAGGGTCATTCAATAGTGTTACCTTTTGAAAAAGTGGGGACTTTTTGAACTGAGCTATAGGAAGCTGGCGTGGAGCCCGAGTTTTTGTTAGCTTGTCTTGGAGCCGGCCGCCAAGCACGCACACAGATGATTATAGAGATGAACGGCCATAAGCTCCATATTTTACGAGGAGGAGTGAGTGAACTCTAAAGTAGGGAGATGTCTGGGTCATAGTCAGAAGAATCGCACTGTAAGGAAACTAAATGGGTGTAAAGGGATTCATGAAGCTTATTCTGGATAAGGAGTGAGGATTTCACTCATCTCTTCCTCCCACCTCAGGGCTTCCTCTGAAACACCCTTCAACAGCCCACGACAATGAGGTGACACATTGGAGTAGAAAAGCAAACGTCAAGACTTTTTCATGCAATTGCTATGAATGGATATTGGTGCTTAAAAATGGCTAAAAAGGAAACAAAATACCAAAAAAGTATCATAAAAGTGGTCCATACCAACACAATCTCATGGCAGTTAACTATTTTGCATTTTGGTGAATTGGTGGTTAACTCATATGAATTTGAACGATCTCATTCTTACGTTTATTATGATATGCTTAAGCTCCAGTGAAGGGCATGTTTAGGGCTAGGGTTATGGGCGGACCTTAATGCTCAATTAGGGGTTCAAGCACGTAGCGCTGAAACCCTATCGTAACTGTTAAATTTTCTAATGATCAGCATTCTCCCCTAAAAGTGATTGGGCAAACCAAACCGTAAGTCGTTTGGGATTTTTTGAAAAACCCACTTTCGCAAACTAGACCTAGGTTTTTGTCCTGATCAGAACCAAACCAGTTCAGCGAGATTCTCCGGAGACAGATTGTCAATTATTATCAAAAAAAGTTAAAATTTTGATTCACGGTCCCTAAGGGCCACCAAAACATTCAAAGTGGGTGGAGCCACTTTTACTAAAATGGCTATAACTCGTGAACAGAATGAGATATTTTCACCAAACTCGGCACACCTATGTAAGAGCTCATTCTGTGGTCACGTGATAAAGGACGCGGCAACTGGCCACTTGATAGTGCTATAACAGGAAAGAAAACACAAAAACGGCTATAACTACTTCACCGTTAGTCCGATCGACTTGAAAATTGGCATGCAATGTCTTCGTCCAAGGTGCCATGACTGTCTATGAGGACACTGATCCATCTCGAAAAACTTGTCACGCCATTGGCCAATGAAATTTGAGCAACTATCAGACAAAGTTAACGGAGGCCGATCAGAATGAAACTCGCTGGGCCAGTTTGACTCATGGCCCTAGAGGCCTGTGAGAAATTCGAAAGAAATTGGCCACCGGGGGGGCGCCTTCACGTTTTTTTTACCTGTGTAAAGGATCGTGTATCATGCGATTTTTCGCGCATACCCACAACATTTGTACCACATGGTAGAACTCCTCATTCTGAGCAACTTTGCCTCTAGGACCGCCGCTGTCCATCGAATCATTCATTAAATATTAGAGATTATTTCAAAAACCAACTAGGGCGAACTAGTCCTAGGTTTTCTGCTTAACCTCGATAACTGTCAAAAAGCTTTATAAACCATATATTTCCTAAGGTAAATTGCCTGTATTGGCTGTAAATGGTCTTTTCCATCTATGATCGAGATTGTTACAGGCTTGCTAAATAAAACATAATACATTTTTACGCATGTGCTTAAAGCACTTGAACCCCGATAATTGCAGCTCGCAGCTATATTTTTTTCCTAATAATCGTACATTTTTGTACAATTCACATCTGTAAGAATTCATACGAAATCGACACCTTGTAAAATAGTTACTTTTTTCCATGAGATCAGGTTGCCCATACATGCTATTAACTCTCCTGAAATCATATGATAACTTTGAGAAAGCAGACCAACATTTAAGTCATTACTCTCTGAAAATCTCTGCCTAGTTTCATTTCCTACTTCATGAGGGAAGCAGTAATGCCCCATTTCTGAATGAATCAGTTCCTATAAGTCAGATCTTTTAAAAAATTGCTTGATATAGTTCAGAAAACCGGTCCAAAAGAGTCCTTCACAAATCATTCGGTTTAGATTATCAATAAGAAACAACCTTTTTGGTTTGTTCCTCACACGAAGTTATCGCATGGCTTCAGAAGCCTTGAAATATAGTGCCCAAGTCATATAGACTGCTTTTATGATACATTTATGGTTCTTTTGCATGCCTTTTAGACACTCAAAGGCTTCAGTTATTCATTGGAGGGTGGAAAAACTACACGCATAGAAGAAAGAAAATCATACAGGTTTGAAACGACATGACAGAATTTTTTTTTCAGATAGAGAACGATAGTTATGAAATATGCATACACAGCCAACTTGGTCTTGGTTGTTGTATGTGATAATTAAGGATATACGTTCTCCAGTGTTTCGAAACTGCTGCAACTCGACAGACTTCCTTCTTTCAGAGCGCCAATACATCTCATTACATTCATCGTAGACACGCTTTTCCCCTGACGCTCAAACAAGAGCAAAAGAAGTCACTCTACTTTTAATTATGTGTGCAGCAGAGGCTGTTTAAACATTTTTTTATTCCACAATTCAAGATCTTAGCTTTTTGTCAGCTTTGCAATCATTTTAGGTGACTGGGATTGTGAAAACCAAAACGGTACGTCGCACGCGTATTCAGTAAATACATAAACAAGGAGATGGGAGAGGGATAAACAGACACAGTGCTTCATCTCGACGGTTGACACTGATGAAGTTTAAAGCGTGCCCCACCATTAATGGCACTAAAACAAAAATAAACCGTTTTCAAGTATAAAAAGATACACAGCCGCGCAGCAACTAGGCAGCCGTGGTCTTTGATTTATTCCTAAGGGGAAGAGAAAGGACGGGAACATCTTGAACGGCATACAAGGAAGATTCAAGTTCTCCACAGGAAATCATTTTGTGTGAGAGGGCATCCCAGTTAAAAATAGGGTAACTCTAAGAGTACAAAGAATTAATTGGCATGATTTTGGTAGAAGAGAGCACTAGGGAGAACCCAAGTTTGTTCACCATCCTGTTTTGTGTTTACTCTACGGAGTTAGTCGTGTAGTCAAGCTGTCACGCACTCTTCTTTCCCCTTACTTTTTTCTCCCCTCGATCCATTTTTTGTTGTTTTCTGCCTTCGGCTGTCAGAATTCAAGCAGAGCGAATCACTCCGAGATTTTATGAATCTCCGTCAAAGGCTGCCTCATTTCACTGGAAATGATGATATATGATGTTCTTAGTATGACAAGGAAGCTTTAGATAATAAGTGTTGTGTCACACTTCACTGAGTTATGACTAGTATCCAAAATGACTGTGCTAGACACCGATGGGGGTTTTGGTGTGGGCTGTGCTTGTACAGATTTTAATGAGATCTCGCAGCGTGTTTAAATATTTAACAATTCCTGGAGTAGCTCCTCTATCTGCTGTCAGGAACACCCATTGCAATTTCATCCCAATTCCGTGAAATGCTCCAAAAAATGTGACATGCACATTGATGTTCGGCTCATTTTCTGTTTGTGCTGTTATCTCTGTATATCTTTAAGGATGCATCTACGTATAAATGTAAAGAGCCTATATTTGCCCAGTTCTATATATGAACAAGGGCTGTTCAAAAAGTCTATAAGTGGGTCTCGGGAATATTTGATTCTGATTGGTCAATCGTAGCATCCTGTGGTCAAGTGTTTAACTTTATAACTGATCACTGTCACTATTCTTAAAGGGACAGTTCACCCAGAAATAAATTTCTGTTATTAGTTACTCACCCTCATGTTGTTCCAAACCTGTAAGTCCTTCATTCATCTTTGTAACACAAATTAAGATATTTTTGATGAAATCTGAGAGCTTTCTGACCTCCCTATAGACAGCAACGTCATAACCAAGTTCAAGGCCCAGAAAGGTAGTAAAGACATCATTAAAATACTCCACAGTCTGCACTGTTTACAACGTAAACAGCGTAGGAGACTGACAGGTAAGAGAAGATATTGTTGAATAAAGTCGTTATTTTTGTTTTGTTTTTTCCCACAAAAAGTATTCTCGTCACTTCATAACATTAAGTTTGAACCACTGTAGTGACATGGACTATTTTAACAATGTCTTTACTACCTTTCTGGGCAGTGAAATTGGTTATGACGTTGCTGTCTATAGGGAAGTCAGAAAGCTCTCGGATTTCATCAAAAATATCTTAATTTGTGTTCTGAAGATGAACGAAGGTCTTACGGGTGTGGAACGCCATGAGGGTGAGTAATTAATGACAGAAATTTCATTTTTGGGTGAACTAACCCTTTGAACAAGGTTTATTTTGCATTAGGCTATATACAACTGTTACAGTATATCCGGATATTACTTCATGTAATCCAGCCATGCTACATTCGACATATTGTTATTGTCATGTTAAATGTCCATCAGATGTACACTGCAGAATCTTGCTGGACATAGTAGGTCATCAAGGTACATTTGCTGTTTTATGAATACTGTGAATTCGGGCATTCTACTCTTTTCACAAATAGTTTTCTACTATACAGTAAGGAAATATGTATATTCAGATGGAGCCCATCTTTATGACTGAGTTGAATGATTCACTGAACCAATGATTCGTTCAAAACACTGATTCATTCAGGGTTAAACTGCCCATCTGATTGACCTGTAAATCAAATGTGCATGAAAGTTGCGTTTGTTACTATCACATTTTCTCTCAGAATTATCATTGGTCCAGAGAATTTTTATTAAATACAATTATGTCCCTTTCAAGGAAAGTCTGTTGATTCGGTGGGCATATTTGCAACGCTATATATATTACTATTTCTATTAATAAAAAGCAATTTCGCTCATCTAAGTCCTGTCTATTTGAATGGGGAATCCTGAAATTTTAAAAACTGCTTGCCGAACTCACAATTAAATAACATATTTCAAATCAGCAACAATATCTGACATGAACTGTTCCATAAATGTTGTTTCTTATGCTCAAATAGTGTAAAAAATCTAATTTTTTCAGGCTAAATGAGCCAATGTGCAGTCCTAAACGCTAGTCTCAGGTTTCTATGGGAACCGGAACTTCTAACGGCAGCTGCAGTGATGCAATGACTTTATCAATTAGCGATTGGCTCTTTTACATAGAAGGCGGGACCTATTCCACCATATTGTGCATTGCAGTTTCTCCCATTCACAAATAATAGGAGTGAACTGTGTTTCTATATCTATAGTCTTTGGTTATGTACCATTAAAGGCACACTATGTAGTTTTTCGCCACTAGAGGTCGCCTATTCAAAACAAAGGCATAGCTTGATAATGCCGAGATTGAGTGTGGATTCTTAGGAGATGTCATCTTCATTTCACAGCCGGTGAAAAAGAATTGGAACGGGACTCGGGCAGAAATCATGTTGATGGATGAGATTATTAACGTTACTGTAGTATGAAGCAGCGCAGGGCCGAGTGCCGTGGGAGTGGAACGAGGCCGCTGGAGCGATTGCTAATGAGAGACGAGCGACACACATGTCTCGAGTGCCACAGTCTCCGCTTCTTCCGGTCAAGTGTATGTGGGGTAAAGCAGCACTGTTTATCATATTAAATACATTTGAGTGTGTTGAAAATATTATAACGTTACTCTGTGCGTTCGCTCGGCAGCTACTATGAGACTCTTGTTGCACACTGCAGTAAGCTAGATCAATATTAGTCATGGTAAAACATGGTACTTACTGTAAATCAAGAAGATTCAAACAATAAGAACGACTGAAAACAATGACTACTTTTCTGTCTATAAATGTATCCGAACAGTTGCTCACCTGTCTAATAAAACACATAAAGTGTCTTTGGTGTTTCCATGGTTTCTACAAGATAAAATCGGAAATCTAGGGTAACGCAGGTATGATGTTATTAATAAGCGACGCACAGACGGTCCGTGTCCTGTAAAAATGACTTATTTCTCTGGATTTAAACATTCTTGGAAACATTTGGGATAATGTAAGTACACAAGTCAACAAAATATATAACACTGTTCTAGTGATTTTTGGATATTTTATTCCAAAAATCCTACATATTGTGCCTTTAAAAACTAACATGATCTAACAATCGGCAACAGTATATTTATAAATGAACATTAACTAAGACATGTGAAAAATATATCCATTAATTGATGATTATTTAGAATGTTACATGTGCAAATGGTAATATATATAACTTTGTTGTAAAGCTTTACTAATCACAAAATCATAATCTCCATAATAACCCCCTGAAGGTCATGAACCCTAATCTAAAGTCACCTGCTTATCATCTGGTGGCATATCTGCAGTTATAGATGCATAAAACACACATAGTCCCTCTTCCTCCCGCCACCTCTTCCATAGTGTCCTATAGGCCTCTATAGCCCCCCTCACCCCCCTGCAGCTGGCAGCGTCGCTGGGCCCGGAGAAGGAGGGTGTCAGTGCCAGGTCTCTAGATCCCACTCCAGCCCACCCTCCTATACCACCCCCACCTCTCTCACCACACTTCACTCATTATTCATGTTCATAGGGACAGCTTTCATTTGATCTATTACTTAGGCGGGGGGGACCACAGACTGCTGTGCGGCTCCATCCCTGCTGGATCTTTAATTATTGCAGAGAGGGTTTTCTCTGTCTTGTTCTTTGTTGTGCTAATGAAATATTGAAGTGGCCGATGTAGATTGTGTGGGGCCTGCTGAGGAGGATGGTGGCTTACCTTTTGCCTCTGCACAGACCTTCTGCACTCTGACCTGATTTTTCATATTTCAAAAGCACATATGATATGTTTATTTAAAGAGCTTTGTTTTTATGTCTGTTTACCAGTGTTTGGGGTAACGCATTACAAGTATCATAAGTTACGTAATCCGATTACTTTTTTTAAGTAACTTGTAAAGTTACGCATTTTAAATTTATAACAAAATATCTGAGTTACTTTTTCAAATAAGTTACTTTATTTACCCATTTATTGACTGACAGCTCTCCTGTCCCCATTTTGAGAGAAATCGTGAGTAAGTGCAGAGGTTTTGTGTGAACATGATGGTTATTGTAGTTCTAGACTAAATGTGAGCATTTACTCATCTCATTTGCACAAAAACAGATACAGTATTCCTTAAAATGAATAAAAATGGTGAAATGCAAAACTTAGAATATTACACAAACCTACAATAACTAAATATGTTAAATAACACAAATATACTTTATGTATTTAATCTCACTTTATTAACAAATGCCTTTGCTGCTGACCATCGATGATCCAATTCAACACTAATAATAAGCAAAAATGATTTTAGATGAACCACATTTGTGTTTCATTTTTTTGTTTTTATTGCTTAAGTAAGAGTGTTGAACTTTGTTCTGTCCTATTCTTCTTTGATCCAGAATGGCAGCATAGCTGAAGGTTTGTTTGAGCTGCGCCCTCTACTGTACAGGCGTGAATTTGCATTTCCTTCAGCCTGAGGCTTATTCATTTCACTTTTGGTGTGAAAGGGCCTTTACATTTGCCAAAAATAGAACTTTTTTGTTGTTGTAAAAACAAAAAACAAGCCCAGCCCAGGTGAGAAAAATTAACGCAAAAGTAACGTAACGCATTACTCTCCATAAAAAGTAACTAAATTGCGCAAATAGTTACTTTTTAGGGAGTGACACAATATTGTAATGCATTACTTTTAAAAGTAACTTTCCTCAACACGGCTGATGATTACTGTAAAAGTCGTTGCAATCCACATTTGTAAACTGCTTTAGATTAAAGCATTTGGAAATGAAGTCTACATTTACATTTATAAATTTTATTTATCATAATTGTAACTTTATTTCTCAAATTCTAACCTTTTTTTTTATTGCAACTTTATTTCTCAAATTGATATTATATTTCAGAATTTCTGGTAATTGTGGCTTTATTTCTCAGTTGTAACTGTACTACTTGTAATTGCAGCTTTGTCTCACAATTTTGACCATATTTCTTATTTTATACTTAATCTTACAACTACATTACCATTCAAAAGTTTGGGGTTAGTATGAATTTTTTTTTAAAAAGAAATGTATATTTTTATTAAGCCAGGATGCATTTTATTAAAAGTGACAGTAAAGACATTTATAATGTTACAAAATATTTCGATTTCATTACTGAATCCTGAAAAAAAAAAGGTTTTCCTAAAAATATTAAGCAGCACAGCTGTTTTTAATGTTTTAATGTTTCTTGAGCACCAAATCAATGATTTCTGAATGGTCATGTGACACTGAAGACTGGAGAAATGCTGCTGAAAATTAAACTTTCACATCACAGGAATAAATTACATTTTAAAATATTTTCAAGTAGAAAATAGTTATTTTAAATTGTAATAATATTTCACAATACTACTGTTTTTACGGTATTGTTAATAAACTAAAATGCAACCTTGATGATCATAAGACACTTTCAAAAAACATTTTAAAAAATCTTACCGACCCCAAACTTTTGAACAGTAATGTACATTTAAATTTTTTACAGAAACATGCTTCTATAGCTAATCCTAATGCTCCATAAGAAAGCACTGCTCAAGCTACTTAGAAGCCGCCTACAGTATTTTAAGAGCACGTTCATAAGAACTGCACTGTAGGAGTGTCTGTTCATAGCAACCGAACAATCCTTAAACACTGTATATTCCCTCTGAGAGCAACTGAAAATAGATGTAAAATTGATCAACCTGACTGTCTGACCACTGGGGACCACTATGGTCTCCAAGTAGAAAATCTCAGGAATTTAACTGGAGCCAGTTTATTAAAATCACTGACCAGTACATTTCTCACGCCGCATATTTAAATATGGCCTTTTACGCCTGTGGGGCATTAATATTAACCACCACCAGGCATATAAACAGTGTGTTAAAAAAATAAACATTTAATTGCGTCTATAGCAAGAGATTCAATAATTGGCTAAGGGGAGTGTGTAATTGCGCAGTGGTGTGGAAAGCCGTCTGACAGTGATCTACAGGACTCCATTAATTGCCATATGAATATACCCTACTCTCTTCTCCGCACTGCTGAGGCATCAGTGTGAGGGAGACGGGTCACTCCGTCTTTCCCGGCCCATATCCTCACTGAGCTCATAATTACTAAAACCTTTAATTAATCTTGCTATCACTGGGTAAATGCAGTGCTCACCATATAAATGAATTATAGGATAAGTGTGGTATTGTTAGTGCATGAGGGCAGGTGGGTGCCTACATGCATGCCGTGGCACTTATGGCGTGTATGTGCGCTAAATGTGATTATTGAATATCATATGTATAATTAAAAGATTATTTGATGCAAAATTTAAGCTGATGTTCACTGATAATGTCCCCCCTCCGCCAAAGCTTGAAATCTCATTGCTGTTTGTGTTAAAGGGGTCCTTGGGCTGCTTTAGAGAAGAGGAAGAGTTGTTGTAGTAGAGTGTTGTTACCATGCCGTCATTTTACGCCGGACTGCTTCACAAACGAGGATCAATTCAACGCTGGATTTGCACAAAACATGACGGCACATGCTAGTCGATGAGTTGAATCAACTACATAAATTTATCCACTAACCATTCAGAAGTTGTAACTTCTTCCTGAGTCTCTCCATCAGTGTCCTACTCCGGTTTGAACAATGTAAGGCTGAACACCGTTACTGACAATCCTCATTTTGGCTGCGTGAGATTCTCCAGCTTTGTTGTTGTTGATCAACTGAAGCGTGAGCTGTTAAAGCTCCGCCCTCTTCTGGAAAGGGGGCCGGGAGCAGCAGCAGCTCATTTGCATTTAAAGGGACACACACAGAAATGGTGTGTTTTTGCTCACACCCAAATAGGGGCAAATTTGAAGCTATAATAAATGATCTGTGGGGTATTTTAAGCTGAAACTTCACAGACACATTCTGGGGACACCAGAGATTTATATTACATCTTGTAAATGGGGCATTATAGGTCCCCTTTAAGATTCAGAATGGTTTGTAAAAGCATCATGCCACATGTTGAAAGAGATCGAGATTTAATAGCTTAATAGCTAAAAATAATACTAAAAAATCAGTTTGTTAACAATAATATTGTTTGGCTTGGAATATATGGACTACTTTTATGGTAGGTTAATGTTTTTGTTTGTTGTTTCTTTGTTTTGTTTTGTGGATTGTGCCAAGTTTTGATAGTGACTGAAATTAAATAACTAAAAAAAAAATTATTAATTAAAAAATAAAAATAAAAAAATAGTAATAATAAATCAGTCTGTTCACAAAAATATATTGTTTGGCTTGGAATATAGCATGGACTTTTATGGTGTTTTTTTTCTGTCTTTTTGGTGATTGCTCTGAAATCTCATAAATTGTTTGTAAACGCATTGTGCCAAGTTTTGACAGAGATTGATACTAAGATTAAATTAAAGAATTTTCATTTTTAGGAGAACTGTTTCTTTAAAATAAAGCAAAGATGTGTATTATATTAAAATTTATTCTTATGATACAATACAATACAATAAACAGGCTTTAAGGACTCTGGAACTAAAAACTGAGTTATATACATGTACATTTTAGCCCTAGCATATCACTCTTAATTAATGATCAGACTCTGCGTCCAAAAGCAACAGCAACAAATCAAAGCAAGTTTAAATTGCTTGGATCAGATGTATTGCTTTTAATACCTCCATAAGGTCCCTTGATTCCATCTCCTATAGGAGTGAATACCGAGCTGACCAACAATGAGTTCTTGTGTTTAAATCTAATTGAAGTGATTGATGAATTCTCAAACCTCTTTAGCTGAGTTCCTGTGTTTCACTGGGAATAAGTCAGAGTGAGGAAAGTGGACGCTGTGACCCTGCGTATGAGAGCTGACATCCAGCTACAGCACCCGCAATAACTTTCCCTCTCGTGTCATCACTAAAGCTCTGTGGGAAGGGGAATATGTTGTGACATGTCCAGATACGAGCCCTGAAATATATGCTGGCAGTTAGCCACCAGCCTCCCTTTCAATCAACAGGCTCAGCTGACTGGGGCTCTTATAGTGGGTTTAGTTGAATCATAACACTACACTACCATCTAGTGGTTTGCGGAGGGATTGCAGGGTTTCTTCATCATTGGGTTGGGAGCCGGTTGTTTACAAGTGACATTTGTTCCTAATTAAATGCTGCACTTGTTGCAGCACTTCTTGTGGAGAGGGGCTTGCATCCACGATGATGCAGGCGGGATTCTGGATTCTCTTGTAAGCTTCCTCCACTCTGAAATAAAGAGCAATTTGTCATAAGTGCACCAAAGCTGTTTTGCTTATTGTCTTTCTTAATATACTTGATAGTGTTTGAATGAAAATCTTTAGACTTGGCTACCAATAGGGGTCATCTTTAGGAAATGGAGCAATAATATTTTTGTGGAAACCATAATACATTTGTTCAGGATTCTTTGATGAATAGAAAGTTTAAAAGAACATTTATTTGAAATAGAAATGTCTTTACTGTCACTTTTGATCAATTTAATGCATCCTTTCTGAATAAAAGTATTAATTTCTTTAAAACAGCAGTGTATACAATTTAAATAATTAATTCTACCAAAATGTTGCCATTATTGAAATTAAAGTGCATTTTTTTAAATCTAAAATGCTTTTTGCATTTCCTGAGAAAATGCAAAATTTGTCATTGTTTCTACAATTTTTGTTCAAGCCTGTTATGATTCAACATTACAATAATGATTAGATGTTTCTGACATCATGAAGGGGTGATATCATATAATCTTTGACTACAGGGTAAAAAAAAGTCTTTATCAAGTCTTATTTACCTATTGTATTCAACCCTAAAACATTTTAATGGGGTTGGCACAAACATGTTTTACAGATAAATTCTATTATGAATTATTAATATTGTTCTAGTGCTGTCAAATGATTAATCGCGATTAATCGCATCCAAAATAAAAAGTTTGTGTTTACATAATATATGTGTGTGTTATGTATATTTATTATGTATATATAAATACACACATGCATGTATATATTTAACAAAAATATATATATATAATGTAAATTACATATAAATATAAATATATAAATATAGATGTATACATGTAAATATTTCTTAAATAAATACATGTATGTATGTGCATTTATATATACATAATAAATAGTACACACACATATATTACGTAAACAAACTTATTTTGGATGTGATTAATTGCTATTAATCAGCACTAATATTAAGTGTTTCATTTAAGATAAGCCACATTTTCTCTCACAAATAGCACCATTACCTGAAAATCCCCTAGAAATAGCTATTGAAGTTTACTTTGGAGTAATCAGATATGCACAACAACATCTGATATCTTTAAGTGTTATCACATACAGTAAACAAGTGCGTTGGGATGTACCTTAAAACATAAAACACTTCAACAAGTTGACCTACTTAAGTCGGAAGAACTGATTGATCTCTAGCTCAGCCTCCTCAACGGTCTTGTCCTGTCCCCTGTCCCTGAGTCTTCTCAGTCTTTCTTCTGGATTGACAGTGAGAAGCAGCACCAGGTTTGGTTGGAGCAGGTCTTCTGGCCACTGGTAGAGCTCTGAGCCTGGCCTAGGGAGGTTTTCAACCCTCCCACTGACTGCTGTGGCAATGGCATATGCTGCTGTGCTGTGCCAATACCTAAAGTAGACAAAAAAAATATCAGTGCCAGCAAAAGGAACTAAAGATGTTAAAAATATGTTTCTTAAGGTTCACTTATAATGTTAATAAAGTTTTTTGCACACACACAAAAAAAGTTCAACCTTTGTTCTGATCCTCTGTCTGAAATTATTATCATTTTTATGGGCCGGTCCTTGTCAGTAAACGGCCACTGTTATGATTGGCTAACGTCATTGCACAGGAAACAGTATCAACACCCACTCGATAATGCACACAAATAAGTGTTTTAAAGAAGCATTATCCATATAAAATGCTACATTCCTATTTGTTCCACAGTGCTGCCCAAACAGTAGCTGAATCAGGTAAGTGTATATTTGTGGCGCACACATCTCTACCTGTCCACTATGACAGGAGCCCTTAAGGATTCTTTTCCAATGTGGGCTGCAGTGATGTAGTTCCCCAGAGCGTAAAAGGCCCTGCGGATGAGGGGTGGTTCTGAGTCAAAGCGCTGTCTGAAAGGAGCCAGACACTGGGGAGGAGATTTCAGCAGAGTGGCATTCAGAGACTCCCGCAGGGCTTCTGTGAGAGTAGTTTTACCTGTGTGAAATCAGGGAAAGGTGTGGAGAGAAGTCAAAAAAATTTAGAGTGCTAACTATTTGATTGAGCATGGTTTGAATCATATTGACAGCTATGAATTTTTAGATTATATTAGTTTTTGCTTGGTGAAAAGTATTGTTTGAGTGCATACATATTAATTAGCTGAACAAAATATTTGTCAAAGGCTCAGTGTTAACCTGTAGCATCCAGTCCCTCGATCACAATGACAGGAAATCCATCACCCCTGATTGTCTCCAACTGTTCGTCTACGAGCTTCAGCACTTCCTTTGACTCAGGGATAATGTCAGTGCACTGGGAAGGGCAGAGGAGGATGTATTGTTTTACCTCAAGCTGTATTGTGGTATAATACTGAATTGCATTGGTTAAATTATCACCTGTTGTTCAGGTAATCAAAGTAAAATAATCTAGACAGGTATAACTGCAGCAGTTTATATATATAAAGTTTGGGATTTCTTATTTATTTTTCTATTTTAAAATGTTTAAAATAGAATAATTTAAATATATTAAATATTAAAAGCTTCAGCAGCTATTACTCCAGTCTTTAGTGTCACATGATCCTTCAGAAATCATTCTAATATGCTAATTTGCTGCTCAAGAAACTGAAAACAGTCATGCTGCTTAATAATTTTGTTAGGCTATATTATTATTATATTTATGTGTATAATACTAATACTACAGCCTATAGGGTAGAGTGGGGGAAAATGCCCCCTTGGGGTAAACTGCCCCCCAACTGTTTTCCCAAAATAACCACTAAATAGAGTCAAGATACATTTTTGTTGTTTCTATGTACTATGTTGACAAGATTGACGTGGAAGTATTCACTGTGAAGCTTACACCGGTGACGTACCTGAGAGAAAACTGATTCTAATTTTCAGCACTAAGAAAAAAGTTTTTTAAAATTTGTTTTGCAGAACATCACAGTTATATATATTATGAGAATAGTAAGGCCTGTAGTTAGGGAGTACATGTTATTTAAGTAAAATATAATTATACCTTCAGAATGATGTAATTTGACTTTATTATTATTAGTTTTTGGGGTAAAACGCTCCCCCCAGCCGCCAAGGGGCATCGCTTCCCACTATCATAATTACTGAAGTTATTCTGAACATCACATCCTTGGTTTTTCCATCAAATGTAATATACAGTTGAATAAAAAATATTTGGACTTTATATTTAAAAATTCCTACGGAGCCCCGCACATGACATGCAAGAAAAAATTTTTATCGCGCGCACGATTTACTAATTCATTCCCTCGATTTACTAAATTGTGTGCACGATTTACTAGTTCGTTTCCTTGATTTATAAATCATGTGCATGATTTATAAATCGAGGAAACGAAATAGTAAATCGTGCGCACTTTTTAGTAAATCAAGGAAACGAAATAGTAAATCGAGGGAACGAATTAATAAATCGTGTGCACGTTTTAGTAAATCGAGGAAACGAATTAATAAATTGTGCGCACGATTTAGCCTACTATTTTTTTCCTGCATGTCATGTCCGGGGCGTCGTAAATTACCTCAAATAAGCATCAGCTAGCTAGTTAGCCAGCCAGTTAGCATCAGCTAACAATATTTTTTAAATAGGCTGATTTTCAGCATGGTTCATTAAAGTGGTCATGAACTGCAATGTTTTGTTGTTTTATAATGTTTCCTGGGGTGCACTTATAATGTTAGTATGCTTTTTACATCAAAAATTGTCATAATTTAGAAATAAAAGGCATTTTTGCTCCCCTGATTTTAGCCCTCTTATTTGAACGCTGTTTTAAGGGGCGTGTCTGCTATGAGACTTCAGTATAAACGCCCACTGCTGTGATTGGCTAACATCTTTCCATTTCAAAATAAACAAGTATTACTCTCTCTTTTAGCACGCTTTTACTATTACAGCTCTCAAGGGTAACTAATCGTGAAAAGTGCTGCATTACATTTAGATCTATGGCATTATATTGAGATCGTGGCATGAAAGGTTGCAGTGATGAACAGCCGATCACAGACATGTTGTTGAGCGCATGAATGCAGTGATCTCGTCATTGCAACTCAATTTCTGCACACAAACAAATGCTTTCATGGTAACTAACAGTGCAAACGCGATGTAATTAAGAGATTCGTTGAATAAAATGGGAGTTTTGGCGCGAGTCCAGAACTCAGTCACTGATAAACTCACGCTGTTTGATTGACAGCTCCAACGATTGCAAAGGGAGCGTTCATTGATCGCTTTCTTTATATAATTTAATCAACGTTTAAATAACAGATTATTTTTCATCCTACTAAGAGAAACAAGGTGATATTGACCGTTTACTGACATAGACAAAGAACATCTGACTGTACACGAATTATTACATATCAGATCAGGCATTAGAATGAACACAGTTACACAGTTTTGCATTACTGTCAAATCCTGTTTGCAAAGCATGCACCGAAATGTGATTGATTTGCCAAAGAATCCACAGTGAAATACCGAATCGAAATAAATACAGCTTAACTGAGACATTCACATTGTTGAAAATAAATAACCATATTCCTAGCATAAGGATCCTTTGAAAGGTAATGTTATTTTTAGACCTGTATCGCTCATCTATCCTCGTCATCTCACTAACACACCAGTGGGCGGGGCTAACATTGCAATGACGAAGTAGGCATTGATTTCTTCTGCAGAGGCGGGGTTTCACCTATAGGCACATTCCAGGATCAGACGTTCAATGGGACTGTTGTCAATAAAAGCTTTTATTGGACTAACAAGGAAGTTTTCAGCTCTGAAACTTACAGGATATTCTTATAGTACGATGACCTCTTATATATCAAAAGCTCAAGGAAAAGTTGATTTCTCAATTCATGACCCCTTTAATAAATATTCATTATTTTGGCTTATCTTTTTAACTTTAAGCTAAAACTGTTTGTACTCTGATTTTGCTGTAAATGTATAAAGCAAATTGCTTTGTCAGAGTGGGGGCATTTTACCCCACCTGTGGTTTACCCCCTTGGTACAAATTTTATTTTTGTTAAAAATCTAACATGAAAACTCTGGACATTTTTCACACTTGTTTTATAATTTAAGGCATTGTCACTGAAAACTTGGATAACTATTGTGTAGACACTTTTAACTTTTGTTTCACAGAAAAAAATACAGTCCTTAAGGGGGCGTTTCCCCCCACTCTACCCTAGTACTATAATCTGGTCTCAAAATGTTTTTAAATCCTACCGTACCTCCTGAAGAACCTTATAGGCTTCATCCATACTGTAGAAGACATCGGAGTTCCTGATGTTCAGTGTGGATGGATGATGCTCTGCTGCTGCTGCAGGTGTGATGTACTGTCTCTCTGACCCCTCCACTTGATTGACAGGTGACCACAGCTCCTGCCAGCAGTACTGACCCTCGCGCTTGTATGAAAACACACATACTCTTTTACTCTGCCGTAATGTGTTTAATACGTCCTCTGAAAGTGTTGTAGTGGATTTGTCTCGTATAAAAAACCCTTTAACGACGCTATTTTCGACGTTCGGACTAAAAGAAGACGCTTCAAATACATCGCAATCTCGCGAGAGTGTTGAAGACAGCTTGTGTTTTATTTCTGCGTGCGTTTGCGCTTTCTCAATTCTGTTCTCACATTGGACATGTAGCGAGAAGAGTTTCCCACGGTCTTCAAAGAGCTGTTGATGAGCATGATGAAGAACTTGTGGGCTTGAACTCAGTGTGAAATAAAGAGGTTCAGCGCGCAAGTCAAACTCCACCGAACACAGCTGTCCACAACGAAACATTGCTCTCCTTAGCATTGTGAACGGTGTTAGAGTTTACAGTAGCCTATATGGAGTAGTCTTACTGGCTAGCGCTTACAGAGAAACGAAACTATACCCGAAAACGAAAGCTACGAAATAGCCTACAGCAGAACCGTCCACTTACGTAACTTACGTAACGAGCCTAGCTGAGTCAGTCAAATAACAACAGTGTTGTTATGGTGAAATAGGCTAATTACGTGTTAATAAATAAATTAGGGTAAACATTTTTTTTTTTTTTTTTTTTTTTTTTTTTGTAGTTTCAACAGTTCAACAGTTTAGTTAAGAAATTAATAATAAAAAAAAACATGTTTCTTTATAAATTGCAAACTCTATATAAAAACGTAGGCTACTACTACAGATATGCTGACTAAGTCCAGAAGCCAAGCTGGTTTTAAGCAGGTTTATTCACTTCAGCTATCATTTTAAAAAAATCTTAAAAATCTGAATTGCCCTGTGGTGGTAGCCTATAAATAGCTTACATTTAGGCATACTTCAAATTCAGGTGACTATAAGTAAAATGAAACTTTGCCACGCCTATTTGTTTGACTCAGCTGTTTGTATTTATCTTTCGTTTTTCAGTCCCCCCAAGCAAGAACAGAAACTTATCCGAACAGCAACTTGTAACTGCGTCCTATAAAAAGGGAGGCGTGAGCTCTCAGAGTATCAGTGTCTACGCACCTTAACCATGGTGACATCAAACCAAGTTGGTCTTGCAAGAATGTTGATGCAGATGTGTTTCAAGAACGTCCACAGCTTCGTTTCAGCCCTGTTGAGATGGATTTTGATGAGGGTATCAGGCGTACTGGTGCAACCAACACCTCTTGGACGGATGAGTCGTCCGAAGACTCGCACCAAAGAGCAGAAGAAGGAACCCAGCGCGCAGCTGACCACTCCAAGCAGTGTAAACTACCATTTTACCCGGCAGTGCAATTACAAATGTGGATTTTGCTTCCACACTGCGAAGACCTCGTTCGTCTTGCCTATTGAAGAGGCAAAGCGAGGCTTACGACTTCTGAAAGAAGCAGGTAATTTCATTTCTAAAGACACCATGAAATCACCATTTTTTTTTTTTTTTTTTTTTTTGATATTGCAGAATTCACTTTAAATGATTTATCCGTGCAAATTATTTATTTATTTATGTATTTAAAAATATGTGCCCATAATCTTTAATTAAAATAACTTCCCCTCCTTGTTGCAATGACATCTCTTCTCTGATGACGTGATTACTGGCACGAGGGCGGGGCAACCTGTCACTCGATCACATGAGATTGTGATATGCAGACATTAATAATTATTACTATAATTGAATTTGTTTTAATTATAATTGTTGTCATTTAATATAAATATAACTTATTTTTTCCTATTTTAACTTTAATGCTGACTATAGACTTATTTTTTATTCTTAAACTCTGTTAATATTATCAATTGTACGTTTTAGGAATGGAAAAAATCAACTTTTCGGGTGGAGAGCCCTTTATTCACGAGAGAGGCAATTTTCTGGGAGAGTTGGTGCGGTACTGCAAACAGGATCTGCAGCTGCCGAGCGTCAGCATCGTTAGTAATGGCAGTCTGATCAAAGAAACCTGGTTTCAGAAATACGGTGAGAATCATTCCTGACCAGCAGAGGGCAGCAAAGATCATGTTAAAGCGCCTATAGGGTGAACGTTACACATTTATATAGTTAATAATAAAGGATATAACGATTTCAATGTTGATTACATACAACTCTACACAATATATATAAGGCATATTTTGGGGCTACTTATTAAGCTCCACTTGGATATTAAGAATATTAAAATGAAGTAGCCTATTAATATACACATATTTATAATGTGATTTTTTTTTTTTTTTTTTGTGCAATAGCAACAAAATCCACTACAGCACTTTCATGAACACCTGTTTTTCATGCACTGCTTTTTTTGTCTGCTCCATGAGGTCATTGTGTGTAATGAGATAGGATCGAATTTAAAGTAATTTGATCTAACGAGTAATCTTTCTTTTTAATTGATGCACATTAGAATCCCTGACACTGTCACATGAAAAAAAAAAAGTGAAAGCATAGTTGTGAAATATGCCTAACCTAATATTATATATAGTTTTAAGATGTAGCCTACAAGATGAGTAAAAGGTTTTTATTCAGTAAGGATGCAATGAATTGATCAAAAGTGACAATAAAGAAATGTTTAATGTTACAAAAGATTTCTATTTCAAATAAATGTTGTTCTTTTGAACCTTCTGTTCATCAAAGAATCCTGAAAAAAATATCACTGTTTCCCTAAAAATATTAAGCAGCACAACATTGATAATAATAAGATAATAATTTAAATTGTATATTTACTAAAAACAGAATAATACATTTCTTATAAAATACTTAGTTAAGAGGTTATGAAATGCCAAAAGTGATTAAATAGGCAGAATATTTGTGACTGAAGTGGATATTTTGAATATTTAAGTGTTACTTAAAACTGTCAAAGGTATTTGCATATGATGACAAAATAACTACTTCCTCTACATATAAAGTAGCCTATATCACTGTAGTCAGCTCCTAAATTGGTCAATTTAATTTGCATCTGTGTTTTATAGGTGACTACTTGGACATTCTGGCAGTATCTTGTGACAGTTTCAATGAAGACACCAATAAAGTCATAGGCCGAGGTCAGGGCAAGAAGAGCCATTTGGACAATCTACATAAAATTCACAACTGGTGCCGAGACTACAGGGTGGCTTTCAAAATCAACTCGGTTATCAACACCTACAATGTGGATGAAGATATGACAGAGCAGATCACTGCTCTGAACCCAGTGCGCTGGAAGGTACAGTTACTTCTTTTACTACAAACTGCCATTTCTCTGTCATCATAACCAGGCTGCTGAAAATGTGTATTGCAATGTACACAACAGGTCTTCCAGTGTCTGATAATTGAAGGTGAAAACGCAGGGGAGAACAGCCTCCGCGAGGCAGAGAAATTTGTCATTAGCGATCAGCAATTCCAAGACTTCCTGGACCGCCACCAGAGCGTCGAGTGTCTGGTTCCAGAGTCTAATCAAAAGGTAATTTTGAGGCACACAGCGCATACTTTGGCTCAATTCAGATCAGTGTTTCAAAATAGCTTACAATTTGGTAGATAAAGTGGCTTCAATTTATGGGTAATAAAGCAATAAACTTTCGGTTTCAATTCATTACCAAAGCTTTTAAGATATTTAAGTGGGCACTACGAGTTTTGAATTTAAATAAAGATAGCTCTGTTCAGAGATGGATGCCAGAACTTGAATATAAACCATACTGTTAACTTGATGTAAATTGTTTATTTACTCATCTATTTCCCTTTTTACAGATGAGAGACTCTTACCTGATTCTTGATGAATATGTAAGTGGTGTCATATTTTCTCCTCAGCATCCATTAAAGTATTAGTTCACTTCAGAATTAAAATTTCCTGATAATTTACTCACTCCCATGTCATCCAAGATGTTTATGTCTTTCCTCAGTTGAAAAGAAATTAAGGTTTTTGAGGAAAACACTCCAGGATTTTTCTCCATATAGTGGACTTCAACAGTTACCAATGGGCTGAAGGTCCAAATTGCAGTTTCAAAGGACTCTACATGATCCCAGATGAGGAATAAGGGTCTTATCTAGCGAAACGATCGGCCATTTTCTAAAAAATCCACATTTAACCACAAATGCTCGTCTTGCACTGCTCTGCGATGCGCCACGCATTACGTAATCACGTTGGAAAGGTCACTCTCATTTTCTCCTCCAACTTCAAAATCGTTCGACATCGTTGTTTTATCTTTTTTTGTAAAGGCTGTTTGACTTAGTCTTCGCATGTTTGCCTTGTAGGCACTGGATCGGTACTTCCGCCTATGTCATGCGTGACCTTTCCAACATGATTACGTAATGCGTGCCGCATGGCAGAGCTAGTGCAAGTCGAGCATTTGTGGTTAAAAAGTATATAAATTTGTATTTTTTTAGAAAATGACCGATTGTGTCGCTATTTAAGACCCTTATTCCTCAGCTAGGATCATGTAGAGCTCTTTGAAGCTGCACTGAAACTGACATTTGGACCTTCAACCCATTGGTAACTGTTGAAGTCCACTATATGGAGAAAAATCCCGGAATGTTTTCCTCAAAAACCTTAATATCTTTTCAACTGAAGAAGGAAAGACATAAACATCTTGAATGACATGGGGGTGAGTAAATTATCAGGAAATTTTACTGAAGTGAACTAATCCTTTAAGTTTTCTTCTCATTACTGCGCAAAGATTTTTTTTTTTTTTATATATATTCAATTATCTTGTCATTAGAGTCTAAAGGATTTTTTGTATATTAGATACACTATTATTACAGTGCAAATGATTCCTTGAAATTACATTATGTCATCATATCAGTAGCAAAGGGATTATGGATAGAAATATAATAAGGCCTGCAGTAATTTGCCTCATTCCAGGCTTCAAATTACTTCTCCCCTCGGATAATCTCTGATCTCTATTAATAATCATGCTGTCTACGCTACATCATCAGAAAGAGCAATCATCATAAATAGATTTTTAATCCTCCATATCTGATGCCGCAGATGCGCTTCTTGGATTGCCGAGAGGGGAGGAAAGATCCGTCAAAGTCCATTCTGGATGTCGGTGTGGAAGAGGCCATCAAGTTCAGTGGTTTTGATGAGAAGATGTTCCTCAAGAGAGGGGGGAAATATGTGTGGAGCAAGGAAGAGATGAAACTGGAGTGGTGACCTTTCTCGACATTGCTGTTTTTACTCTGTTTACATTGAAATCTGATTTTTTATTTATACATTTTTAACAATAAATAATTGTACAATATAGTTACAGCTCCATATATAAGCTGGTTGGATACATTGGTGCCTATGTGTCTGCATATTCAATATTTTTTTTAAAGAGATTCTGCACTGAAATACTTTTAAATAGATTTATTGATTATATAGACATGTGCTTCATTTTTATGTTCGTATTATTTTATGCACGCGTGAGTATTTGCATTACCCAAAGTATGTTTTTAACTCTTACTGTGCTGTGGTTTTCTTTACCTTGACTTTCTTAGTAGAAGTGATTGTTTTTATGTAAACCTGTAGGAAAATTGTTGATGAATTATCATCTCATAGTTTGATTATGTGCACTTTGAAAGCATGAAGACACTTTGAATTAGAACTATGAACCTTAGATGCTTTATTTGTCATACAGGACTGGCAATTTACTTGAGGCACAGTTTGAGGCTCCTCAGATCACAACATTGGAATCTAATGTGTAATTCTAATTCTTGCAAGAACTCAAAAGACTGTCAGCGATTCCTCCTGTTATTCCTCCATTATAATGGAAGAGCTTTGAGGCACTTGTAATATATAGTGAAGTTCACTGAGGCACCTTAAAAAGAAAATCTATAGAAAATCTATTTTAATTTTACAGTGAAGTTGTAACTTTATTTTTTTATTTAATTATTTTATTTTGTAAATAAAGATTTTTGACAACATCTTGTTACTTGTTACATCTGTTCTCAATCCTATAATTGTTCAAACTACTCAAAGAGTCATCTTTTAAAATGAAATTTAGGCCTTCCTAATATAAAAAGCACCTGTTAAAGTCCCTCTGTGTGAAAATAAAGTTTTTAATATTGTTTTTATGTCTATCTGGTGTTTTTAATACGCTTTAAAACAAACCATGTGCAAATTCATATGTCAACAACACCATTGCTGAGTATTTTCTCCTTAAAACCGTCTGTGACATCACAAACTACCTTGTAACCAATCACGTCAACGTGCCGGCGGGCTTTAGCATATCATTAACAGTACAATCAAGCTATTTTAAGGCATGAAGAATTGGTTTTTCACAGGAAAAAATGTTTAAATATGTCATTTTGGTGATCAAAGATGAGTTTTAAGGGATAAAATTATTGACTACAGGGGGACTTTAAGAATATATGTCCTATTATACATATGTTACTTTGTTGTCAAAACAAATTAATATGTAGCCTAATATTTCACCCTGTTAGTCTTTCGTAATACCAGCTAATAAAATATAACTCACAAGAAAAAAAAAGAAGAAGAAAAAACAGGTCCTTGATGAGTATTTGCAATGGATCTGATTCATTTTGTTGCAGTACCTGCTCTGTCTCACTTTAAAATATTTCATCCTTTCAGATAAAGCAAAATCACCGATTTTATTAACCATCTTTCGAAATTTTTATACTTTTATAAAACTATAAAAAATTCGAAAGATGGTTAATAAAATCATAATAATATTTGAGGTTACACCTCATGTAATGTTACCTCAACAGCTACAGCTTCTCAAAACTGCTCTTGATTATTTGAAACGGTCCTAAAGCGCTAAAATAGTTTGTGTATTGCACCCAACAGAGGGCGCTAGTGCTGCGCCTTGGCTTCAGAGACACATACATATATAGAGACGTACAGACTCGCTGTCTGTACAGAACAGCACTAGGAAATACTCAGACTAATGGCGTCTTCACAACGCGTCCGACGTATCAGCTGATTCTTATATCTGCCTGCAAAACTACATGAAGACATAAGGTAAAACGCTCGTGCAATTACAGATGGCTGTGAGGAATGCGTCTGTCTTAAACTAAAATGTTTGCTTATCCACAGTATTCGACACTATATTGACTTTCATTAATGCAATAGGATTTGTGCAGCGTTCATTCTTTTAAAGCCAGATGTCAGCAGTCAGTATACCATACAATTTCGTTTTACTTTTTTTGTGGAAATGCTTTATGATCTACATAACGGCGAAACTCCACTTTCTTCCTGGATGTGCAGCTCTCATATAGATTTGTTTACCCGAGTGATGTCTAAGATGGCTGTTTACTATTATTGTATGTACATGGGTTACTGTCACATTAAGATGTTCTGGCTCTCAAAACCTAGTGTGCTGCTTACCTAGACAGCATTTTTGGGCATCGTGATGTCCAAAAATGCTGCTGTAATGCCTTAAGAAAAGCTGCCTAGGTAGGCAGGGCAGCACACTCTGTTTTGGGATCATGGGACCCTTGGCCCGTCCAGTCAGATGATGCAAATATTCATATGAAATGACCCATTGTGGTGTTTGTGGAGTTGATGTGCTCCAGTTCAGGTGCTGGTGCTCTGCAGGGGTCTAGAGGATCAGGATTGTGTTGCATAGTTCGACAGTGGATTGTTAAGTTTTGACATAAACCCTGGATGAACACTCCATGGAAAGACAGTAAGTAGCTTTGAGTTATAGGGATTTTTCAATGCTTTTTTGGGGATTGTGTAGTATAAAGGAATAAAGTGGTCCTCCCTGGGTTGTCAAAACTGCATGTGTGATCCAAGGTACCAGGATCTTCTCAGCGCATGTGCTGTGTGAGTTGTGTAAGGGTGTACATTTGGTTTGAAAGTTATTTGTAATATTGCAATAAGGCAGGAGAGATATGAGGATATATGGTTAGGCTATATGAAGAATTAATGCTATTTTCCCAATATCAAAAGTATAATTATCTCTGCCCCACCATATGTGACTACTGATCTATTATGTTCCTGATATCAGAGTTATTTCGGTTTTAATCCTCCTCATTTAATTTGCTAAAAAGAGTTTAGTTGGATTATCTTAATAGTTCCAGTGAAATCAATATAATTTAGAAATATAAATGTAATAATCATCTGATTATTTGAAATTTCTTTTCCTCAAATGTTGGCCTAGACATTTTATATTTTCTGAAAGTTCATAGTGTCATTCTACCTTAACTTACGACTATGGTTTCAGCCTCATAGAAATGTTCGGTTTGCATTTCTACAACCTGGAAGAGAATTTAATTTAAAGACATGGGTTCCCTCAGCAATTTCCATTGGATTCTGAGAATAACAAGTTTTTAATTTAAGTTTTAGTAAAATACAGCCTGTGGTTAACATTTACTTTTTGTCTTACAACATAAATTACATAAAGTCATACTATAATCATTCATTTTGAAGCTTTTTTTTTTTTTATGTGCCTTTCAAGTGGACTCTGAAATTTTGTAATTATAAGTTCCAAGCTCATAAATTACTTGTGAAGTCATATTTAAAAGTGGGAAAAAGTATTTAAAAGCAGAGTTGTGTTCGAAGCACAGGACAGATAATCCAAAAGAAGAACAGGGAAGAAAAACAAAGACAAAACAACAAAACCAGGCAGAAGCGCAAAAACCATGTCACAGGAAACCAGAGTGCGAGCACTCAGAAATGCAGCGTGACACTTACAAGACTTCACAAAGAAAGCGTGAAAACATGGGCTTATATAGGCAGGGCTTAACAAGCTAATGATACAAGGCTGAACCTAATCACAACATCATTAGTCTAGGCAATGGATTATGGGAATTAAAGTTCATGATGAGATAGCCCAGGAGTCGGGAGGAGCGCCCTCTGGTGGAGATTATGGGCACTCCAGCTGACGGATGTGACAAAATGAATGATTTTGCACATTATTGTAAATTTACAGTACAAGTATTTAATTTATTTTAAAGCAATATTCAGAGCTTATTGACAACAAGTGTAAAATTAATCACTCAACTTTCAGACTTTGCTTTAATGAAAAATAAATATTTTTTGAATTGTATAGTTTTTGTTGTTGTTGTTGTTTAGGCTACTTTTTATGCACCAAGATGAGCATAAATTCTAAAAAAGCGCATAAAGTGTATGAGCTCAATTGAGGCGGTTAATTTTTTTTTATCCGATAAGAAGACGTGTGCAAAAACGTCACAAATCGCTCGATCTACAACAACAACAAAAAAAAAAAAACTCACGTGACTTTGCCTCAACAGTGGATGTGATAAGATTACTGGAGAACAATTTTATTGCACAGCATCTCAAATGTTGGTTTGATCATTCTGAAATGCCTGAGCCAAAGTCTGTCATCAAAATGATTTGGTTTAATGACCTTCCAGAACTGTCTCGCATGATTGCGTTCCCAAACACCAGGCATCCAAACGCAAGATAACATGACAGAATTTATTGTTTTTTGTCTGCGTGCTATGAGAGGCAAGTAATTTATGATTATTTATGTAGGAAAAAAGACCCACAATGGCTTTCCCAATTGCAACAACTTCCATTTTTATTGCAGATATTTTGCACCAATTTCCCAGGTATTGACGATTTTGTTCTCTTGAAAATGAGATTGAAACGCTGCTTTATTTGCAAGTGTTTTATGCAATGCTCCAATTTTGCGCATAAGTTAAATTCACAACTTTGAAGGGAAACATATGTAGTCCAAATCCAAAACCTTCTGTGTTGGCCTACAAGTAGACTCAGTATCAGGAACATGGTAATATAAGCATCTTTTACTGAGAGAATTCAGTTAGTGGCATCATACACCATACTTTTTTCTTTTCTTTTTGTGGTCAAGGTAGATTGCATTCTTAGGAAAGAGGGTTTACAAAATAGTTCCAGTCAGTGTCCAGGAAAACACTCTTTACTCCCATTGGTCCTCTCAAGTAACTAGCGGCTGCAAAGCTTTGACAACACCACATGTTGCAATCTGCCAGTGTTTACATTTGGTAGTCCAGTCCCTCTGGTATTTACTCAACATCCAGCATTCATTACTATACTGGTTCAGAGTTATCATTTAGATGGGTTACTGTGAGGGTGACGTGTATTTATCTTTGACAAATATAGAGTTTTGAAAAATGTTAGCTGTGTTATTTGGGATGGTAATTCCACATCTGTGTTTTCCACATCATGGAAATCATGGGGCCCTTTGACTCATCGGTTGAATGTTTTGGCCAAGAATGTTTGTTGTTGTTATTATTATAATCATCTTTAAACATATGTAGTAGGATCATGCACTTTAGAGAAGGGCTTATAAATGGGATAACGGCGGTCTGTTTACATTATGGGAGAGTCGTTATCTGATTAGTGTTATCTGGGGTTGGATTTGACTTTGTGCTTGGCAGTGTATTTAAAGCATTAACATCAGACAACTCTTTGTCTTTCGTCTAACATCAAGCCTGCTTCTGCATTTTAGCCTTGACTGAAAAACAATCATATGCACTTACAATTTAAATACACAATTTAAATTTTCACCCGAAAAACAGTAGAACAGAGATCAGATAAGTGTGTTGCTCATAACAGCCAGAAAGACACTCCCAAATGAGGCCACTTATCTTTCCACACCATAAATAGACATTCTAAATAAATAAAAAGACTCAGACTTTTCTCCAATAGGCTTTATTTCTGCTGTTCAAAGGAGCTCACAGATGCTTCAGTTCAGCCAAAGGTTGTGATGACCCAGCAGCAACAGTGGCAAGTACAACAGTCATCTCAAGAATATGATAATAAACATGCAAACGTTGGGCCAGATTTGCTAAAAAGGGCAAATTAGAGTGAGGCCGCAATCCCATAAAAGCACAGATGGGAGTGGAAAGTTCTGAGGGTAATCTACTGACAGTGTGTGAATTGAAAATAGGCGCAACCATATCTTTTCCATAATTACAAATGCAGTCTACCAAGAGCAGTGCAAATTAGCAGCTTTCGCAGCCATGCTAAACGCAAAATGGGTTAAGACATGCTTTTCTTTGGGGCATTGAATAATGGTGCAAATACCAGTAAACTGACCAATGCAAACCTTAGTAAATCACGTTGCCTGATTTAGGGTGTTTTCACACTTGATCCTTTCAAAGTTGGACTCAAGTGTGAAAACACCCTCTCCTCCCATAAATTTGGTGCCTGAAAGAGAAACTCCTACAAATGCATATGTAATAAGGTAAGCTGCAAAAATAGCAGCAATGACCACAACTTTTCATCGCTAATCTTTCACTGCGTGTCTTTAGTAAATGGCGTTAGTTTTTTAACACCAAAAGAGGGTTTGCACTGGTACAAACCTGTTAGTAAATCTGGCCCTTAGGGTTTTGCTTATGAAATATTAGCTAGTTAAGCTAGTTTAAAGTGTGATTCTAGATTCTCATCCTGTTCAAGGAGACAAAAGGAGAGAGACCGTGTATGCATGGTGGTAAAAAGCACTAATTGGATGCTGATTACTTTAGAGCTGCACAATAATGGTTAAAGCCCCCCTGTAGTCAATAATTTTATCCCTTAAAACTCATCTTTGATCATCAAAATAACATATTTAAACATTTTGTCCTGTGAAAAAAAAAAAATTCTTCATGCTTTAAAATATTTTAAATGTAACTCTACACCCTTGCTTCATTTAGTATACGGGGATCTATGAATATGCTAATTAGCCACTCACATGAGCTCAGAGATCCCCTCGGTCAACTTACTGAGGTAAACGCTGCACAATGGTATCGCTTTTTACAACGTCGGACATATAACGGTAATTAATATGATTAGCCTTTTGCTTGACTATGTTATCAAACAGCTAATAATGTGTTGCTAATGTTACACAACCATGTTCCCGTTCACCATCTCAGAGTCAAACAGCTGCCTTCTAACAATCAGTATCCTTAGAAACACTTTGAACAACTGAGAACTTCAGTGGAGAAAGGCATATAGTTCATCATAATATTGTAATATACATCATACACTGCTATATTGATAAATCTACCCGATTTTTCATATCAACAGAAAAATATACCGAGATCTTTAGATCACTGCAGTTTTAAAGAAAAAATACTCAGCAATGGTGTTGACTTATGAATAAGAATTTTTGCATTTTCATGTAGGCACAAATCAAGAGAATGTCAACTCATATGCAGTTTATTTTACCTCATTGATTTGCATTTTGCAGCGAAAAAGGAAAAAAAGAATGAAGGAGAGAATGATTGCTTGCAGCAGCCATGCTTGCTAATGTTCTGTTGCAGGTCAATGGCTCCTCCACCTGAACTTTTTTTTTCTCTCAATCGCAGACAGGTCCAGATATTTAGCATGCTAAATATTTCACGGGCATCAGCATTTCTCTCAGATTGCATTTTTGCAATACTTTATGATATAATACTTATAATACCACTTCTATTGTGGTCATGATATATATCATCACACCGCCTATAGTGTACTCTGATTTATGTGTTGGTATCATTTGTTCCTACTTCAATAAAAGAACAAAGAACGCTGAATAGCTTGACCTGGCCATATTGAATATTTAATAACTCTTCCTGGTCATCCCATTTAATGCACCTGACTTGGGAATTTTTACAGGAAATCCTTTGACTAGCTTTGCAAATGTGTTCCAATCTATAGATGAGCTTCACAGACAAGCATACTGTATCTTAACCAAAATATGTCCTTGGTTGACCTTTTCAACCCCCAGTCACATACATTTAATGCACTAAATGCATTACAGAGCACTTAAAGCTGTTAAGTTATGGCCAGCAGTTTGACGTATGTGCAACCATTTTGCAATTTAATTATGAGAGGGAGTATGACAACAGACATTTTAACTCAGGACTTTGTTATTGCCATACCAACTAATGAATAATGCACTTTTCCAATCATATATTATTTACTTCAAGATTCCATGTTACCACTGCATACCTCCTGAATCAAATCTGCGATGCCTTCATCACTCAAGACGTTGTTTTTACCAGAAGCAAGCGTTAAAATTCTGTCGGTCTGAAATTTGAGTATTACCTAAATGCATCTCTTAATAACAAACCATGTTTTCTCTATTAGTCAGTCATCATTCCTATCTGTGATATCAATAGGTACATTGTTGCTGCCCAACAGCAGTTATCGCAAAGCTCTGTAATGCAGGCAGGAGAATGGCTGGCTGGCTTATGGCAGAAGGTGACCTCAGCTGGGTTCAGATCTGATTGAGTCAGATATTTCACAGGATAATTCCCAGTAGCCTAGCCTAGTGTATAAAAGTTGCATATGTGCAAAATAATTTTCCAAAGTGAGTGTGCCAAGAACACATTGGGAGTCATGACATAAATGAGTCACACCGAAAGACTCACATAGGTCAAAGTTATTGGTTTAATTCTGATGAATCTGCCACTGAATTAACTAACTGAATCTGTCAGTGTGGTTATTGATCTGAATCAACATCCGACTCCGCCTCTGAGCTGCAGTTTTTACTTTAAGTCTGTGAACTGTAATTCAAAACACATAGGCCTATATTATACATCCAAATATGGGTGCTTCTCAAAGTTTGGAAACACTAACGTAATACAGACAATGATTCAACTTTTTTTTTTTTTTTTTTTTTTTTTTTGGCTTGAGTTTTAACTACTCCAGTGAGAAAATGTGTCATTTAAACTGAAATAAGATCATCGAGATGTTTTGGTTAACAAGCTTACTGTCTGTCTGATGTGATTTAAACTGCAGCCTACCTGGTTGACGGGTAAAAAATGTTTATTCATTCAGTTCTCACAGCCGGTACCCACTCAAAACCTGGCGCTCACACCAGCCCATAGCATCAAGCTTTGCCACATGTGGCTGGTGATAGAGTGAGACATTTGCATGTTAATAGCTTGATGGCAACGTGTGAACTCATCAGGCAGCGAAGGCTGTAAAACCGAACAAAGCTTTGCCTCATTGTTGCTCTTTGTACAGCACTGTACAACATCATCTAAAGTCTGGTGCCATCATGATGGTTAATTCAGCAACAGTTCAATGTCACGAAAATGATATTCTCATACATGATGCAGTGTTTTTGAACCACCAAATTTTTAATTACTTACTTCTTTCAGTAATTAAAAATATGAGATAAAATGAGATGATTAAAATGTGATTTTTATTTTACATAATTGCAGCTTTTTATCTCATAATTAAGACTTAATTTGTCATAGTTGCAACTTTTTATTCCCCAGTGTGATTTTATTTCTCGGAATTGCAACTTTATACCTCACAATTTCAACTTTATATCTTATAATTAAGACTTTATCTCACAACTGAGACTATATATCTCTCAATTTTACATTTTTTTTTTTTTTTTTTTTTTTTTTTTTTTAAATCTCACAGTGTCACTATATTTCCTATAAATCTGACTTATTTATTTTAAAGGGACCTATTATGCAAAATTCACTGAACACCGATGTGTGTCCGCAGTGTTTGAGAACAACCAGTCTATAATGGTAAAAATCGACTCTCTCATTTTTTTTTCTTTTTATAATTCCCATAAATCAAAAGTAGTCTCTTCAAATGAGATAATTCAGATTCCCCCCATACGATGACGTCATCGTAGAGAGAAGCCCCGCCCACAGCAGATGACGATCTGCCCTATTAGCATTACCAATGTACATAAGAGTTTCCATAGACTCCTGCCATCTGAGTCACTGAGGACTTTGTGGTTAAATTTAATTTTCAAAGAAAATGTCCCGAAGAAAATTCTTAAAAGTCTTATATGGGTAATATAAGGGACACACACAAAAATGGTGCATTTTTGCTCACCCCCCAAAAATGGCAGTTTTAGCATGCTATAAAAAAAATGATCTGTGGGGTATTTTGAGCTAATTTTGAGTACATACACACTCTGGGGACATCAGAGACTTGTTTTACATCTTTAAAAAGGGGCAAAATAGGTCCCCTTTAAACTTTATCTTGCAACTCAACAAATTTGAAACAGGAACATTTTTCAAATTCTGAGCAGCTGAAGTGGCTTGCCACCACTATTTTACGAGTTCAAGAGGAACTTTGTTTTGCTCAGCAAACTAGTGAAACCTGACTCATCCGTTGAGTTGCATTTTTTTTATCACAGGACTTCAGTTTTGTAAGGTTTTATAAGACAGAACATTTTGTGCCAGCTAATTGTTTTGTACAATAATGTTCAAATATTTTTTTTTTTTTTTTTTTTCAGACACCCTTTTGGTTTTTGCAAGACTGTTAGATGTCTAGAAGTGTGTGTCTGAAGTGTTAAGCCAGGACAATGCGGATTAAAATGTGTATGAAGTGTTTCTCATTGAAGGGAGACCAGTTTGGGCATGTCCTGACCTCAGCGTCTGTGATTCAGAGCTTATTCACAACTATTGCTTATAGGTGCTACTGTACTCTTCATAACTGTTTTTTTTTTTGTTTAAAAGTAACGGTGGATGAAAAAAGTAGCCTATCTGAATGTTGAAAGGACCTTTTATTACTGAAGTGCATGTCATATTTATCCATGGCTTGTTTTTGTTGGCTAAATGTTTAACTTTTTCTCACATCTGTTGTCACTCAAGAACCTTGAGTGACAACAGATGGCATTCACAGATAACCTCAGGGCTCTCGGTTTCTGATCGTGTCAGTAGAAATAAGAACTCTGCAGCATGCTTGTCAGATCCTCTTAATTTTTCAGGCGCAAATGCTGCCACAAGTGCGCCACAAGACTTTTGAAAAGAAAGAGGTATCCTCATATTTTAATGTAGTTTTATTCTGACATGGCTGATGTTGGTTTTTTCATTCAAATCGTTGTCTTCACACCACAGAGAGGTTAAATTTCTCACTATTTAATTCTGCTTCATTCATATTCATACTTGGAGATAATGGTACTAGTCACATTGGAAAATGTTTTCCACTGTCTGTAGACGCTAGGCAGAGTGATCTCAGATCATTAAAGTTGACTTTACAGTACATACTCCTGTAACCTTTGAACAAAGTGACTTTGTTCTCCAAGATCTTCTTCCTCCAGGCTGTCTGAGGACTAATTCTGCTGTTGTATCACTTCCTCATGATTCTGCTGTCTTCCTAACAAGTCAATATGTGAAATTTTGAAACTGCATTTCTTTCATCTACACATCTTGGTTCTCCAGCTTTTACTACTGAAGAAACCAAGTCATACCAGATTAAGGTGGTCTTTACTCGTCAACCAATTCAAACTATGTTTTGGAACTCAACTCAGTTCAACCAGCTCGATTGAGTTTTAGTTTATTAGCTTAACTAGGTCCCCACCAGCTTAGTCAAGGTCTGCTACTTCCAGGTTAACCAAGATTGTCTGCCAGGTAGGGATGAGCAAAAGTAGGCCAACATTTTTTTGAAATTATCTAGTCAGTGGGTTGCCTAATAGTCAAATAATCTGTCATAGGAATGCTTATAATTAAATGGGTTTGGGGTTGACTTGACCTCGATCTAATGTGTTTGCTACAGGACGTTTGACCATTACTAATTGGCTAGACAGTTGTTGAATAACTAATTGACCAACTTGACTCATTCCAATGACTAGGTCAATATCAGCCCCATTGGGTTGATCAACCACCTAAACCACCCTGGCCCAGCTAATGACCAGCTTCAACCAGCTAGAAACCATGTAAAACTGGCTACTACCTGGTTTTACCTGGATTTGGCTAAGGCAAAGCAAACTGTACTTGTTTCAAAAAGGATACCATCTCTGCAATCATAAGTCGCGTTTACACCGAAATTACCCAGAACAATTTGTCCCAGGAACTTTTTTCCCCCAAACCTATTGCTGTCTGCATTTCCATCACAGTCTAAAGTATCGTAAAGATTAGGTAAATTAGTCTGGTGACTTTCCAGTTCCCGCTAGAGTTCGGCCTCCACATATAAGCTTATTAAAGCCCGAAACTCGTCATTGGTCCATTGGACATATTTTTTAACTCCATTGTTGATTCGGATAGCAAACAACTCTTACTACATGCACCGCAACAGACTTTTAAAAATGGTGGTTGAAATGAAATGCTGCATTGAGTCAACCAAACGAAATGCTGCGTGAACTCAACCAATCAGCATGTTCAGCACCCAAGTCCCACCCCCAAAAGTTTCTGAACTTTGAAAAAGTACTACCTCCTGAGCAGGGACTTTCTGAGGGTTAAATTTTTACCCTGAACTTCCTTTAGACCCTGGTCCCTGTGGTCGAAACACACAGAGTACCACCCCAAAGTCCCTAGTTCCTGGGGAAAGTTCCTGTGGTGGAAACGCGGCTATAGTTGTAATTTAGTTGGGTTGTAAAATTTAGTCATACAGCCTTGATATTCTGTAGTTCTCAATAACACAGCCTTCTTATTAAGACTAGCCCATGACATTCAAGAAAACTTTTGGAGAAGAGCAATGAATGACGCATGCCAGGGTTAAAGGCTGACACCTGCCCATATTTTCATGCGAAATTGTTATTGTAGCCTTGACCAAGTCACTGAACTTCAAAATAAACCTTGGTGAATGAAGTGCAGAGTATCAGTTCAGTAAAGCAGCCTGTTGTAGATTTCAGTTTTGATCTCACTGCTGAGAGCTGAAGATAATTGTCCCTGTCTGCTCACTGGGAGTGTTTCACTTCTGGGATCCTGAAGTTTATAAAGACTGAGCCAAAAATAAAATCGCTCAATTGCTTTGGGTGATAAATGTGGGTCATTTGACAAGGGCAAGCAAACAGTGAGAGAACAGTTAGGCTACATGTGTGTGCATGCATTTGTACTTTGACCATATAGGAGCATTTGTCTGCACAGGGTCACAGCCACTTGTTTTATTTATTTATTTATTTCCATAAAGTTTTTAGCTTTATGCACTAGTTTCTTATCTTCCATGTCCAGACTGTCTGTCTTAGTAGTATACGTGTATATATGAACTTGCCTGAAAGGGGTCATGACATGATATATATGACTGCATTTATGATATATATGACTGCCTCTAGAGCAAGCCATCGACAAATACTTTTACATCATTTGTCATGTCAAAAGCAAATCGAACCCATAATCATGAATGCCCACCATTCAATTTCTTATGTGCTCCACGCACTTGATCTACTCCCGACAACAGGACAAATGGAAGAGTAAAGAAACGTTTGCTTTGACGTTTAAACAGCATGTTTGCATCTGTACAGCCTTCAGAAGTCAGGTACAAGTAGATAATTTATTTTTAATGGCGTCCTGGATTACGTTGGAGGATTTTATATTTGTTTAGAGTAGGGATGTCCCGATCATTTTTTTCTGAGTCATTGAATGCTAAGTATCTGCCAATACCAAGTCACGATCTGATTATTCGAATAATATGATACTCGCATTGTAAATGGACTGTGTGGTCACAATTATAAATATAGGACTACTGATATGAACTTCTTGTATTTTATATGTACAATAAGCAGAACAATAAGAAAAAAAGTGGATTAAGCCAATTAGAAAGCATGAAGCTTGCGGCATCAGAATGCCGATCTGTCAGTCAAGTCCGACGCAATACGCAACATGTTATGACAACGACGTCTCAGACAGTTTGACAGCAGATAAAAATAAACGCACGTCACGCATGCACATTTGAACTTCTTTTCCCTTTAATGCCGGCTGGCAAACCACTTGAAGGTTCATAACACCACCTACTGCACGAAACATGCATGACAGCTGACGTAAAATAAAGGATTCATCTTAGGATTGCCGATAGCAATCATTAAAAAAAATTCTTAATCGGCCCCGATACCAATCAGCTCGGGACATCCCTAGTTCAGAGAATTTGACTCAGTTTTATAAGCAAGGCACAGTGTAACAGAGATTTTGCAAAGAAACTTACATTGAAAAATGAAGCACCCAACTGTATTGGATCAGACAACAGCTACATTGCAAAGCGCAAGTAAACAATTTCATGTTTTGTCTGTAAATTATTGTTTTTTATGTATAATGTTTTCATAACACTTACTCATGTGCAATAACGGGGGCTTGATACTTTTTTCCAAGTAATTCCATTAGCCAATCACCACAGTGGCCGTTTACTGACAAGCCTTAAAGGGTTAGTTCACCCAAAAATGAAAATTCTGTCATTAATTACTCACCCTCACCCGTAAGACCTTTGTTCATCTTCTGAACACAAATTAATATATTTTTGATAAAATCCGATGGCTCAGTGAGGCCTCCATTGACAGCAAGATAATTAACACTTACCAAATGCCCAGATAGCATATTTAAAACAGTTCATGTGACTACAGTGGTTCAAATTTAATGTTATGAAGCGACGAGAAAAAAACAAAATAACGACTTTATTCAACAATATCTAGTGATGGGCGATTTTAAAACACTGCTTCATGAAGCTTTGAAGCTTTACGAATCTTTTGTTTTGAATCAGTGGTTCGGAACGTGTATCAAACTGCCAAAGTCACGCCCCCCAGTGGTGAACCATTGAAATTTCGAAAAACTTATCATGTAACAAAGCCTCGTTTACTGAAATCATGTGACTTTGGCGCTCTGAATCACTGATTCGAAACAAAAGATTCGTAAAGCTTCATAAAGCAGTGTTTTGAAATCGCCCATCACTAGGTATTGTCATAAAGTCGTTACTTTTTGTGTGCCAAAAAACAAAATATTCTCTTGTTAATTATCTTGCTGGCAATGCAGGCTTCACTGAGCCATCGGATTTTATGAAAAATATCTTAATTTGTGTTCTGAAGATGAACAAAGGTCTTACGGGTGTGAAACGACATGAAGGTGAGTAATTAATGACATGATTTTCACTTTTGGGTGAACTTACCCTTTATATAATAATAATTTTTGCAAAAACATTATTAGTGAACCTCAAGGAACATATTAAAATAATAAAAAAAAATAATAAAAAAAATACGTCACAACCCCTTTAAAGGGACTTTAGTCAAAATCATCTTATCGTTTCACTTATGAAACCTATAGACATTTGTCATATGCCACTTTGACATTCACTTGGTATCATGGCTGTTTAATGAGGTTATAGTTTTTGACAGGAAGCCAGGAATGACCTTTAGAGGAAGACAGACTCGGTGCTGACATGCCACCTCAGTGAGTGCACATACAGCCTAGAGTCAGAAACCAGCCTAGCTATACGAAAACACACTGGGGCTCCTCCATTTCGGGACATTCCCATATTTTCACATCAAAACCTGTTTTACCTCTTCAAAACTTTACATTATAATGTTGTTATGCAGTTTAAAGGGATTCATTTGCAGTTTTAGTGGTCCTTCTATTTATACAAAATAATATAGAATACTAATATCATTCATTTATCAGCTATAACATGAAAATAGTCCACTTTAGGTCAGTTTCTATTTTATTTCATGATGCACATGGTTTTAAAGCAGCTTTACAGAAAGATATTGCTAAAAAATAATTAATGACTTACCAATATTGACCAGAATTTTAATATTAGTACATCTGTAGTCAGAAAGCTATTATTAAAACAGGTAGTCCAGCATTTCACACATCAATTTAATTCTATATAAATGACATGTTGCTTGCCAACCACACAGCCTACAGACTTTTTTCATGTTATGTTGGAGTTATCATAATTTCAAGTTTATAGAACTGTTCATGTCATTGAACACTTGATTTGACTGCCATGATGATATGTAAAATGAACAGTTAAAGGTAGTTAAGCATCTCTCTACACATCTTTTTATTATAGCCTGTTACCTGGTGAGATTTTTGCTCTTCATTATTTTGCCTGAGCATATAGCATTAAATTAATGAATTAATGTAGTGGTTAAATATTTTTTCGTTGCCATAGAAACTAATTATTCTGAGTTCAAAGACGCCAACCGCTCAGAGTGAAATCTGAATTGTCATCTCGTAATTACAGTAATTCCAACATGATGTGATCACAGCATTAGGCTATAATGAACAACAATACTTAGTGGAAAAACTGTTTTTGTGGCTGTTATCATTAATAAATTAGATTATTTATTGAGCATGGGTGACCTTTATTATATTGCCACCATTGTACACTTGTGCTTAACACACCTTTTTGGAAAAACAACTTGGAAAAACAGGTGAATTTAGATGTTCTGAGCAAATCACTTGTTATAAGGGTCAACTGTTAGTTGTAGTATAGTTAAAATTCACAAAATGCTAGGTTGCTTTTTAGAAAGTAACAGTGAGAAACAATGTTAGCAGTTTAGTTTGAGCTTAACCTGCATTTCAGTCTGTTATTACATATGGAGGAGTGATTATTTTTTTATTATTAAATTAAATGGACAAATGAATAGGCGTGCAAAACTGTTTTATAATATATTTAAGGAAAAAAAAAGTTTTAAAATGAAGTTAAAATAACAAATGATTAAATAATTGCAAATACGCATTTTAAAATGGATTGCCTATTTTGATGTATAGGCCTGTTTTTTTTTTTTTTTTTTTTTTTTTTTTTTTGCATCATTTTTCAGAGTACACATATTTTACCTGCTGATTCGGTGTATTATAATGAGGGAAAAGCATTAAATTACACCTGTTCTCATCCCAGTCTGGTGTGTTTTTGGCATTCGTCTGATCTCATTTGGGCAATTATTATCTAGAAGTGTTATGAAACCCTACAGTATTACCACACAATGGTTAATGGTGAAATATGATGCTTTTATGTTTTGATAAATGAGGTCAAACTGAGCCCATGGGGCAGGTAAATGCTTCTGCTCTTTTCAACGATGATTGAGTAGAACCCATATGTCAGATAAAGTTGAGTGAGGGAACATTGTGTTCATGTTTGTGGAGACTGGTGCACCCATATCTTGAAATATTCAGGCATGTACTTCTCAGCTTTCATTGTGAGACTGACCCATTTCTCTCTGAGAATAAATAATGAAGAGACCAGCACAAGACCTTTGAGAAGTTCCACCTTCTGCACCTATTTCATATCTGAACATCTAAAGACCCTGTATAAGAATGAAAAGAACTGTATGGAAGAAGAGAAGATAATAGTCTCACTATGTACTAGTACTGTACGAGCAACTGTCGGTCAAAATACTAGTTACAACAGTTATTGTTGCTACTGTAAAAGCATAAATGATGATAATACTGTACATAAATATGCTTTGTTTCATTTATTGTGTTAAAAAGTTACCACAGGTTTATGATAGTAACCTCAATGTTTGGTGTAGCAATTTGATGAAACCTGAGGTAGGGATGTTATAAAACCACATATTTTCAAAATCTTTAAGTGGGTGGGATAAACAGTTTCATCTTAGGGAAGCCCTAGATTCAGGTTTAAAGGATTAGTTCACTTCAGAATTAAAATTTCCTGATAATTTACTCATGTTATCCGAGATGTTCATGTCTTTCTTTCTTCAGTTGAAAAGAAATGAAGGTTTTTGAGGAAAACATTCCAGGATTTTTCTCCATATAGTGGACTTCAACAGTTACCAACGGGTTGAAAGTACAAATTGCAGTTTCAATACATATTCAAAGGGCTCTACACGATCCCAGACAAGAAATAAGGGTCTTACCTAGCGAAAAAATGTGTCATTTTCTTTAAAAAAAAAAAAAAAAAAAGTATACTTTTTCATCTTGCACTAGTTCTGCGATGCTCCACACATTACGTAATCACGTTGGAAAGGTCACGCGTGATGTATGTGGAAGTTTTTATTTTTTTCTCCTCCAACTTCAAAATCATCTGACATCAGTGTTTTACCTTTTTTTTTGTAAAGGGCGTTTGACTTAGTCTTTGCACGTTCACCTTGTAGACACTGGATCGGTACTTTTGCCTGCATGACCTTTCCAACGTGATTATGTAATGCGTGGCGCATCACAGAGCTAGTGCAAGATGAGTATAATTTTTTATTTTTTTAGAAAATGACAGATCATTTCGCTAGATAAGACCTTTATTCTTTGGCTGGGATCATGTAAAGCTCTTTGAAGATGCAGGAAATTTTAATTCTGAAGTGAACTAATCCTTTAATCTGAACATGCATGCATTTATATAATGTAACAGCTAGATGGACCATTAAATCCAAGAGTCACAAGATCATGTTATGATATACTCACTCTCATGTTTTCCCAATCCTGAATGACTTTCTTTCTTTTCTGGAACACAAAAGAAGATATTTCAAGATGTTTCAACTGTTTTTGTTGTGCAATGAATGTCGATGAGGTCCGAAACAACTCTAGACCCCACTGACTTTTTATACGGACAAAAAACAGACATTTGTGTTCTTCAAAAGAAATAAATGCATTGCTTTGACATGAGTAAATGATAACAGATTTTTCATTTTTGTGTGAACAATCTCTTTAAAGTTGCATTACATGACTTTTTGAGATTTTTTTTCATAATGTTGTAAATCATATTGCAGCCTGAGCTCATGATAAATGATTGTTCTCTTCTGTTCAGTGATCTGATAAGAAACTGAAATGAGGGCATAGTGATGATCTCTGAGGCCTGCATTGTTGAGGATTACTTGTGTTTTTCCTTATTGTTTCTCAGTTGGAAAGTGATAATTGCTTTCTGAGTAATGCAGCTCAGTGAACTTTCTCACGCACCACCTTTTCTCACAGAACATTTGTAACTGCAGACCTCGAGGATTGATGTAGAGGGTGGGTAAATTGGGAGGGAATCGTTAAGTTGAATCTGAACCAGTTTCACACAGTTTCTATTAAAGATTCTTTTGGAACTTGAAGAAGCACATATATTCCAATCAAGAATCATTTAGTTCTGATTCCTGGGCCACAAGTAAGCATAAAGATATCATGCACCTCTGTTTCATGAGATATGTATGTATATGTATATGTATATGTATGATATATATATATATAATATATATAGTGAATGTGGTCTATTTTATGTGTTGCTCAGTTGAGGTGGTAGCCTGAGAGAACAAGCATTAGAGATGGATGGATGTGGACAAGCAAGACAGGTTGTGACAGGTTGAAGGTAGAGTGATGTAAGACCTCTGAGCTCGACAGCAAAATCAGCTTTCTTTGGCGTCTCTGTTCTTGAGATACTGGAGGCTGCACTGGTGCATCATCAAGCCATCAATACTTCACCCTGTTTGACTTATCAAGCGGAAACAGCCAGGACTTTTTGTGGAAATGATGAATGAGAGCTTAAGAGCCCTTTAACGTCTGTAGCACTAGGGATTTTTTTTTAAATTCGGTGCTTATGCTCAGAGCAAATAACATTTGATTGTTTTGTGCAAAACCTCTCTGCTTTTAATATATGAGAGAAAGGTAGTAAACTTTGGTGTGCAACTTCATATCATTTATGCTGTGGACGTATATATGATGGACAAAAAGACAAAGGTTTTTTTAAGACAATATTGGCTATGACTCGACAACAAATGCTAGACTAAGACACTCCGCCGCTCCTCAAATACATAAAACATTAGCTTTATATTTGTAGTGTTTCTTGAGAAAATGCTGAATTTATTCAAAGAACCATTTCTTTGTTTACTCTTGCATTGCAAACAAGCAGAGATGGTACAAATTTGTGCAGCACTTCATTCACGGTAGAGGCAGGGTGGAGTTATGAGGTTTTACCGATAGTTTGATGATCCAACGGAGTTATGAGGTTTATTCACAAGCTTTTTTAAATACTTTTCATTGGTTAAATATTTGCAAAACCCACAGACAGGCGTAAAGGGTGACCAATGGTAATGATTAAAAAAAAAAAAAAAAAAAAAAAAGGTTTCTGTCCGACAGCGATGATTGATTGATTTGATTGATTGATTGATTTGATTGATTGATTGACTGATATATATATATAAACAATATATTTTACATTTATTGCAACATATGCATATTTATATACAAATATTTTAAGTATTTTGAGACCATAATGAGACTGAGTTTTAAGTTATAAACACTTTTTTTATAACTCAGTTAAGTTATAAAAAGTTCTTTTGGCGATATTGGCTTGATATGATTCTCTGATTGGTGGAGAATTCTTTGCAGAAGGTTTATAATTTATAGTTAAGAAAATCAAATGTTTAATTTATAGAAAATAAATTCCCCTATGGAGAAAACAAATGGGATTTTTACTTCTGGAACCTGACTGTTGCACTCAATAATGCTCTGGCTAACAACTGCTCAAAACATCTGGCAACCACCAAGCAATGTGGCATCGACCAATTGTGGCACATTTCCATATAAAATCTTTATTTAACAGGATACAGATAGGGTGAGTGAAATGTTTTCGGTTTCATTTGATGCCAGCATAGAAAGGCAACATAAACGGCACCTGCATGGCCTTCCGGTAACTAGCACTAAACCTCAACCACTACATCACACAACTCTCTGCATCACTGACTGAAATGTCTAAAAGCATATTGAGTGATTAACAGCATATGATACCAGACATAAAGTCCAAAGTTTCTTCTCTCATCCTGCCACGAGTGCAGAACATAACCTGCCTTAAAGGGATAGTACACCCAAAAATGAAAATTATCCCATGATTTACTCACCCTCAAGCAATCCTAGGTGTATATGGCTATCCTCTTCCAGACAAACACAATCGGAGTTATATTATAAAATACCCTGGCTCTTCCAAGCTTTATAATGGTAGTGATAGGCGCTCATTATTTTGAAGCCTAAAAAGTACATCCACCCATCATAAAAGTAATCCATATGGCTCCAGTGGGTTAATTAAGACCTTCTGAAGTGAAGCGATGGGATTTTGTAATAAAAATATCCATATTTAAAACTTTATAAACTATAATAACCAGCTTCCGGCAAACATCCATATGTAATTCGACTTTCGGCGGAAGCGTAACCTCTGACGCGATGTATGACGTATGAGTAGGTGAGAGTAGACTCCTTTCGCGGTTCAAACAAATAGGGCTGGGTAACAAACTCAAGCTCCTCTACTCTTATATTGAAATCCTCTGATATTTCTCTTTAAAAATTCTCGTTTCTCATTCATGACCGTTGTTTTGTTTTGCTCTATCCTCTGCGCTTCCGCGTTCGTCAATATGTCATGCGTCTTACCAGCACTTCCGCCGTAAGTCGACTTGCATATGGATGTTTGCCCGAAAGCTAGTTATTATAGTTTATAATGTTGTAAATATGAATATTTTTCTTACAAAAACCCATCACTTCGCTTAAGAAGGCCTTTATTAACCCCCTGGAGTCATGTGGATTACTTTTATGATGGATGGATGCACTTTTATGGGCTTCAAAATCTTGAGTGCCATTCACTACCATTATAAAGCTTGGAAGAACCAGGATATTTTTAAAAATAACTCCAGTTGTGTTCGTCTGAGAGAAGATAGTCATATTCACCTTGGATGGCTTGAGGGTGAGTAAATCATGGGATAATTTTCATTTTTGGGTGAACTATCCCTTTAAGCACCCTTTTCTCCACCAGCAGAAGCGTATCTGCCTCGTGCCCCATCCCCCCGTTGCCTAGCAGCTGAGGCAGAGTGTTGATGTTCTCACAGGCACTTCCTATAAACACTTAAGACATGAGCCTCTCTGTGCACAACAGGCCACTTCAGCGTGAGAAAATGGAAGTGTCTAATAGTCGACTTCCAAAAATATCCCTCTCTGAAAAACTGTAAAAAGGGGTGACGTAGGCAGAGAGTAATGTACTTTCTCTCTCTCTCTTTCTCTCGCTCTCTCGCTCTCTCTCTCTCCTAACCTTCTCATTTAAGGAGTACCACACAGTGAACTCATCTTTCATTCAGCAGCAGAAGACGAAAAATTGCTCCGTCTATCTCTCCCGACTTTTCATTCCATTACAGTTAGACTAGACTTCAGAAAAGCACTTCATGGCCAGGCCTTCAGTTAGGCTACAGAATGTAAATGGGGGTAAATGTATTTGCCCCTTTCACCACTGTCTGTTAGACCTTCTCTAAACTCAATGTGGCTAATTTAATGTGCATTTAAAGGGCTGGTGTTTGTGATGCCGCGGATATTAGCGCTGAGCATTACAGAAGCACTTATCGTGGCTGTAGCAGCAGTCGGCACTTGAGATTGACAGCGGTTAAAAGCTTTTTCTGTTTATATAGGTGTATTAAAGTGTGTAGGCTTTCTCTAATAGCAGCTATTCTGTGTTTCAGCTCTGCAGCAGGCATCATGACCACAGCTAGGTACCGACCAACCTGGGATTTGGCCCTGGATCCGCTGGTGTCCTGTAAGCTGTGCCTGGGAGAGTTTCCCTTGGAGCAAATGACCACCATCACCCAGTGCCAATGCATCTTCTGCACCCTGGTGAGTAGTGTCTAAACATTTTTATTTTATTTTATTTTATTTTATTTTGTTTTGTTTTGAAATGCATAATAAACCAATAAATAAAATAAACACAATTAATAAAATATTTATTTTATTATTTTTATTTTATGTTATATGATATATCAAAATTGAATGATAATGAATAATGAGAAAATAAATTAAAAAATAAAACAATTTTATTGTATTAAATCTATTTAAGTTTGAGTCAATGAGAGATTTCCACAAAGATTTAAAATATCGTGTTTTCAGCCATAATTTATGAAGATTCATTCTCTGGATTATTTCATTCTTGATTTCTGTCTTTAGGTTTCACTGTTTTAGAAATGGAGCGTCTAAAAATAAATCAGTGAGATTCTTACATAAGCCTCAGACATTTTGAAATGTGTCTATATATAAGCACAAAGTTCACAGCTATAGACAGAATATCCACAGGCCAACTGAACTGTTTCAGCAATGTGATTCACAGTCCATTAATAAACAGTCTTCTTCAACCCTCTGAAGGTTTGCTGTTTTGGCTTTCCCTTTGCTGTGTTTTTACACTGATTTGAGACCAGTTTTATTTATATCTTAAGGTTGCAGGCAACATTTGGGGAAAGGAAGCTGCTAGAGTAGGGTAAAGGGAAAACATCTCCTCATCTGACTCTGAGAAGCCTTGTCTTGGTCATTTCTGAATTCACTAGAGACAGAACTGTCTTTGTGTCTTAAGCGAAGCATGTTTATGGAAACAACTCCCTCAGACTTTGCCTTGCCAAACATTCCTAAAAACTCAAATACACAACTAGTTTTTGGTGCGTTTAGATGTAATGTTATTTTATTTATTATTTTATTTTATTTTAATTTATTTTATTTTAGAGAGAGTGGGAGAGATGGAAAATATGACCTGATTTTTCTCCTGAAGCAAAAATAAAATAATAAAATAAATTTTTTCACAGCCTATTAAAACAGTGAGTTCGCAAATTGCTAACACTAGAGAATAATTAGTCTTGGACAAGTGACTGCGTCTTCGTTAAATTGAGATGTTATACAGCGTAATTGTTTTGAGGAAGTTAACAGTTCATTACAAGTGGTTAAGTGCTTCTGTACTCACGCTTTCACTGACACAGTGAGCAAATTAAACAGAAAATGAAAAGCTGAATTTGTTTAACACATAATGTATTTTTCCATATTTCCTATTTTATTAACTTAATCTTTATGTCTTATTATCCGTTTAAAGTGCCTGAAGCAGTATGTGGAACTTCTCATCAAAGAGGGCTTTGAAACGGCCATCAGCTGTCCAGACTCAGCCTGTCCAAAACGTGGACATTTACAAGAAAATGAGGTGATGTCAACATACACTACCAATAAATTACTTTTTAAAATATATTCAAATAGAAAACAAGGTTTTTTTAAATTGCAATAAGATTTCATAATATTACTGTTTTTTTTTTTTTTTTTTTTGTATTTTTGATTAAATATACATATTCCTTAATTTTGCACAATTTTTTTTAATGCTAAATTTTTATTTATAGGACTTTTTAATTTTACTACCAGGGTTTTCAACAAGGGGCCCTTAAAGGATTAGTTTACTTCAGAATTAAAATTTCCTGAATTTACTCACCTCCATGTCATCCAAGATGTTTATGTCTTTCTTTCTGAAGTCGAAAATATATTAAGGTTTTTGAGGAAAACATTCCAGGATTTTTCTCCATATAGTGGACTTCACTGGGGTACAACGGGTTGAAGGTACAAATTGCAGTTTCAAAGCAGCTTCAAAGGGCTCTACACGATCCCAGACGAGGAATAAGGGTCTTATCTAGCGAAATGATCTGCCATTTCCTAAAAAAAATAAACATTTATATACTCTTTAACCACATGCTCATCTTTTCACGCGTGACGTAGGCTGAAGTACCGCGGTAGGGCGAAAAACTCCATCTCATTTTCTCCTCCAACTTCGAAATCATCTGACATCATTGTTTTTTTTACCTTTTTTTGTAAAGGCCGTTTGACTTAGTCTTTGCACGTTTGCTTTGTAAACACTGGATCGGTACTTCCGCCTACATCACATGTGACCTTTCCAACATGATTACGTAATGCATGGCGCATCACAGAGCAGTGCAAGACGAGCATTTGTGGTTAAAAAGTATATAATTTTTATTTATTTTAGAAAATGACCAATCGTTTTGCTAGATAAGACCCTTATTCCTCATCTGGGGTCGTGTAGATCCCTTTGAAGCTGCACTGAAACTGCAATTTGGACCTTAAACCCGTTGGTAATTGTTGAAGTCCACTATATGGAGAAAAATCCTGGAATGTTTTCCTTAAAAACCTTGATTCTTTTTGACTGAAGAAAGAAAGCCATGAACATCTTGGATGTCATAGGGGTGAGTAAATTTTAACTCTGAAGTGTACTAATCCTTTAAAGCTAGTTCAGGGGGTCCATGAAGATACAGATAACATACAGAACTATTAACTATCTGTAGTTAGTATAATGTAGTTATTCTAATCTGGGTTGGGAGTCTGAAAAGGATGCATTTGTCAGGAACTTCAGTGCAATGCATTTTTTTAAGCAAACCCTGCAATAATCACAGCTTCTGAAACAACAAATACTTTACCGTCCAAATAAAACTCCTAAAATGGACCTGCATCTCATGAAGAGGAGATTAAAGCTCTTTTAGCATAAAATGGATGCTGAAATCTCTCCACTCTGTCTCTCCCCTCGGTGGCTTGCACCAAGAAATTCTTCCAAGTATGAGGTCAGTCCGAGGGCAGGGTTCCTCCTCGGCGCTGCAGGCTCATTGTGAGGATGGCTGGCTCGTTCAGTATCAAAGCAGCTAAACCAGATTAATCAGACGCAGATGCAAAGCATCAGAGCAACTAATGTGTCTTTTTGGCAAGCCTTAAAGCTGAAGTATGTCGTTTCTGCATCACTAGAATCGCCAAACAAAAATTCACCATGCATATTCCTGCTGTGTTGTTTGATCTCGAGACAGTGATTCGATTAGAAACCATATTTGATGTTGGGTGTGTGTTTACCCAGATCAAATTGAAATGCTAAATGCAGTATCTGCAAAGCAAAAAGTGCTTTCAGATCCATCAGACCACATTGTTTCATAATTGCTTTTGTTCTCTCTCTTTCTCTCTCAGATTGAATGCATGGTGGCCACTGAGATAATGCAGAGGTACAGGAAGCTGCAGTTTGAGAAGGGTAAGTGGAAAGAGGCTGTCTGTCCATCAGAGGGCGATTGGCATCAGACAGCAGCTGATGAGGCACGTGTTCATGTGTGTTGATGGTGAGCTCAATGCTTGCTGTCCTAGATGACTCAGAGTTACTCACAGTAGACAAATAGGCCAGTGCAGGTGTGAGGATGAAAGGGATGTGAGTGTACTTTCACTGGACACGTGTAGGTCCAGCTGACCTCATGCTGTCACAGAATGGAGGCTTTTACCTGTACTGTCTGTGTTTTTCTTCAATGAAAGCCTGCCACCTGCCGACACTCAGTTTAACTGTACCTCATTGTTTTCTGATTATCGGTTGCGCAATTTTTTTTTTTTTCCTGGAAAACAGCAGATTCAAATCTACTTTGTCCATGTGAGGCTCAAATTTTGAAACTCGTTCTGATCACCATGCCACAGCCCTGACTTAAAATTTTTTAAAGGTTAGTTCACCCAAAAATAAAAATTCTGTCATTAATTACTCACCTTTATGTCGTTCCAAACCCGTAAGTCTTTTGTTCATCTTCGGAACACAAATGAAGATCTTTTTAATGGAATCTGAGAGCTTTCTGTCCCTCCACAGACAGCCACGCAACTAAAAAATTATGATTACATTTTTTTATTTTTTTTATTTAGTTAGCTCAAAATACCCCACAGATCATTTATTATAGCTTTTCAAATTTTCCCCTATTTGGATGTGAGCAAAAACACACCATTTTTGTGTGTGTCCCTTTAAATGCAAATGAGCTGCTGCTCCCAGTCCCCTTTCCAGAAGAGGGCGGAGCTTTAACAGCTCACGCTTCGGTTGAGCATAAACAACATCTGCAAGGTTACGATGCTCAATATTCAATGCAAAGGGAGATATTTTCTGTTATAGAAATCTCTTTTTGAAGGCTACAACAAACAGCTGGTAGGGACTACAACAAGCTTCTTCCCGGAAACCCCAAAATTTACATAAACCCTGCCCCCGGGAACACGCAACAAAGGGGGTGAGGCCATGTTGGGCTGCTTTAGAGAAGAGGAAGAGTTATTTTAGTATGTGTTGTTGCCAAACGAGGGTCAATTCAACACTGGATTTGCACAAAAGATTAACATAACGGCACATGCTAGTTGATGAGTTGAATCAACTCCACAGCAACTACATAAATGTATCCACTAACCATTCAGAAACGTCCAGTTCCATTCTAAAAGTTGTAACTTCTTCCTGAGTCTCTCCATCTGTGTCTGACTCCGGTTTGAACAACATAAGGCTGAACACCATTACTGACAATCGTCATTTTGGCTGCGTGAGATTCTCCAGCTTTGTTGTTGTTGAGCAACTGAAGCACAAGCTGTTAAAGCTCCGCCCTCTTCTGGAAAGGGGGCCGGGAGCAGCAGCAAAATGGCGTGTTTTTGCTCACACCCAAATAGGGGCAAATTTGACAAGCTATAATAAATGATCTGTGGGGTATTTTGATCTGAAACTTCACAGACACATTCTGGGGACTCCAGAGATTTATATTACATCTTGTAAAATGGGCATTATAGGTCCCTTTTAACAAATGTAGCTTCAAGTCAGAAATCTCCAAGATTAAAAGACTTATGAAGAGTAAATTAGACTAGTGCTAATTGAATATGCTTGATCAAAAGAATGAATGCTTCCTTAAACAGATAAGACCTGAGGCTCTGCGCCATATGCCCGGTGTATGAATCTTCTCTTTCATAATTTTCATCAGTAGGGGATCCCAGGCTCTGGACTCTGATAGTCTCCTGTTGTTTGAACCACAGGATACATTTGCTTGAGAGATATTCTCTGTCCACCCCCTCCAGTGCGTTACATTACTTTGAAAAAGACATAAGGGGAAAAAATGTTTTTCCGATGCTGTAAACCACCCTCTCTGTTTCTCTTTGGTTTGTATTCAGGGTTTTCACAAGAGAACCATGGCAGCAACATCCTTATAAATGAGAGATTTGCATTGAAAGGGAGTAAAAATGCATCCATTTAGCCCATCAGTGTTCTGGGAAACTGGAGTGGAATGGTGGTTATAACATGTCCACACTCCCAGAAACAGAGCCAAGAGTTCATGTGGAGTCACGTGTGGCCTGTCATGTCAGATGGAGAGGCAGAGCGTGAGTGTGTTTCGTTTGTGTGAGACTCAAAGACAGTGCACACGGGGACAGATGAAAATGCCATTCTGACTCACGATGGCTAAAAATGGCTGTCAGCAGATATTACTGAAAGTCCTCTTTCTAACATAATTGCCCCCAACTACACATTACATAACCATAGCCATACAGTATGTCACTAACAGACATTATATAATTATATAATTTATATATATGTCCCCTCCCCCATAGAAATAGTGCAGAACCTTAAATTCTGAATCAATTTTTCAAAGCAATTGTCAAAATCCTTTAGTTTGTTTTTAGGCTTAAATTAGACTTTGAAGAACAAATTTCCAATGGGCCTATTTACACCTTGTCATACATGCGTTTTAACTGATTGGATAATTATCCTTTTTGTTAAAGCTGTTCCATTTACACTTGGCAATATAAAGGTGTCTCCGCAAACTAATATAAATGTAATCTTCAATTCCCACTCTATGTGCAAATTTAACAGAGTTCACTTCAAAGAAAACAAGATATGAGCTTTAATTTATTTATCATCAGTCAATTTTAAGATCAAAGAACGCAATTGGAGAGAGAGTGGGATCCCCAAACTGTTCCCACAAAGTTGGGAGCATGAAATTGTCCAAAATGTCTTGGTATGCTGAAGCATTAAGAGTTCCTTTCACTGGAACAAAGGGGCCAAGCCCAACCCCTGAAAAACAGCCCCACACCATAATCCCCCCTCCACCAAACTTTACTCTTGGCACAATGCAGTCAGGCAAGTACCGTTCTCCTGGCAACCGCCAAACCCAGACTCGTCCATCGGATTGCCAGACAGAGAAGCGTGATTCGTCACTCCAGAGAACACGTCTCCACTGCTTTACACCACTGCATCAGACGCTTTGCATTGCACTTGGTGATGTAAGGCTTGGATGCAGCTGCTCGGCCATGGAAACCCATTCCATGAAGCTCTCTACGCACTGTTCTTGAGCTAATCTGAAGGCCACACGAAGTTTGAAGGTCTGTAGCTATTGACTGTTCAGAAAGTTGCCCATTTCTGCGCACTGTGTGCCTCAGCATGCGCTGACCCGCTCTGTGATTTAATTTTTTTTTTTTTTTTTTTTTTTTTTTATTTACGTGGCCTACCCCTTTGTGGCTGAGTTGCTGTTGTTCCCAATTGCTTCCACTTTGTTATGATACCACTAACAGTTGACCATGGAATATTTAGTAGTGAGGAAATTTCACAAATGGACTTATTGCACAGGTGGCAACCTATCACGGTACCACGCTTGAATTCACTAAGCTCCTGAGAGCGACCCATTCTTTCACAAATGTTTGTAGAAGCAGTCTGCATGCCTAGGTGCTTGATTTTATACACCTTTGGCCATGGAAGTGATTGGAACACCTGAATTCAGTGATTTGGAGGGGTGTCCTAATACTTTTGGCAATATAGTGTATTTACAGTGTTAACTACTTGGCACAAGATGATTGGTTCATATCGCATCTGCAGCCAATGAGCTTGCTGCTCACAACATTTAAACGGCTGGTTATTATTCACTATAGCAGTTGCAGCATGCTTTCAAAGTTCCTCTAAAACCCTCCACCTTCCCCAGCTCCACCTGTATAGATCTGCTATGGGTAATTGATATATACTATTTGTGCAGCAGCACTATGTTTTACATACACACAGCAGTGTATCCGCCAAGACCGAATACATTAACATTGTCGTATCCATTACCATGCTAAAACCCTCCCAAGTGTTGTCATTATAGAACTACTTTTAATGAAGATGACTGTGTGTTGAACCTCAGGATGTTACGCTGAACTTTCAGTTTTATTTGCGGTAGTTTTCATGTCGGATTGCTGAAGAGATGCTCAGATACTGCTCTTCGGTGAAGCGTGCTGCAGTAGCGCTGTCATATCTGGGTACCAGGAGCTGTTATAACACACACTCACATGTTTAGTTTTTACTATTTTAGGAGAATAGTAAAATCATTGTGGCTTCAACAACCAGATGCATTTTGTCCAGTTTCATCTAGAATTGGAAAAAAATGCTCTCTCTTTCGGTCTTTTCACGATATGGTATTTATCCGTTCTGAGAAAACACATGAAGAATGCATGATACCTGTTTTTTTTTTGTTTTTTGTTTTTTTTATTGAACAACATTGTCTCTGCCTCCCATTGTGCCCAGTCGAGAGCCATGGTAAAATCACTGTAACGCACAGGCCTCATGCGGCTTTTTGCTTTAATGAAATCTAATTTAACTAATGAATTTATGCAAAGCTATGATAAGTAGCATCTCTGGTATCTCATTCCTGAGGGCAGATAAGGCCAAAGCTGCTCTTTTCTATTACCCCTCCATCTCAGATGGCGTAACCATGGTGACCTGTCAGCCTACATCAGCTGTAAGCAGCCTAAAATATACACTCACGGAAACTGTGTCTGATCTCACATTTCTCACCCCCCTACAGAGGTGTTGCTGGACCCAAGCCGGACCTGGTGCCCGTCCTCCACGTGCCAGGCTGTGTGCCAACTGAAGGAGTCTGACACGGCGCTTCCACAGTTGGTGCGGTGCAGCGTTTGCACACTTGAGTTCTGTTCAGCCTGCAAGGCCAGCTGGCACCCGGACCAAGACTGCCAGGAGAACGTTCCCATCACCTCGTTTCTACCTGGAGAAAGCAGGTACTCTTGTCTGTTAAAGAGGATCAGTACAAGTTGTCCTTAAATGACAGCACTTGATTGTCACAAAAAATATTTTTTACTTGACTCTCCTTTTTAAAAAAGCAAAAATGTGAGTTACCTTGAGGCACTTAAAATGCCACAAGAAATAAGCAACATGCGTGTTAAAGGCACAATATATAAGATTTTGGATTCAAATATCCAAAAACCACTAGAACCGTTATATATTTTGTTGACTTGTGTAAGCAATTTTAATCAGAACACGGACCGTATTTATAGTTTAAGAGTCTGTAGTTTGGATATAAACACTGTCTATGGTAGCGATCAAAATAGTGCTAATCACCTTTTGAAAGTAGCTTGGTGCTTCAAATAACGATTGTATCGATTACGTCGTTACACCACTAGGTGGCGACAAGTGACTGTCAAGTCAAGATTCAGTCAAGAGATTTGTTCAAAAAGGCTGATTCATCCAGCAATGAAACAATAAAACATCATCATCATATTTTTTAAAATAATTCATTCATATTAATTAAGCATTTTAAATAGATTGCAGCAATTAACATTATGGAAGCTTGTTTCCGCCATGAAATAAAAAAAGGTAATTGCGACTTTTTATCTCACAATTCTGACTTCTTTTTCAGAATTGCGAGATTTAAACTCTCGATTGCGAGTTATAAAGTCAGAATTGCGACTTTATTACTTATTTATTTATTAATTGCTGACTTTATAACTCGCAAAAGAAAAAAAAGTCAGAAATGTGAAATATAAAGTCAGAATTGTGTGATTTAAAAACTCACAAGTGCGAGGAAAAAGTCAGAATTGTGACTTTATATCATGCAATTCTGACTTTATAACACGCAATTCTGATTTTATATCACACAATTCTCCTGAATGGTGGTCAATTTCACATTTCTGCTTTCAGATCCCCCATTCACTTCCTTTGTAAGTGTCTCATGTAACCCCTTTTCTATAGAGAAAATGAGGGACGGCTCAAAATTAAACAAATGCTGTTGATTGAGGTTATCTTGTACTGAACCTGTACTATAAGTCTTTCTCATCTTGTCTCCTCCTCATTCATCAGCATCTACTCCTCAGTGTAGTTTTGTCTCTTTGATGTGCGTTTAAACACTCCCATCCTCCCTCCTGGTCGGTATGTGAATCCAGCTGTCATGATGAAGCATGTACAGTGTAATGATGTTCGATGTTGCTAAGTCGACATGAGATTTGAAATGAAATGCCTCAATCCGTCTATGTTTTTCTGCACTATTGAACATGCTCATCATTCAGTCGAAGAATGGATCTTCTGCTTCTCGATGTTGAAGAGTGATTTGCTCTCTGCTCAGTACGCCAGAGATTCATGCACAGGTGTTATTTGACATTCATGTCACACGCGCACTTGATTCAAAAGCGAAAGCACCATTGAGCGGAGTTTCTGATCCTTGATCTTGGGTCATACAGGAGTGAACACTCAGCCAGCTCTGAAGTGAATTGCTTCACTAATAATACTCCATTAGTTATAAAACTCCAAAGAGCCTTTCAAGTTTACAGCTCAATTTCTGTATCATTTCATGTTTGAGATTGCGCCTAAACTCCAAAGTGAGAGAAACAGTCTTTAGACAACATTAAATCAAAATGGACCCCATTTACATGTTAAACAGACTGTCGTTTCCTCAAGGAGCTATGAGCTGACCTGAATCTTAAAAAAAGTGTAAATTATATATTTAAACAGATCTTGAAAAGAAAACATTTCATAGCCTCCCTATGAACTCAAGCAATGGCCCTGTACATTTAAAAAAACAGTGTAAAAGCCACTTACTGTCACTTTTGATCAATTAAATCCATTCTTGCTGAAGAAAAGTATTCATTTTTTTATCTCAAACATTTGAACAGTAGCATATATATATATATACACTATCAAATCAAATAATCATATTACTACTACTATTATTATGATTTATTAATAGTACTTTACTAAACTGCTGTGTTGCAGTACTATGAGTCAGATTCAGCCACTGCAGTTCTAAGGAGGAGCTGCTGCTGTTTAATGGGCTAAAAGAGGTTTGCTGCACAGTGTCACTTCTCTTAGATCAATAGACTGAGAATTGTCCTGGAAATGAATGGGCTTGTACTTGTCAGCTCGGTCCCTGTGGGTCAGCCTCTTCATTACCAGTGAACACTGTCCCTGGCCCAAAACCTTAGTACATAGAAAAGAGATGGGCCTGTCTGGGTGGAAAAAGAATCGACTGTAGTAACAGTTTCATGTTTTTTGTCCTGTGAAAAGGGAGAATTTTTAGAGATGCACCAATACTAAATTTCTCCACCTACACCGATAGCCAATTATTCAGAATGATATCTACCGATAGTTTGATTTTCTTAAGGGAAAAAAAGTGGTGTAAACTATACAGGGAACCCTCTCATTTGGTACATTTACTATAATATTAGAGGTTAAAATTAACAACAGAGCCCAAACTATTATATTCAACCGCTATTTATTTTCAGATATTATAATTACACTTAAATAATGAATACTGAAATGTTTGTGTACTACTCATTTGCACATAAAGTAGTTTTCATAAACACATGTCTCCATGACAAATATATTCAAACATACATATATAATTAACAGTAAATAAGCTCCTCTCTAGTGTTGACTAATGAACTGACTAATGAATTGTGAATGTTGGATAACTTTCCTGAGGTAAATACAACATTAAGTGGCATATTGTCACAAGCTGTTTTATTGACGTGTCTATACAGTTGAAACACAGATTGAGCGATTGCATGAGACATGATTAATTTCAGTAAGTTGTACTGTATCTTTCAACATACCTTCTGATGTTCATGCATGTTTATCGTGCTATTAAAGGATTAGTTCACTTTCAAATAAAATTTTCCTGATAATTTACTCACCCCCATGTCATCCAAGATGTCCATGTCTTTCTTTCTTCAGTCGAAATGAAATTAAGGTTTTTGATGAAAACATTCCAGGATTATTCTCCTTATAGTGGACTTCAATGGACTCCACTGTTGAATGTCAAAATTACAGTTTCAGTGCAGCTTCAAAGGGCTTTAAACGATACCAGACAAGGAATAAGGGTCTTATCTAGCGAAACGATCGGTCATTTTCGAAAAAAATGTAAATGTATATGCTTTATATAAACAAATGATCGCCTTCCAAGCGGTTCCGCCAAAACCGCACTTTCGTATTCTTCAAAAAGCTTACGCTGTATGTCCTACGCCTTCCCTATTCTACTTACGGAAAAAATGGAACTGGCGCTGCGTTCGTTTCGTAAGTTGAAATGTGAGTTTAAATCTTGCAATTCTGAGAAAAAAGTCAGAATTGTGAGATAAAAAGTCGCAATTACCTTTTTTATTTTTTTATTTAGTGGCGGAAACATGCTTCCATACTACAGCGATCTATCACGTTTAAGAGTATCAAAACACCTATTGTTTGAATTTCATGATAAAATAGACAGAATTTGAAAGCTGAGACTTTGTTTCTTATTAGACGTAACAAAGCACAAAGCTCTTTGCAATTTTCAGGTGGGAAGTATACTACAAATAATGTACATAAAGATATAAATGTAAATAATGGTGTAAGGAAAAAATGCAGACCTAGCAACCCTGGCTTGAACTACGGGTGATTTGCTTTAACTTCGACAGCCCTAAATTCAACACATTTTCTTCACACACAGTATGAGTTGCAGTCTGAAACGTTTTCCCACCCACTTTTGATTGACAGGATATAATCGGCCCTGATCATCGGCTGTGAAAATAATTGCTTCTATCTGCCATTACCGATCATTGACCAATACATTGCTGCATCCCTAATAATTTTAACTCTTACTATTATCTTTTTTTTTTTTTTTAGTTCATTCTTTAAGGCTGATGATGATGACGCCCCCATCAAACGCTGTCCTAAATGTAAAGTCTACATAGAAAGAGACGAGGGCTGTGCCCAGATGATGTGTAAGAACTGCAAGCATGCTTTCTGCTGGTACTGCCTGGAGTCTCTGGACGTAAGTACTCAAAATATCTCAGCTTAACACTCTTAACATCATGCTGCTATCTTACTGTATTTTTATTGGCCATGTGCATGGTGTGTTAGGCCTTCAATCAAGGCCGTAAATGCAACAGTGTCCTTCACGCAGCTGTTCCGAACACCCACATACAGTAGATAATGACCAGCCTCTTGTAACGTTGTGTGTTTGACAGGACGACTTCCTCCTGATCCATTATGACAAAGGACCCTGCCGGAACAAATTAGGCCACTCCAGAGCCTCGGTGATCTGGCACAGAACGCAGGTGGGTGCTCACGGGAAGAAGCACATGTTTTCTTCCACATTTTCTTTTCTCTGCCGTGTTTAAAATGAGTGCACGTGCATCTGCATGTGACCGAGTCATAGGCATCCGTTCAGATACAAGTGTTTATTCATGAAGTAAGTGGTTGTCTGCTTCGAGCAGGTGATACCTGCTGTTTCACAGCAGATTATATGTAAGAAGGTCACTTTGGAACAAATTCACTAAAATTATTCATCAAATGATGGAGAAGAGCAGTAGAATCGGCCATGTATTTAGAGAAGTTTAGACTAGCACATCTTAAAAGGCCAACTTGGGTACTCCCACCTCCCTTTGTGTTTCGTCTGTTAGACTAAATAATGATAGGAGCATATCACATCTGAAAAGGCTAATGTAAAAAAAATAATAATAATACTAAGAAAACATCAACCTCATTCTTGGATTAAAGGCATATACAAACATTTTTCAACATAAGGCTCATTAGTCCCATTTTCCATTATGCATTTTTTAATAGCTTTGAATAAAATACATTTTCTTATGGTTCAAAAATCAGCACAAATAGTGTTTGAAAAAAGCCTTTAAGCAATGTCATTAGGAACTGAGAGAAACATATGCAGAAAAGGCTGTTATAATATATATATATATATATAATATATATGTATATATGTGTGTGTGTGTGTGTGTGTACAGTGCTCAGTGTAAATGAGTACACCCCCTTTGAAAAGTAACATTTTAAACAATATCTCAATGAACACAAAAACAATTTCCAAAATGTTGACAAGACTAAGTTTAATATAACGTCTGTTTAACTTATAACATGAAAGTAAGGTTAATAATATAACTTAGATTACACATTTTTCAGTTTTACTCAAATTAGGGTGATGCAAAAATGAGTACACCCCACAACAAAAACTACCACATCTAGTACTTTGTATGGCCTCCATGATTTTTAATGACAGCAACAAGTCTTCTAGGCATGGAATGAACAAGTTGGTGACATTTTGCAACATCTATCTTTTTCCATTCTTCAAGAATGACCTCTTTTAGAGACTGGATGCTGGATGGAGTGTGATGCTCAACTTGTCTCTTCAGAATTCCCCATAGGTGTTTGATACTTGGCCACTGAATCACTTTCACCCTGTTCTTCTTCAGAAATCCAACAGTGGCCTTAGATGTGTGTTTAGGATCATTGTCATGTTGGAAAAGTGCATGACGACCAAGGGCACGGAGTGATGGTAGCATCTTCTCTTTCAGTATAGAGCAGTACATCTGTGAATTCATGATGCCATCAATGAAATGCAGCTCCCGACACCAGCAGCACTCATGCAGCCCCACATAAGGACACTGCCACCACCATGTGTCACTGTAGGCACCATGCATTTTTCTTTGTGTTCCTCACCTTTGCGACGCCATCAGTTTCAAAAACATTTATCTTGTTATCTCATCACTCCAGTGTATAGAGTCCCAGTAGTCTTCATCTTTGTCAGCATGGGCCCTGACAAACTCTAAGCGGGCTTTTTTGTGCCTGGACTTTAGGAGAGGCTTCTTTCGTGGACGGCACCCATGCATGCCATTCCTCTGCTGTGTACGCCGTATTGTGTCACGGGAAATAGTCACCCCAGTTTGGCTTTCTACTTCTTTAGATAACTGCAGTGAACTTGCATGCCGATTTTCTTCAACCCTTCTCATCAGAAGACGCTCCTGTGGAGGTGTTAACTTCCATGGACGACCTGGACGTCTCTGTGAGATGGTTGCAGTTCCATCTTTTTTAAATTTTTGTACCACTTTTGCTACAGTATTCTGACTGATAAGTAAAGCTTTGCTGATCTTCTTGTAGCCTTCACCTTTCTGGTGTAAAGAAATCATTTTCTTTCTCAGGTCTTGTGACATTTCTCTTCCATGTGGTGCCATTGCTGACAGCATGAAATAGGAAGGGGTTTTAACACCCTTTTACAGTCATCTGTCGGCTGGACACCTGTGTAATGAATAATTAGACTCCCCTGTGGTTGAATTCTTGTTAAATTAGACATTTGTAGTCTAAAATTTAGCTTTGCTCCAGAGACTTTCAGTGGGGTGTACTCATTTTTGCATCACCCTAATTGAAAATTTTGTTCTGTAAGTTATATTATTAACCTTACTTTCATGTTATAAGTTAAACAGATGTTATATAAAACTTAGTCTTGTCAACATTTTGGAAATAGTTTTTGTGTTCATTCAGATATTGTTTAAAATGTTACTTTTCAAAGGGGGTGTACTCATTTACGCTGAGCACTGTATATGTGTGTGTGTGTGTGTGTGTGTGTGTGTATGTATATAATATATATATATATATATATATATATATATGTATATATATATATATATATGTGTGTGTGTTTATGATTTCGTGACAATTCATGACAATTAAGCATTTATTGAGGTAAGAATGGAAAAATCTCTAAAATATTTTATCATTCACAGTAACTTAAATTAAAATGTACATTTGTAAAGTACTTTTGCAAATGTTACTCATGGTACCATTTGTTATGCTAAGTTAAATTTAGCTGACTTTAATTAAAAAAACATTGTATCAAGAATATTTTAATTACGGTATTAATTTAGCATTATTTGTTTTTTTTTATTGTGATAGGACAGTATGTAAATAGGAAGTGAATTGGGACAGAGAGAGGGGGATGGGATCGAGAAAGGTCCGCGAGCCTGGACTAAAACTTGGGTCGCCCGAAGCGCAATGGCGCTATATGTCGGCGTGCTGCCCACAAGGCTATTGGCACCGACTAATAATGACACTTTTAAGGGGAAATAAGCTCTAAAATATTTATAAAATACTCATGGTACCGTTTGTTGTGCTAAGTTAAATTTAGCTGACTTTAATTAAAAAAACTTTGTATCAAGAATATTTTAATTACAGTATTAATTTAGCATTATTTGTTTTTAAATGTATAATAATGACTGTTTTAAAGATTTACTTTTTGGAATTTTTGCCTTTTTTATTATGATAGGACAGTATATAGTCAGGAAGCAAATTGGGACAGAAAGAGGGGGACGGGATTGGGAAATGTCCACAAGCCGGGACTCAAACTCGGGTCGCCTCTAAGCGCAACGGCGCTATATGTCAGCGCACTGCCCACAGAGCTATCGGCGCCGACTAATAATGACAGTTTCATATTCTGAACCTTGAGTTCAGAAAGACTTTGTTCACACACTCATCATTTAATATGCTGAACATAATGTCGAAAAGGTGAGATGGCCCTGAAGCTATGGAGATCTTTCAGTACTTTTGCACAAAGACATCTGTTGCTCTGCAGGGAAGAGTGAGTCATAGTAAGCTTCGTAAGAGCGCAGCGGCTCTGCTCTGGCCGCACGAGTTTGCATTTTACAACGCGTCAGCCGAGCAGCATCAGATATTTGATTCTTTATGAATTAGTAAAGACGGAGCTGCCGGTCCCAGGTTTGAACCTCACTCTCTTCCATTACGCCACTCTGCGCTCCTCCTCTCATGTCATTCCACACGAGAGTTCTGATAAAAAAGAGACATAAAATAGACGTAAATTTACATAGAAACAGAAATAGTGTGCAACATTTGTCCCATGATAAATGGGTATTGTCATCTTCGGAATGCTGAGAAGATTCCACATAGAGGAATAGAGGTCTATTGTATTCTATTCCCTGTTCAGAATTCAGAGATAGTTTTTCATCCAGAGAAAATCAGTTTTACATGGTGCTCCTACAGTGATGTGAAATATGTGTAATTTTGTTGGCCCATGATGTTCTATATATATTGTTCATGCGAAGATGAACTCAATCTCTGTTCCATTTTGTAAGTTATAAATTTTAAGGATCTGACGCCCCTATGTGGTGGAAGATGATGCAGCATCAGAACAGTGAATTTTTGTTTACTTGGAAATTTTTGCCCGTTTTTTGTTTTATTTTTGTTCCTTTTCTTACTTTTATTGATTGCAGAGTAGAAAGGGTACTAGAAATGATGGTGAGAAGGAGCAAATCTGATCATATATTGTCTTGCTTTTACTAAAAAATCTTGTGAAAATTTCCATTCAAAATAAGAAACAAAATGTCTCAAGGTTACACTTTTTTTTAAGTTGTCTTTGTTAGTGTAATTATACATTTAAGCACTGAGTGAAATTTATTTACTACATTTGCTGACTATTTGGTATGGTTAGGATTAAGGTTTGGTTTAGAGTTAGTGTAATTATGAATAATTTATAGTTATTATTGTAGTAACTACATGTAACACCTGTAACAAGGACACTGTAAAATAAAGTGTTACCAATTCAATATATTAAGGAAAAGTTTGATGAAAAGTAAAGATTCTGTCATAATTTACTCACTTATGTTAAATGGAATTTTTGAAGAATTTTCAGTTTTCAAACAATGATATTTTAAAAAACACACAAACAAACAAAAAAAAACATCTGATTTCAGAAATAAAATTCATTTTGATATTTTTTTTGAATGGCATAACGTCAAAAAATATCAGTTTGTCCTGATATAATGAAGTTATAGCCTCATTAAAAGAATAAAGTCTTGACTTTTTATTGAATTGTTTTATATATATATATATATATATATATATAAAATGTATATATAATATAAATAAACAATTTACTAATATATATATATATATTTTTTTTATGACAAGGCAAGGTTTAGGTTAGTTAGTAAAATGTCATGTGGTGTGATTGCCAAAAAAACTTTTACTTTTCAAACAATATATATATATATATATATATATATATATATATATATATAATATTATTATTATTATTATTATTATTATTATATATATTATTTATTTATTTACTTTCATTAAGATGTGTACACTCAAATGTATTCAGTGTGTAAGAAAATACATTATTAGTTTTTACTTGATGGTTAAATCACATGACATTAAATTTAATCTTATCTTGAAAATGGTTTAAAAGTTTTTCCAAGCTAATATGAAACCAACATGAATGCAAAAAGTACAATAAAACTTGGTACATGTGTTTTAAACTAGATTTTTCTTTTTTTGAAGATTTTGAAAAAAAAAAAATTGTGGTCACTCTTATATCATTGACGCTCTTGGCGTTTTCATCTCTTTCTCCGCAGGTTGTTGGAATCTTTGCTGGTTTCGGCCTCCTCTTACTGGTAGCCTCTCCATTCCTGCTGCTAGCCACACCATTCGTGCTGTGCTGTAAGTGCAAGTGCAGTAAAGGCGACGATGACCCTTTACCCACCTAACATCTCGGCGTGAGCAGTCCCTGTACGAGGAATTCCGGTCATCTCCTTTAATCGTTTTTCTTTTCCTCCTCCGCCTTCGAGCTCTTCATCAACCGGTGGGACTTGCGCAGAGCCATCTCACGCCACGGTTACTGTCACAGCTAGCTGAGTAGGCTCCATCCCGACAGGCCTGATGAGACTTAAGCAGACGTCATGAGCCTGCTGCTTGCTTAGGTGGAGGATTCGACAGGTGGGGGTTCCCTTAGCGCAGTAACAAAAGAGACGTTACCGAAGGAGCACAGTGCTGTTCCATCCGGGCGCTTGACTATTTTGTGGATCTTTCGCATATGTGGCTCTTATGGAGGGTTCTGTTCTAACAGAAAATATATTCAATTTGTTTGTCTGTCTGTTTCTATGTGCATAGTAGCATTTCAGTCACACGGCCTATTCTTTATTACTTGTTTTGCACAGATAAGGGGCTTTTCTCTCACTTCAAAAGCTCTGAAGTAGATTTCTCTTTTTTTGGCTCAAATGTACAGCTTAATACTACTTTACGTGTTTATTAAAAGCTAAATTGTATATTCAGAACTTTTTGAAAGCACTTTTTTTTTCCTTTTCATGTCAAGTCAATTGGGCCCTATCATACACCCTGCGCAATGTGACACCAGGCGCAACGCAAGTGTTTTTTGCTAGTTTCAGCCCGACGCATTTATCATTTTCACATCTAGCACCACGTTATTTAAATAGCAAATGCACTCGCGGCCATCTGTTCGCCCATGGGCGTGCTGGTCTGAAAACAAGGTGTTCAGGTGCATTGTTGGCGTGTTGCTATTTTGAGGCAACTGAAAACGACTGCGCCATCGACCAAGTATTTGACGCAGTTTTTGTTATTTAAAGGGTGCGTTCATAATATGCGCCTATAAGCAGGTGCACAAATCGCGTACATGCAGCACACAAACATGCCAAATATTAAAAATAAAAGGATTACAATGTAAAAGATTATTATTGTGTACATAAAAATAAAAATGCCTACATGTCATAATGGATAGTCATTGCATGTATCAGAATTACCTATTTGCAGTAATGACGAATGAAATTGGCTAATTAATTGGCTAATTATTTGGCAACACACACAGGTCAGGTTAAGGGTGTCTATATGCCACCATGTAAAAAACGCACATGACTTTTGAAGGGAATGGGAAATGACACTGGTCGTTTGTGATTGGTTTATTGCACGTTACGCCCAAAACACACCCATGACTCATTAAGAGACTAGGTACAACCCTTTTGGACCATGCGCCTGGTGCACCGACCATTTTTTCCGTTGTTAAACTAGCAAAAGTGGATTCGGACAAGCCCTAAGTGCACCCGCACCATTCACTTCGATCGTTAAAATAGGGCCCATTGTCTTTCAACTATAGACAAACCTAGTTTGATTTGTCAGATTTTGGCTGTTAATGTCATCAGGAGATGATATTTGCCAATTAAATTTCTCTCAGTGCACTAAAACACAATTTTTAGCCTTGAGATTGAGTCACTGACGTCCCTGGATTTAAAGCATAAATATGATTCCAAAGCAGGGCTGTTGTGCGAGTTTACAATGCCAAATATTGACCCACTGAAAGTGTCACTCAAATGACACTTTAAGCTTATCTGAACACCCAACATCTAAATGCGAACTGTCAAAATACTGCAACAAAATAGAAAGTTTTTAGTTAAACTTGACAGTGTTGGGGGTAACGTATTACAAGTAACGCGAATTACGTAATCAGATTACTTTTTTCAAGTAACTAGTAAAGTAATGCATTACTTTTAAATTTACAACAAAATATCTGAGTTACTTTTTCAAATAAGTAACACAAGTTACTTTGTTTTCCCATTTATTGACTGACAGCTCTCCTGTCTCCTGTCCAAAAAATCAGGAGTAAGTGCAAAGGTGTTGTGTGCGCTGAGTAAACATAATGGTTAATCTAGACTAGTTCTAGACTAAATGTGAGCATACATTAACTCATTTATTTCTCCTGCGTGTTATTCTTCTTTATTCCACAATGGCAGCACAGCTGAAAGGCTTGTTTGTTTGAGCTGCGCCTGAGGTTTATTCATTTGAAAGGGCCTTTACATTTACCAAAAATAGAACTTTTTGTTGTTATAAAAACAAACAGATGAGAAAAATTAACGCAAAAGTAATGTAACGCATTACTTTTCATTAAAAGTAAGTAACGCAATTAGTTACTTTTTTAGGGAGTAACACAATATTGTAATGCATTACTTTTAAAAGTAACTTTCCCCAACACTGAAAGTTGAACTCTGTTCATTTTCTTAGAATTGTATTTTTTTTTTTATCAGGGAGTACAGTTTGTATCTCTTGCATCATTTTGGATTTTGGAACAGTCACTGTAATTCTGGCTGGGATTATACACTGATTTCAAGACTGTTTGGCTTAAACATATTTACAAGTCCAGCACTGTATCTATGCAAGTTCATATAACTTGAAGATTAAAAAAAGTGGTTTCTGCTGTCTTGAACTGAATGCTTGCTATGGGCAAGCTAGTGTGCTTTAGTTAAAAGGAAGAATATGTCAAATTATGTTCAAAACTGAGTTGATCAGTTTCTGAAAAGCCATTAAAAATACTTTTATTTTGTTTCATGTAATACTGGTTTTAAAATATAGGTATGAGACTAAATGTCAGCATCTTGTCTGCACCACCTGGAATAGCAAGCGTATGTTCAAAAACTGTTGTGCCATCATATGTAACTAGAAATTTTCAAATCAGAGCACCTGTGTAGCTGGATATTATGTAGCTCATTAGGTTTCCTCAAAATCTTTGGTGCGATTTCCTCATCTGCCATTTTTCGTTCTTGTTATGTAATGGAAGTGTGCCATCTTGGAGGTTGATATGACAAAGTGAATGTTTTTATCCTTCTGAAAGCCACAGTATTTATAAAGTTGATTTCTGGTGAATATTTGATGTTAGTCTCCTCCATCCTTTGGTAGCAATCCTGCTTTAGCCTTAAAGTTTTTGAGTACCTCACTGGTTTTCTCTCCTGTAGCTGAGGGCTTTATGGTTTTTTTTGTTTTTGTTTTTCATCAAATTTTTATTATTTGTTTATGTATTTATCCTCAGGTCCTCTTAGATTAAAAATGTTGGCACTTTTTAACTTGTGAGATGTTTAAAGGTATACCTTTATGCATATGTATTTAAAATGTCGTATATGAAATGGCCATGATATAAATCTCAAAACTGATTTTGCTACATTACTCTGATTTGTAATCATAAGTAAATATCAGCATGATAAAATTAAAGCACAGCATCATTGTCAGTTATGAATAGCACACAAGTTACTCGATCCAGCTGAATCTAAGTATGCTCATTATTCAGCAAGATTTGGCCATTTCATGTAAAGGAATGCTTATATATACATGTATATATTGACAATCGTGCCAAGCAGGTTTTTAAGACATCGATGAGCGAACTTTTTTTTGACAATATGTACTCAAAACAGATCTTCGATGTTGAATGGGCTATATAAATTTAGCTACTTGTGTTTCATTTGTATATTTTTTTTTTTTTCTTATAATAGTCCATTTGATGTTCTTTTTTATTGTATGCAGTGTTTAAGAAATATTCGTTGTACAAAAAAATCGTTTCCTTACTTCAGGGTTATTGAATTCTCATTTTTGGCTGTTCATTCAGTCAAGCGCTTTTTTTGTTTTTGTTTTTTGGGGGTTGCGTTTCTGTTTTAAATGTAATTTGTTCCTAAATCTAATTAGAAATAATTGTGGCTTTACATGTAAACTGGGAAATACTCAGTGACGTACACTATAGATCTTGCAAATAGCCAAAAACTGTATTGTTCCTGTTTGTAGGAATTTGCTTGTTGCATAAAACTTAGCCTTGCAGATTCACAGATCTCCAGATGAAACTCCTGTGAGCTCTTATAGTTTGGAGTTATAGCAAGAATTTGGAAAGCATGTCTTTTTTCATTTTCGCTATAGTGGTCTGTTTGTATTGATGTCTGTCTTTCACATTTGACTTTTGCCTATTCCAAATATTAATGTTTTATTTGTTTTGACTTGTACCCCTGTAAAACATGACTGGATTTTTAGGGACCTTGAAAGTGCCCCTTTGCCATTGCTTTTAAAACTGGTTTTGCCTTTCACTCTTCCTTAGATGGCCTTTTTATGTCATTTGTTTGTTTTTGATACGTCACAAAGGAAATATGTATTTTATTCTGTGTAAGTCAGAACCAAATTCCACTTGTACAGTTGTATGTAATTGCATGTATGTGAAGTCTTGAGGGGGAAAAAAAAATACAACTACAAAAATAAAACACATTTTGTATTGTCTGTGCCACTAACACTGTGACATTAAAATGTATTCATGTTCATCATTTTTTTCCACGTTATTTTGTTTATATTTGCATTTTGGTTCTAATGTCAAGAAAACAATTTAGTAGGCCACTGTAAAAAAATACAATTAAAAACATTGATTTTAAAAAAATATGTAATTCAGGATGTGCTGAAAAAATAAAAACGGTTTGCCAAATATGGCTACTTTTCCCTTAATAATTTCATATGATTAGGAAACAGCTTTTTTTGTTGTTGAAAATATGTTTTATATTACTAAAGAAATTTATCTGCATTTGGAATGTTATTGAATGACAAAAAGAATAATATTTCATTAACGTAACGTTGATTCTGTGTACATTCTGTATCCATAAATGTGAGGGTATGAAGGCAAAACGATGAATGAAAAGACCTTTCTGATGGCAAGTTTTAGTGGTGTGCCTTGCGTTATTATTTATTTAATTATTTTCACTTATGGCTGCCACTATAAATGTATATTTTGTTGATCGTGTTCAATATAAAATAAATAAAAAAGAAATCAAAGCACGACACCGGTAGTAAGTCGATTTTAAAATGAAATTCAAAATAAAAGTCCCTCTTCCTGGGAATTCAATCGTTGCCCGGAAGTAGAGTCGGTGGAATTCTTCCTCAGATTGTTATCGCTTCCTCAGAATCCACTGCAAATGTGGAGGAAGGACTGAAGCTAGCTGAAAGCTGTGGCTGTTCGCGGTGTATTATCCCATATTTATGGACATTCAGCATTCACCCGGAATCCATCCTGTTAAATATAATATTTGAAGTCTTGTGTCTAATAAGCGGAACAGAAGGTGGTCGTGAATGTTGGTAAATAACGGACAGTAGATGTTGACAGCAGAGAACTTCACATCCGGACATGGTGCTTTGACAGAAGTGATGCTGCATCGCCAGTATGGAGTCTTTGATATTTTATTTAGTGCTGTTAGCTCCACTTTTAGTCCACTGTGCTGTGAAACCAGCATCTGTTGAAGAAGACTTGAGAAATCAGGAAGAGGTACAAGAGTTTGGTAAGTTACTCTGAGAAAGCTGTTCAAATGGGCTCAACAAGGAAATTCGGGGTCAAAACTAAATATACTGTGTTCTTAAATGGGGATATATGGGGATTGTCTTGGTTTGTGAGTTCAGTCTTCCTTCCTTTTCCTGTTTTGACCCAGTCATGACTGCTTGTGTTCATTTCCTCCAACAGGGAAGTTGTTGTGTTTGCAGACTGAATGGACAGGCATTTTGAAATGCTTCTCTTGCAGTAGAGTCTGTGTTTGGGTCACTGTATGATCATAAAAATAAACTTACAGTCCGTAGTACTGACCAAGTAGTATTTAATCATTATAGGCCTATATATTTTGGAGGTGTTGCTTTGGGATTTAAAAGGTGTGTGTGGATAAATAGTGGTATTATGTAGGAATGGTGATATATATGCATTACTTCATCCAGATGCGCTCAGCTCCTTACTGTCAGACTTTGAGGTGGTGCCTGCATCAGGACTCCAGCTTCACTCGGTCAGGAAAAGGGACGTTGATGCCCGATCACATGTGGAGCGGCTGGTCAGCTTCACAGCTCTCCAGAGGTAAAGTTCACAAATCCACGCATGCCTCTCTCTTGCTATTACACAGTAAAAAGCACTAAATCGGCCTGCAAGTCGCCAGGAGGAGGCTGTTCATGGCAGGTCAAAAAGAGATGACACTTTTTAATTTTTAAATAGCCTACTTTATTATTTTTTTTCTCTAAACACCCCTGATTTCAAAAAAATAATAATTATGTATGTATCAAATTAATTTTTTAATGTCTTTTATTATGCATTTTTATTTATTCATATTATTTATTTATTTTCTTATATTCTATAATTTTTTATTCATATTATTTATTGTTTATTGTTATTCTATTTTATATCTATTTTATTTGTAAGAATGTGACACTGTGAATTTTTATTTATTTTTTAAATTATTTTATTATTTATTTGTATTTATTTATTTGATGTATTATTTTTTTTTATTCTATTCTATATTATTTTTTATTTGAAAGAGTGTTTGTTATTCTATTCTAACCACCCCAACTTCTAATAATAATAATAGTAATAATAATATTTTTTATTTATAATTTTATTGTTTATTTATTGTATTTATTTTTATTATTATTTTATTTTTTTATTTATATATTTTATGTATTATTTATTTTTATTCTATTCTGTATTATTTTTTTATTTTAAAGAATGTTTGTGTTATCCTTTTCTGACCACCCCTGACTTCTAATAATAATAATAATAATTCATTAAATAATAATAATAATAATAAAAATAATTACTTTTATTTTTATCTATTAATTTATTTTATTTATTATTTATATATTTTTATTCTATTCTATATCTATTTTTTTTTTTATTTGTGAGAGTGTTTGTGTTATTTTTCTCTGACCACCCCTGACCTCAAGAAGTCATGATTAGAGGCTGATTCTTATTTTAGATTTTCACTGCACTAAAAACATGTTTTACCTCTTTTTTCAAAGGCACTTTCAATTGTACTTGACAACAAACACAGAACTTTTCACGGACAACTTCAAGGCTGTATTCTTAGATGAGAATGGAAAAGAGGACCAATATGATATTCAGTTACAGAATTACTTTAAAGGACACGTAGTGGGTAAGACATGGAATGAGGATATTAGCCTTGGCTGAGAACTGAATTTTCTTGTTTTTCATCCATGATTATCAAACATTGATATCTTTGTTTGCTATCCCAACAGGAGAGGAGCACTCACGTGTGCAGGCACACATAGATGGGGATGAGTTTTCAGCCCACATTCTTACTGAAAAGGCCGAATATAATGTAGAGGTGATTTGTTTACACATGCTTCTCAAATTGTTCATACTTTAAAGCATTTAAAATTCATTTCACACTGTACATTTTCTGTTTACTGTATGTTTCAGTATCTTTTGTCTTCATTAGCCCTTGTGGCGGTTTACAGAGTCGCCCCCTGATGGCCGTTTGCTGGTGTACCGCTCAGAAGACATTAAGAACATTAGTCGACTGTCCTCACCCAAAGTGTGTGGATATGTGAACGCTGATGCCCAGGATCTCCTGCCAGAAGAGGCGAGAGCAGCAGGACAAACGGAGGAAGGTGTGTATTTACATATGTATAATAATAATGATAATAGGCACCAGTCAAAAGTCGCACAGGTATATTTGTAGCAATAGCCAACAATACATTGTATGGGTCAAAATTATCTGAGATATTTTGTAAATTTCCTGCCATAAATATATCAACTTTATTTTTGTAAGTAATATGCTTTGCTAAGGACTTCATTTGGACAACATTAAAGGCGATTTTCTCAATATTTAGTTTTTTTTGCACCCTCAGATTTTCAAATATGTATTTCGTGATGTATTTCGCCCTATCCTAACAAACCATACATCAATGGAAAGCTTATTTATTCAGCTTTCTGATGATGTATTAATCTCAATTTCAAAAAATTGACCCTTATGACTGGTTTTGTGGTCCAGGGTCACATATATATCACGATTTCCACAAAAAATATGAAGCAGCACAACTGTTTTCAACATTGGTAATAATAAGAAATGTTTCATGAGCACCAAATCAGCATATCAGAATGATTTAGATCATGTCACACTGAAGACTGGACACTGGAGTAATGATGCTGAAAATTCAGCTTTGCCATCACAGGAATAAATTACATTTTTAAATATATTAAAAAATCTAAAATGTTACTTTAAATTGTAATAATATTTCACAATATTACTGTATTTTTACTGTATTTTTAATCAAATGAATTGCAAATGCAGCCTTGGTGAGCCCAAGAGACTTTCTTCAAAAACTTAAAATGAGATAATGATACTGAGCGAATGTGCTTCGTCCATAGTATACTTTCATCAAATACTTTTGCTTCAAATCTGCTAAATCCCAGCATCATCCCATTCAGAAATACCAGTTCGGTGCAGAAACCGCTAAAGCCCTTTGTCAGCAAAAGCCTCTAACTCCACAGAAGAACCAGTTCGAATTTTAAGATGAATGACTGTGTGCGTATGAGCCAGCTTTCAATTGCCGAGCTGCAAGTTTTAATCATGTTTTGTCCATCGTTACAGTGGTGATGACAGGATTTCACAAGTAGCTAACACAACAGTGTTCCTTTTGCTGCTGTAAAACTGACAGAAATAGACATTTTACAATGTTTTGTTGTCCAAAGAGTTGGACTTAGAGGTTTTTGCAAAAAAAAAAAAAATATTGTTAAATACTAATGAATTGACTAAAGTGACATTTTGAAAATAAGGCATTTCAGTAACTGAGTAATAACATTTTCATTGCCATTAAAGTGAAATTACTGAACTTAAACATAGGAGCCTGGTAAAAAATGCTCATTTATAAGAGAAAACATGTCAGATGGACTTTTTGGTTTTTGCAATGCAACTCTTCATATATTGTTGTTTCATGTTGTCTTTAAAATAGTTTTGTTTTTAGCCATTTTGACAGACACATTTCTTTATGAGAGCAGTCTAAATGGACAATAGATATTCAGTTTAAGCACATGCTCATGATGAGCGGGATGGATACTGCATGAGTGTGTAGGAGTTACACATTAGTCTGACAAAGGCCGCCCATTCAAGCATGTAGTCACCCGGCAGTGACCTCCTGCCATGAGAATTGAGAATATTCAGGAGACAAAGCATAATAAGTCGAATAACTTCTTCAGTCTTTGTCCTCCATGATCATATTAATGGAAGTCCCCATTGTGTAGCTTTAAATTGGGAAGATCCATTTATGGATATTGATACTTTGGGATTCACATAAATAATTAGAAATAATTCTTCTCATAGTGCACCATGTTTAGATGTAACTTTTCATGTCTTGAATGCAGAGCCTCACAACAGGGAGAGAAGATCAAAAGACCAAAAGAAGAACACCTGCCCGCTGCTGTTAGTGGCAGATCATCGCTTCTATAAACACATGGGCCGTGGAGAGGAGAGCACCACCCTCAACTACTTGGTGAGCAAAGCACACTAAATATAACTGGAAAAGAGGCATGTCATTGTTCTTGTACATATAAACACCACCATGATATCAGATTTATTGATAAAAGTGCATTGAATTTGAGTGTTTTATGTCTTTCAGATTGAGCTGATAGACAGAGTGGATGATATCTATAGGAACACATCCTGGGATGAAGAATTTAAAGGTTACGGCGTGCAGATTCAACAGGTGACCTTAATAACTGGAGGAATCATCCTTCTCAGTTTTCATCTTTTCTCTTCTACATCACTTCAGTGGATGAGTTAGACTCTCCTAGGCCCTGTTTACACCTTGTATTGAGACACTTTTTGGTCAGTAGGATCACAAGTAGATGAGGGAGACACATACCCATTTACACCTGGTGTTTTAATCCATCTCTTTTGTCCACTTTCAGGGGAGGGTCTATTGGTGGGTAAATGTATGGGTTTCTTCAGATCTTTCGATCTAATGGACAAAATAAGCTTGCGCAATTTACATATGAACGCAACTGGAGATGACGGAGAGCATCAGCTTTCATTTATGCTGTGATAGATGCAAGACCATGCCAAACGCTGTGTGTGTGTGTGTGTTAGAAATCAGGAATGGTGAGAGAACAAATCGACCAAAACGCATCTTAATACCAAGTGGAAACAGGGCATTAGTTTCACTTCATATTGTTAAAGGGATAATTCAACATTTGGAACTTGAAAAGCATGAAAAAAGATGCAAAATCACTTAAAAATATATTCCATATGACTTGTGCATTATATAACAAGTTTTCAAGTCGTTATACTTTGCAAATCTTGACATATGTCTAAACAATGTCCAGTTTTTGAATGGATCACAAAACTGGTTCATTAAACCGTTCTGAATGATTCATTCAAAAAATCAGACTGATCTATTTCTTGAGTACAATTTATTGACTCAATGGACATTTCACAAGTTTATCAGTAAATAATGACTTAATTTTAGTTCTGTTCTCAAACAAAGACTTCAGACGATTTGTAATACAACATACTAGTCATATGAACCACTTTTATGTTACTTTTATTCTGCTTTACAAAGCTTCTAAAGCTTGAAAGCTCCAGGCTGCATGGAAAAGAACAACCAGGACATTATTCATATTCCTTTTGTGTTCCACAGAAGAAAGAAAGTCATACAGATTTATGGGATTGTCCCAATGCAACACCGATTTTCTCATTCTTGATCACTGATAGAACTGGTGACTCTCAAGTCAAAGTCACCATAGCAGCTGACTCAACTCTAATACAAAGAGCTTAATGTTAGTTTCATCAGACCACCAAAGTTTCCAGATTTTGTCACATGGCTTGTAGCAAACTCCAGGTGTGACTTAATGTTGGCTTTTCTCGAAAGTGGCTTTTTTGATATCTATATTTTCTCCCTTTGTGACAAAATCCATTTCATGCATTTTCCACTTTGTTACAGTGGAGTTCATGTGCTCAGTGCTTTGCATTTTTAAAAGCTTGTTATTACTTCCTCTCAATGCTCAAAGTTTTATCAGTAAGTGATATCTTGCCGTAAATATGCTGACAGATAATCATAAACAAGGAGCCCACAAAAGTTGACCCAGGAGTGATTCACTACAACATGAATGGAAGCCCATTTGGAAGAAGCAACGGTGTGTGGGATGTGAAGAAGCTTCTGGAAGTAAGTGCCATGTCCCTTGAAATATACACAGGCCAAATGTTATGATCAATCCACATTAACAATCTGTTTTGGGGTTAGTAATGTTTGTGCTTTGTATTCAGGTCAGATGTTATTGGCTGAATTTAAAAAAATACATTATTAAGACAGCATTTCAAAATGAAGACAGTTGAGATTCATCAGATATCATCTGGTTAGGGTGTGTTCCAGTGTTTCATCCACAAATAAATGATGACAGCGTGAGGTCCAATTCACTAACAGTGACTCTTGTTTGAATCAGACTCACTCTGTCTGTGAATTTGTTCACATCAGACTCCCTAAGGGACCATTCACACAGAACGTGTTTTTGCGGGTAAAAATGGGGAAGAAATGCAAGATCTAGAGACATGTTTTTTAAAAGTTGAACTTTTAACTTGAAAACTGTTTTTTTAGAACAGCTTCATGCATGAGATGCTGCAAAACACATCCATCTAGTGCATTTACATAAAAAAACAATGGAGTTCTGTGTGAATGGTCCCTTACTGAACCATAAGTTATTTTTCTTTTGATTCGAAATAAACCAAGATCCATTATTGTGATATATTTTAGGTTTTTTGAATCTTACATCAGTCTATTTAGTGACAGCATACAAAATGTGTTTTTAACCCTTGTGCGTCTTTATGGACATTTTTGGTTTTGTTTTTTTGATCATTTTGCCTGTGTTAATGCCAACTGCCTAAATTTTGGCTCAGGTGTGTATTTTTATTGGAATTGTACTATTTCACCCCCATTTCCTTTAATAAATCTATTTTACACTGTACGTACACAAAATAGTTCCACTCAGGACCTTAAGGACAAAAACTGCAATTAAAACTGCAATTTTTAATCCTAGGGCCATTTAACTATAAAATGATGCAATCTTTGTAAACAGGCTTTCGTTCTGTTGGCAAGGCTTCAAAATGTTTACTATTTTTTTACTAAATGGTGCCATTTTCTTAGGTTTGTCCTAAAGGAAATGCTCGCTTTATTCCTGTTTTCTACTTTTGCATATTATAGAGCCAGTCGAATAAATTATGCAGCTATAATTGTGTGGGTGTGTGAGTGTGCTTGTAATATTTGAGAGAGAAAAACTGTACTCTACTGTACTGCAAATCACAAATCCAACCACTGTGGTACCAGTGGAGCTTTGCTGGCATCTAATGGGGAAAATGTGGTACTGCGCCCAAACAAACTCTTACTGAAAGCTCATTTTTTTGAGCAAGCAACCTCAAATTTGGAACACAACCTATTTAGATTTATGGCTTTGATTTTCTAGCAGTTTTAGAGTTCAACATATTTCATAAAATATATATTTTATATAAAATAATGTTCATAAATCATTTTCATAAACCTAAACCTCTATAACTTTTTTTTTTTTTTTTTTTTTTTTTTTTTTCACTTTTTTTACCTCAACAATTATCTGCCAAGGGTCTTCTTTAAAATGAGACCAATCTTAAGTCTGTGCTCCCAAGCAGTTTTTGGACATGGACATTTTTGTCCTCTTTGGACCTAATGTGTAACTTTTTTTTTAATTGACGCACAAGGGTTAAAGATACATATTCATAATGTTATTTAAATTAATTATTACATAAATTAATTAACGGTGTTCTAAAAGCACTATACAACAATTATTTTATGAAAATATCATTGATCAAATCAACTCTAAGGGTAAGTTTGTTTGAATGACATTATCAAAACAGCATTTTACAAAGCAAAGTATTCTCAGAAACATAATGCACAATTATAATCAGGATCACTTTAGTGAATTTTTTATATAACAAATTTACACTAAAATACAAAGAAGCTTCTGAACAACCATCATTAGTGGCTTCTAAATGTTTAATTTTTTAAGGGCCAATGGCTCCCTCATCAAGTTTTTATTTATTTTTGTGAGGAGCCTTGAAGCACAGATTTGTAGACCGTCACTTTCTCATCTTTCTCTCGGTTCTCTTTAGCAATTCAGTTCTGACATCGCAGACAACGCCTCTGCAGTTTGCCTCGCCCATCTCTTCACCTATCAGGACTTTGACGATGGCACTCTGGGTCTGGCATACGTGGCCCCTTCCAAACAGGGATTGGGAGGACTCTGCCCTAAACGTAAGGATCTTTACAAATGTGATCAGTGGAATTCCACTCAACAGTGCTTGACTTTGCACATTCATTTTGTCTTACAGCATACTATCCATCCCAGACCGTCAAGAAACCCAGTTACCTGAACACTGGCTTGACAAGCACCATGAATTATGGAAAAACTATTCTGACTAAGGTTTGCATACATTGTTTTAACATTACCACTTGGATTGTGTATACTAGATGTTTTCATCAGGAAGCACAGTGATATATTGTCTCTCCAGGAAGCAGATCTTGTAACCACTCATGAGCTCGGACACAACTTCGGAGCTGAACACGATCCAGACAACATAGCTGATTGTGCTCCCAACGACGACCAGGGCGGCAAATTTGTCATGTACCCTATTGCGGTCAGCGGAGATCACGCCAACAATAAGGTATTATTATCCATCCTGTGCTGATTATTTCCTTTAACATATAGTTACTTTTTCTTACTCACCTATTGTTTCCCTCAGCGCTTCTCCAGCTGTAGCAGGTTCTCGATCAGTAAGACGTTAAAGATCAAGGCCCAACAGTGCTTTAAGGAGAGGAGCAGTAAGCTGTGTGGAAACTCCCGTGTGGAGGAGGACGAAGACTGCGACCCTGGACTGCTTCATCTCAATGATGACCCCTGCTGCACAGCTAAGTGCAAATTCAAGAAGAATGCACTATGCAGGTAAAGACGCTAACAGTGATAGACCAATATATCAGCATTTTTGAGATATATCAGCATCAGCTTTGCCCAGATCTAGATCACAATAGTGACCGCCCACTATTTCACTATTTGGTCTTTGTTCCTGAAGTATTTTGACCTATTATTGCCTTCATAGGGATTTTAAAAAATACCTCAATCTAAGCCATGAACCAAACCAATAAGCTCTGAGATATATTACAATATTAGTAAATTAAGTTAATAGAATATTAATAAATTAAATTAAAAAAAAATACATAAAATAGTTAATATAATTTAATAATACTAAAAAAAGTAAATTAAAAAAAAACTGCAGTCTTTTATATGTAGTTTTTTGCACAATAAATGACGTTATCAAATAAAAACTATAATATAAAACTATTGATTTTATAGACATTAGTATATATTTATTGCAAAATTGAGATATATATGTGTATACACTACCATTCAAAAGTTGTTTTTTAAAGAAATTAATACTTTTATTCAGCAAAGATGCATTAAATTGATCAAAAGTGTCAGAAAAGACATTTATAATGTTAAAAAAGTTTTATAATAAAAATAAATGCTGTTCTTTTGAACTTTCTGTTCATCAAAGAATCCTGAAATCTTGTGTTTTCACAAAAATAGTAAGCTGCACAACTGTTTTTAGCACTGATAATAGTAAGAAATGTTTTTGAGCACCAAATCACCGTATTATAAAGGTTTTCTTTGTAGGATAATGACATATACATATGTACAAAGCTTGACATTAACACACGCCAAATGCTAGTAAGTGCAATGTAGTGTTGCAATGTAGTGTTGTCAGAAATATAGATTTTTTTCGATACATATCGATACTGAAACATCTGAAATGCTTCCCATGCTCATTTTCCGCAGAATAGATATGATACCAGCTGCGCTTTCTGTCTCTCTCATCTCTCAGACAGCGAATTGACACACAAACCCGCCTCCCCTCACTCACTTGTTTCATTTGCTCTGGATGAATATTGTTGGTGCTACAGGGCTTGAATTTTGGGCGTTTACTCATTCCCGCAGATTTTGTGCTCACACCCAAAGTGCGCACACATAAAGCCGCCTCTCAGCACTCAATTGAGTTATTTTTCACTGCTTATTGAGCTTAAACAGTCAAATACACACAAAATAATGTCAGAATGCTGGTATTGGCAAGTATTCGCGTAAACATAGTCAGTTATGTTTTAAGTGAATGTAAACAGTTGAGAAAGAAAAGGCATGTGTAACAGTATATAATGCATCAGGTCTTAAAGTGACAGCAGCCTAATATACCTGCTGTCAAATTATGAGATAATATTAAAAATATCTACATGGCTGTTTTTCCTCATTGTATCAATGTCAAAATTGGCCAGTGGAAATGTTGAATGGCTAGTAACGTTGGAAAACCACTAGCCACAGTGGCTGGTGAGCAAAAAAGTTAATGTCAAGCCCTGCATGTAAATAATTTTTTTTCCTTCCATAACCTGACTGATGACAACTGCAGTTCAAAACTCTCTTATTGAGAACTGTGGTTTTCTTAAGGTCACTGTTGCTATGAGTATTTGTGCCTGATACTGTTTTCTGTGACCCTCAGTGACAGGAACAGCCCCTGCTGCAAGAACTGTGAGTTTGAAAGTGCAGATAAGATCTGTCAGGAGACCATCACTGCCACCTGCAAGAACATGTCGAGGTGCACAGGTCAGTCTGCTCACGCTAACTTTAATGGCACATAATAATAAAATAACTAATAGCAGAAAACTCCCCTATGTCAGTGTAGTTTATCCAGACCACTACTGACCACACAACTTATATTTGGTTGGTTAACTCTTTTTTTTTTTTTTTTTACCCTTGTGTATTCCAGGCAAGAGCAGTGAGTGCCCCACACCTGGTAACCTGGTTGATGATACAGAGTGTGTGGACAAGGGTCGATGTCAGAAGGGCGAGTGCAAGCCTTTCTGTGAGGCCTTGCATAAACTTGAGTCCTGCGCCTGCAACGGTAAATGTCTCAACAAACCCTCCTCTGTGTTCACACTAATGCCCAACAGAGATATCTGTTTGAATGACCAGCGTTGATATCTAGTGAGCAGCGATGAGCAAAATAACATTGTTTCTATATATGGCAGACTGAGGCTAGTTGTCACAATTTTTACTTCAGTTGATATTTATCAATTTCCATATAGACACAGACCTTAATATCTTGGCTAAAATAAAGCTTTTGAACATTTACACTATTATTGCACAGGAAAAATAGATTTCTTTGTGATTAATTATTTTTTATTAATTCTATTAATCTCTGTAAGATTTTTTCATGGTTTTGAAAGAAGAGTTTTATGTTCACCAAGGTTGCATTTATTTGATCATAAACATTAATATTGTGAAATATTATTACAATTTAAAATTACTTTTCTATTTGAATATATTTTAAAATGTAATTTATTCCTGTGATGGTAAAGCTGAATTTTCAGCATCAGCATACTCCAGTCTTCAGTGTCACATGATCCTTCAGAAATCATTCTAATATGCTGATTTGATGCTTAAGAAACATTTCTTATTTTGTCAAGTTTCTTTAAATAGAAAAGCAAAAAAAAAAAAAAACTTAATGACCCCAAACCTTTGATAGTGTAAATACAGACCATGTGACTTTTATCCCCAGTCTTCCCTATATAATGACAGCATGTAAGATGTTTAAAAGAAGTTATAGGAATATTTAGGCTATTTTACACAACATTTACTCCTAATAAATGTAAACAGAACCTGCACATATATCGGCGAGTGTCATTTCAAACTGGCCTGATATTGGTCTATTAATTGGAATGGTCAATGTTCACTGAAACTAGTACCAAAATATGCATTATAACAATCATGTTTACTGTTTTAGCCTCCATTATGAATGCAAAAGTGCTGAGTTTGTCCATTTGCTGTGATGTTTTTCAGAGACTGAACACTCATGTAAAGTGTGCTGTAGAAGAAAAGACGGGCTGTGCACTCCCTTTGATAGTAAAGGGTCATTTCTTTACCTGCGCAAGGGCAAACCCTGTACCGTTGGCTTCTGTGACGGGGCCGTGAGTGCATTGCTTGTCTGTGTTTTGACAATAATCATTTATCAGATTTCATAGTGTTTTCTATAAATGCTGTGGTGTTGTTCATTTCAGGGTAAATGCATGAAGCAAGTCCAAGATGTCATTGAACGTTTATGGGACTTTATAGACAAACTGGACATCAACACATTTGGTAAGGGATAGCAGAGTGAATTTAGCTTGGAATCATGCAATGATATCTGTCTTTTTCTGTATATTTTGTAAATGCCAATGGTGACTCTTTTCTGTCAATGTGCAGGGAAGTTTTTGGCTGACAACATAGTGGGATCAGTGGTGGTCTTCTCTCTCCTGTTCTGGATTCCTCTAAGCATACTGGTGCACTGTGTGGTGAGACTTATTTCACAGTCAATATGTTTTTTTTAAATTGAGTTTTCTTAAAGCGTAGTCCATATAAAATGAAAATTCTGTCATCATTTACTCATCGTCATGCATTTCTAATCCTTTGTGACTTTCTTCTGTGGAACTTATGTGGTATAATATACAAGCTGCTCTTGTCTGTGCAATAAGTGAATGTGATTAATTTCATTTAAAGGGGACCTATAATGTCCCTTTTACAAGATGTAATATAAGTCGCTGGTGTCCCCAGAATGTCTGTGAAGTTTCAGCTAAAAATACCCCACGTATCATTTATTATAGCTTGTCAAATGTGCCCCTATTTGGGTGTGAGCAAAAACACGGCGTTTTGTGTGTGTCTCTTTAAATGCAAATAAGCTGGTGCCTGCTTGCCCGCTTTCCAGAAGAGCGCTTCGGTTGCTCAACAACAACAAAGCTGGAAAATCTCACGCAGCTAAAATGTTGATTGTCAGTAACGGTCTTTAGCCTTACATTGTTCAAATATCTTATCTTTCTTACCAATATCTTTTTTTACCATACAGCTGTTTGTGGTCATCCAGTTTGAAATGTTAACTACAAACACCAAGGTTTTTCAGATTTTTCTCCATATTTACGATTCTTTGCAGCCTTTAGCCACTGACTACAACATGCTGGATCCTTCATTGAAAACCCAAAGTCACTCAACTCCTGCTAAATGCTCTTTGAATTCTTGACTAAAAGTTTGCTATGAAGTATATCCTACAAAAGCAATGCTGTATTTGACTCTGGTCGAGCATATTCACAGACTGGTGGAAATGGCCTTGGATGGCTACATACCCAGTGCATTGTGGGTGTTGAAGTTTTCCTACCTATTTAGCAAAAGGGAAGACAACAGCCCAAAATTTCACCTTTCTACTGTATAGGCAGCTAAGCTTTATTGAAAGCCCATTTTGCCAGCGAATAAGTACTCCTTTAAGTCTGATTTATATTTTATTTTATTTTATTTCAGCTTTTTTTCAATGAACAAAAACTATTTTTAATAGTTCAACAGGAACACTGTGAGGAACAGACTGCAGTTTGATGGTATTTTGTCATAGTCTCATTTGTATTGCTGTCACTTTCAGAAACCATGTTCCACAGAAGTAAAGGCATTATGGTGATTAAATGATGACAGAATTGTTGTTTTTGGCTAAACAAGACATTACAGTGATCATCTCTCTTGTTAATAGGACAAGAAACTGGATGAACAATATGAGGAAAACTCCAAAACTATGATGTACCCCAGTGTAAGTCCTTCTGTCACAAAACTACAACTCCCACGATGGACTCCTTCCTCATGCAGCGGAGATCAGAATACTAACAGACTAACATACTAAACCTGCATTAAAGTCATCCCAAAGTAACATATTAACTTGCTAATTCAGTTAGCGTGGCGTCTTTTATCAGGGCTTGTAGGGGCGAGCATGGCTGCACATGTATGACTTGTGGCTTGTTTGCTCTGACCCTTGTGGAACTGCAGCAGATGGTGGTGGAGGTGTGTAGTAGAGCTCTCAACTCAGGTGAGTGTGCGTCTTACGGCCCCCCGCTCTACTGTGCTCCCCCCTGAGTGTGACGAGTCGGAACACGCTGGTTATGACGTGTCCGATGGGCCGACTGAGTTTAGTTCAGCTTGTCCTGTATGTCTCGTGCGTTCAGTGTCAATGAGGATGTGTTGGCGGTTTCTCTTTCAAACGTGTTTTTTGGATGCAGTTCGGTACTTGAGCGTTTTAAATGCACGGCTTTGAAACTCTCCCGATACTGCATACGCTACGGATGGCCTTCTGTTCATTTGATTTGGTTCAAGAGATGTGAATGGATCGCAAATTTTGCTGCATCTAACTCAAGTGTAGCATGCTGTTAATGTTATGCATAGGGATGGGCATCAGTTTGTTTACTCGTACTTAACAGATACAGTAAATCTGAATACTATAACTGCTTATGTTTAAATTTTTAATTATTATTTTTGCTTATTGTAATAAATTTCCTTTGGACTTTGTTCTAATTTTATCTATACTGTATTAAAGATTGTGCATTAAAAATTATGTAGAATTGATCAAAATTAGATCCTAGAGGTACAAAAAAACTGAAGAATATTTTATTTTTATTATTTTATTTTCTGCCCTTTTGTGGTGAATTTTCAAAAAATGCTATTATAAATTATTTTTAAACAATGCAAAAAAATAAAATAAAATTAAATTAAAAAAAAAAAAAAAAGGTTTTGGTGCATCAGTAGTTGGTTTACATACACAAGCATCATACAGATGTTTTTCCATTGTGTCTGGCTGTAAATTCTGTCACAGTTTTAAGATAGTTCAAAACACTTTATTTCATGCTCTTGAAACCCTTTGTTGTGTTTCATTGTGATGTCTAGATCAGTGGTTCTTAACCAGGGGGCCGGGGCGACTCAAAATTATTCAATTAAATAAAAAAAATAATAATAATAATTAAAACAATTAAATTGCTAAAAACACAAAAAATCAAGATGTAAACTAAAATCATTTATTTTTTCCCATTAGTTTTATTGAAAAACATACAGAATCGGAATTAGAATCATAAAATATATTGTTTAATTCATTTCATATTTCAATACTATGGAAGCTTGTTTCCACCTCTAAATAAAAAATAAAAATGGTAATTGCGACTTTTCTGACACACAATTCTGACTTTATTTCTCAGAATTGCGAGATTTAAACTCGCTTTTGCGAGTTATAAAGTCGCAACTCTTTTTTTTTTCGTAATTGTGAGTTTTTATCAAGCAATTCTGACTTTATAACATGCAATTGCGAGTTATAAAGTCAGATTTGTGAAATATACTGTAAACTCACAATTCTGAGAAAAAACAGTCTTTTTCCCTCACAATTGCACGTTATTATAACACACAATTTCAAGTTTACATCTAACAATTTTGACTTTATATCACGCAATTCTGACTTTATAACTCGCAATTTTGACTTTATAACAATTGTGAGTTTATATCTCGCAATTCTGAGAAAAACAAGTGTTGTTTTTAAAATGCTTTTAGACAAACTATGTGCAAATTCATCATTCAACACTATTGCTGAGTATTTTCTCCTTATAACTGCAGTGAACCAAAGACGGTCTCAAAAATGCCTTGTTTCCTACCATCACAAACATGTAACCAATCCTGTCAATGTGGGGGACGGGGCTTAAAAACTCGCAATTGCGAAAAAAAAAAAAAAGAGTTGCGACTTTATATCTCGTAATTCTGACTTTATAACTCGCAAAAGCGAGTTTAAATCTTGCAATTCTGAGAAATAAAGTCAGAATTGTGAGATAAAAAGTCGCAATTACCATTTTTATTTTTTTTTATTTAGAGGCGGAAACAAGCTTCCATAGTATTGAAATATGAAATGAATTAAACAATATATTTTATGATTCTAATTCCGATTCTGTATGTTTTTCAATAAAAATAATGGGAAAAAATAAAGTGGAGGAAAGTTCTAAGTTGTTCAAAGCGTTTCTAAGGACACTGATTGTTAGAAGGCAGCTGACTGTGAGATGGCGAATGGGAACATGGTTTGTGTAAAATTAGCAACACATTAATTAGCTGTTTGATAAAGTAGTCAAGTCAAAGGCTAATCATGTCAATTACTTTTATGTCTCCTACATTGTAGAGAGTGATACATAAACCGCATTACCATTCTGATACATGGACTTGTAGACGACCCTGTATTCACTTTTCCTCTTATATACAGCTGAATTAAACCAATATTTCCACTTGCCATTATGTAGTGTTTACTACAGTTGACCGAGTGGATCAGGGAGTCCGAGCTGGTGTGATTGAGTGGAGGAGGCAACTAATTAGCATATTCATGGCAAAAATTTTAATATGTAATTTTGATAATAAAAGAGTTTTAATGGACAAAATAATTAACTGAAAGGGGACTATTGTGTTGGATAATGGCGCATCTAATCAAAAAGGTTGCAAACCACTGGTCTAGATGATTTTGACTGGAAGAAAGTAACTTATGATTATACGCAATTATTGTGCTTAGTGTTAGGCAAAGTTACTTTTAAAAGTAATGCATTATAATATTGTGTTCCTCCCTTAATAAAAGTAACTAATTGCATTACTTAGTTACTTTTTATGTAAAGTAATGCGTTACATTACTTCTGCGTTACTTTTTCCTCATCTGGGCTGGGCTGTTTTTATAACAACAAAAAAATTCTATTTTTGGCAAATGTAAAGGCCCTTTCACACCAAAAGTGCAATGAATAAGCCTCTGGCAGAAGAAAATGCAAATTCACGCCTGTACAGTAGAGGGCGCAGCTCAAACAAACAAGCCTTTCAGCTGTGCTGCCATTCTGAATACAGATGAATAAGACGCAGGAGAAGTAAATGTATGCTCAGGTCTAGAATGACCATCATGTTCACACAGCGCATACATCGTGTCAGTGAATAAATGGAAAACAAAGTAACTTGCGTTACTTGTTTGAAAAAAGTAGTCAGATTACGTAACTTGCGTTACTTGTAATGTGTTACCCCAACACTGTTCATAATCGATCATTGCTGTCACTTCCGAGTACTCGTGCCCATCCCTAGTTATGTAGTGAATATCATGATAACCTGTTCGGAAGTCTCCCTTACTGATTCTGTCACAAACTTCTACCCTTAGAGCGCAGAGATACTGAGCAGTCTGGAATCGGCGCCCCTCCGCATTGTCAAGGCCCCTCATCTGCATTCAGTGGCAGCACGACCTCAGCACTCACTGGGCCACACGGGCCCCGGCGTCTCATCGGCACAGGAGACGCTCGCCGCCCCAGACCCTGCCAACCTCTCCGCCGCACCCAGAGCGGATCAGCTGCGAATGGCCACCATCGAGGAGGACCCCAGCGGCGACTCCTCTCACCCGGACGAGGAGGAAGGCTTCCCTCCAAGCGGCACAGCTGCCAGGTCCTTCGAGGACCTCACCGGACAGGCAATGCCATCCCGCGGGGACAAGAGGCGGCTGACGAGACAGGCGCGCATTGACAGTAAGGAGACCGAGTGCTGAAGACACAGGCTCAAATATCACTCGATTGAGACAAGAGCCGTGATAAACAGGGTGCAATCAGGCTTCATTTTGTTGGTGCACTTAAAAGTGTATGTGATGTGTAGACTGCTGACACATTTCGGTTGGTTCTTCAAAATTTTGTAGCATTATTTTAAAGCACAATTATAGTTGTTACAAATATAGTGTCACTTAAAGGTTTAGTTCACTTCAGAATGAAAATTTCCTGATAATTTACTCACCCCCATGTCATCCAAGATGTTTTTCTTTCTTCAGTTGAAAAGAAAATAAGGTTTTTGAGGAAAACATTCCAGGATTGAAGATCCAAAAACATTCCAACGAGTTGAAGGTCCAAATTGCAGTTTCAGTGCAGCTTCAAAGGGCTCTACATGATCCCAGATGAGGAATAAGGGTCTTAACTAGTGAAATGATCAGTTGGTTTAAAAAAAAAAAAACTTGCTCGGTACTTCCACCTATGTCACACGTGACCTTTCCAGTGTGATTACATAATGCGTGGCACATCGCAGAACTAGTGCAATATGAACATTTGTGGTTAAAAACTATTTAAAGTTTTTTATTCCTCGTCTGAGTTCATGTAGAGTCCTTTGAAGCTGCATTTAAAATGCAGTTTGGACCTTCAACCCGTTGGTAACTGTTCAAGTCCACTATGTGGAGAAAAATCCTGGAATGTTTTCCTCAAAAACCTTAATTTCTTTTTGACTGAAGAAAGAAAGACAGACATAAACATCTTAGATGACATGGGGGGTGAGTAAATTATCAGGAAATTTTAATTCTGAACTGAACTAATACTTTTAAGTGATTTGCCCCATATACTTCTGCTGTAACCATTTAGGCACTTTTAGTTGTTTTTATAATCTGAAGTACAAATCAAAATTATTTTGTGGTAATTGACAACCACAGATGCTGTCTATACAGTTTAAAGGGACAGTTCACCTAAAAATGAAAATTCTGTCATTATTTAATCACCCTAATGTCATTTCAAACCCCAAAATCCTCCAAAGCACTGACAACTCGAAGACATTGTAAACCGTCTATACAAATCGAGTGGTTTAATCCATCTTCTGAAGAGACATGATTGCTTTATATGATGAACAGATTCTTGCGCATCAAGCAGGCATGGCTGAGATTCCATTTACCGTATTTGGTGAGCTCTGTGTATCTGTTGATCAATGTTTATATGTGAACCAAATCATAAAATAAATCTGTTCATCACGTGAATTCAGGTTCCATTAAAAATAAATGAATTTGTGTTTCGAAGATGATTGAGGATTGGTTGAGTAAATGACAGAATTTTCATTTTTGGGTGAACTATCCCTTTAACTTGTATTTAACCTGAAATATTCCTTTAATACAGACAATGTGCCTTGTAACAGTTCCAGTAGTGCAAATTCTTGTATTCTCATTCATTTATACCTCATTAAAAACATGCCTACAGCACGCCTCTATACGTGTCATCACACTTTTAATGCTGCACTGGTCGACTTGCTGAGAAAATTCAAGTGATGCATGTTCAATGCCATATGTATATGAATCAACTGTCATACGTGTATGCGAACTGTAAGAGGAGATGCTATTTATGAGTTTTCTTGTACACTTTCTTAAAGCTTAATGATAGAGACTGCACAGGATGTTAAACATGTTTTCATATATTTTTGCAATTTAATTCTTGTTCAGTTTATATGTGCTTCTATACACTCTATAGCATCTCGTGTCATTTTAATATAGCAGTATAATTATGTGAAACACTGATTACAGAGCCGAGGGATGTGCATATTTCATAGATTTTCTCTTGTTGCCACTAAAACGGTTGTATAGATGTGACCAAAATCAATCAATACTTTAGAAAGGACTATCATGCCCCCACTGTGAAATATCTATGACTATTAAAGCTGAGTTTTAACGTTTTCATGTGCCATAAGTCAATGGACTAAATATATATTTTGTATTGTTTCTTATATTCCTGTATATCAAATCAGAATTAAAACCTCTCACTTGGATGTTGAAAGCTGTATTTGATGTCAATCTGCTATTATTCAATGTGTTTCTTATGCTTGGTTGTTACATTTATTTAACGCATTCTTGGGATATGAACCCACATGAATAAACTGCCTCCACACTGAAGTGTTTCTAATTATTTTATGGACCTACACTGAAAAAAACATAAAAATGCATTTGATTTTGCTTGGAGATATAGATATGAAAGCAGTTATGGTCCCTACTAGAATCTTTGCGTGTGAATGTTAGTGCCCCAGTAACTCAATCGACCTCACCAATACTTTAATAGTTCAGAAATCTGAATATTTTTTGGCAGAACATCAAACATAATCCTTGGCATCTATCATTTGACTTGCTTAACTCAAAACACTTCAAATAGGTCTGGCGGCTGGTCCTTCCACCGTTGTTAAGTGTATCCAAAAATGTTCACATTTAAACCACAGGAACTGAATGGTGTTTTATCCGCTGTGCATCATGTGACCTGAGTTTTAATCGCACAGTAGGCTGCTCTCAGGGCATTTTGGATCCACATCCCCCCAGTAAGGCAGAATGAAGGGCAAATCAGCCACTCGCCGCTCAAGAAGTGTCCATAAATGCTCTTCCACAAACTGGTTGCCTTTATCAGAAAGATGCAGTCCGTCCGAAAGATACACTGAGAAATCCTGAGGGGGAAAATGCATTTGTTTATATTCTAGTTATTTTTATACATGTTCATTAACAATTGCAACAGCATGTGCGTTACCTGTCCATCTTTTTGCATGAGTGTCCAGAGATCCAGAACATCCACACCAGACTGTCCTGCAGCCTGGACGCAGGCCTGCGCATACTGACCAGCCACAGAGTTCGACCGATTCAAAGCTGAACCTGATGAAAACAGCAGTGTAAAGGGGACATATCATGAAAATCGGACTTTTTCCGTGTGCTATAATCAGGTCCCCGGTGCATCTACCAACCCAGAAAAAGTGAAAAAGGACAACCCAGTAACTTTGTTTTGGCAAGCCTTTTCTTCTGCAAGCATGTGAAAAAACAAGCCGTTCAGATTTCGCTCCCCTTGTGACGTAGTGTAACCCCTCACCCAGGTCCTACTCGCCCCACTCTATGCGGGCCTCAAACCTGGGTCTCCGGAGTGGGAGTCGGACCCTCTAACAAGGAGGCTAAAGGCTGCAATCTCTAGTGTCAGTCGCTAGAGCATCTCTTGCGATCAAAGGAGTGAGGTTTACTCGCACAGCGACTACTAGCTGGCCTCCGTTACAGTAGGAAGGGGATCTTAATCTGCACGTTTCCACCCACGGCACCGTCATTTTGTTTTCACAAGCGAAAACGGTGTACCAGTTCTAACACCATGGCAAAAGTTTTGATCAAAGTTTGATAACTGTTCTGTCGTCGGCTGCACAGACGAGCACAGAACACTATTTAGAGTCTCGTTAGCTTGGGTAGTCTGCAAGTTGACCCTGGCAAGCTCGATTGCTAAAAAAGGAGTGTTTCTGTCCGAGCGATATTTTGGAAAAAATATTTGATAGCAATCATAAACATTAGTCTGGTGTGTATGGCTCTGTTTGGAAAACAGGTATGCTATGTTTAGTGTGCGTCCATACGGGTTTTGCACAAAAGATTAACATGACGGTACATGCTAGTTGATGAGTTGAATCAACTCCACAGCAACTACATACGTTTATTTACCATTCAGAAACGTCCAGTTTCATTCTAAAAGTTGTAACTTCTTCCTGAGTCTCTCCATCAGTGTCGACTCCGGTTTGAACAATGTAAGGCTGAGCACCATTACTGACAATCCTCATTTTGGCTGCGTGAGATTCTCCAGTTTTGTTGTTGTTGAGCAACTGAAGCACAAGCTGTTAAAGCTCCGCCCTCTTCTGGAAAGGGGGCCGGGAGCAGCAGCTCATTTGCATTTAAAGGGACACACAAAAACGGCGCGTTTTTGCTCACACCCAAATAGGGGCAAATTTGACAAGCTATAATAAATGATCTGTGGGGTATTTTGAGCTGAAACTTCACAGACACATTCTGGGGACTCCAGAGACTTATATTACATCTTGTGAAAAGGGGCATTATAGGTCCCCTTTAAACAGCGAAAATCATATTCAATGTGTGTATGTGTGTGAGAGAGAGAGAGACTGAGGCTATCTTTGTATTACTGCTTGCTGCACAGTCTATACTGCCAAGTATTTTTTAAAAATAGTGTGAGAAACAGCATGCAATATGCAGCGATACATTGCTGTCACATGACTTTACCATGTTTAATTAAGAGATCCGGATATAATCTTGAAAATAAATTACTATTTTGCATTTTTAATAATGTACAAGATTTGAGTAAATGTATCAACTGGTGTCCAGTTACATAATTTAAGAAACAGAGGCTAAAAATGTGGCTGATATTACATACATATCAGTGAGAAAATAAGGGGGACGCACAGTAAATTTGTTGAAATGAATTAAATTACTTTTAAGCTGTGCAGCATGCAGTACACTAGTACTGAACACGGCTTAAAGTCAGGAGGAGGAGGAGGTGTGTCACCTTTCAGCAAGCACTCTTTCTCCCAGGCGGCTTCTTGAAGTGGTGGTGGTGTGATGAAGATGATCTTGTCATTGGACACTCCTATAGACACCAGATATCTGACAATGCCCTTCAAATTCTCTGAGAACTCCTGGAGAGGCACGTGCTGCGCGGGGTTCTTGTCTGTAAAAGAAAAGAAAGTGTCTCATATATCACCGCCGCTGTTGTTTAGAGATGATGCACAACGTGAAATATTCTTACCTTCCAAAGCACAATCATTAGCGCCAAAGAAAACAGTCACAGCCGCTATAGGAGCATCAGAAATGGGCACAATGCGAGGAAGCACAATCTTAGCCCACCTTGTGTTGTATCCCGACAAGCCCCTGTTTACCACGTCGCATTTTCTAATAAATAAATAAATAAAATGATAAATCAGCTGTGGCGGCGGCGGTGTGAGTGCAAGGATGCATCCGTGCTGTCATGAACTCTGTACCTCGCGAGTTTATGAGAGATTTCAGATCCCCATCCGTTCGCTTGAAAGGCAAACTGAAACAAAAACAATGCAGGTTACAGTAAAGTATCAAATCCCAAACGGCTCGGCGTCCCAAAATGTTACCTGTGTTATTGAGTCGCCGAAGAGAATGATTTGGGGCCATACAACTCTCTTCAGTGTCGACATAGTAACACCGGACGACTTTTAAATTCACACCTTAAGTCTGCGAGGAAGCAGCAAAGCTGTGGTGGTGCTTCGTTCGTAAATGATTCGGAATTCGAATCTTTGAATCATTTACTTCCACATACTGAATCATTTCTCGTTCACTCAACAAGCGCGTGACTGCTTTCCTGCCTTCACTAACTGTTTATACAGTCTATTTAGCATATGTATTTACTTATCAGAGTGTATATACAGCTTACAATTACTAAGGTGTTATTCCGTCCATTCTAAACATAGCCTCATACGAATGAATGAATGAATGAATGAATGAATGAATGAATAGTTAGTTAGTAAGCTGATGTTCTGTCCATTCTTAATTCTTTTAAATAGCCACTTACTATTTAAAATATTAGTATGTGCACTGCTGTATTTAGTAAGTAGTAGTAAGCTGATATTCCATTGCAAATTTACCCACCTATAAGCGTGCGTCCCCTTTAAGAAGTGCAGGGTGGAGCCGTACAGGAAGTGAAGTGTCAACGCAAGTCTCGCCAAAGCAGAGAGAGAGAGAGAGAGAGAGAGAGATCTGCCGACCGTCGCTTTGATGAACCATATTAATAATTATTACAGCTCAACACTGCTACATAGTGAGCTCAAAATAGAGGTATGCCCAGTGTGCTTGTTTACAAGTTCATATTCTCCATATTTCTTGATAGCCAATAAATTACCAAATAACATCCCTTTGCGTTTGCATTAGACAAGTTAGACGTCTGGTGCTGCTGAATGTTTATCCTAGCAACGGGTTTCCTTTACTTTCCGTGGGGTTTTCATTAACAATGTGCTCGTGCAGTGAGCTCGTGCCTACTAGCACAGTCCACGAGCCATTGCGCGAGCTGAGCGCCTCTCTGTAGATTCCTAGAAACTTACCCAAAGTTTGGCACCATTGTTTTATAGGGGCGTGGGCTCGCGGAGTGCCTTGAACCCCGAGAACATGTCCATGCTGTTTCTTAAACAATTATGAAGGCAGTGTTTATCTGTAGCGTAATTCATGCATCTGAGCTGAAATATTACGTAAGGAACCTTGTTTAATTGTTTACTACGCTGAGATAGCACTTAATTTACACTCTTTGACCCATATTTTCTTTTGGTTAGAAGTCGAAGTGTTGAGTGTAAATAAATATCAAGACGAAAATCGATTAATTAAAATGGACAGTTTGAACTGATTAATAGAAATGAATCATACTTGCCTCTAATGTATAATTGAATAATTACAATATCATGTTATAATTAAACAATATTAGACATTTTAGCCAGAAAACTTTTGTATATCTACATTTTTGTTTAGATATATTTTTACAATGTCTCAGTCTTGTTCCAGTACCAAATAATGAGAATTATTTTCTGAGAATGACTCATTATTTTTTGATTTCATGGCCTGGAAAGTCATTAAAATGTTTTGTAGTTTTTCTGTATTTCTATATTTAATTGCAGTTCTAGTCTCTAAAATATTTTATTGGCTACATATTGCACTTTATCTTCAGCGTTATTAGACAACTATGGTTGTGATTTTGATTAAGTTAAAGGTATACTATGTTACTTTTTGCCCTCTAGTGGTTAAAAACAAAACCGCATGCATTTTGCAGAAGGACATTGTTTTGGTTGTGCTTGTGCGGATAATTATGATTCTTTGTCATAACTAAAAAGAGAGAGAGATTGTCCTACTACTCATAAAACATTCACTACTACTATATAACCAGTTTAGATGGAAAGGATCTCAGGCTGTCTATCTGAAGACATTAATGTAGCTATAACCATTAATAGACATAATACTTCCTTGAAAATAAATTCCAGCACAGCGCTATAACAACCATAATGAAATGACCCTTCACAATAGATAATGCTTTACAATGAACTCTGTTAGAGAGCTACAAATGGCAATTCATCTGTTCAATTTATTGGTTCACCTGTTGAGTAATAAAAATGCCATCTTCGCATCACTTTTCCAACATTTCAAATCCCACAGTTCTTGCCATCTCCGAAAAGCCAAGCCAATGTTGATTCTCATTTTATTACAAGCTCTGTTGCATTCTCTTTTTGCCAGCGGCAGTGAGGTTTCGGGGGTGAGTGCAATGGAGGTCAGCTAGTAAGAGCTGTGATAGTAAACCTCACTTCCCTGTCCTCAAGAGGCGCACTAGAGGCTGCGTTTTTTAGCGTCCTTGTTAGTGTGCCCACCTCCCATGCCATAAATCCCGGTTCGAATCCCGCTCTGAGTGGTACGAGTACAACCGGATGGGCAACATTGGTGCCGTGACCCGGATGGGAGTGAGGTTTTGAGGGGTGAGTGCAATGGAGGTCAGCTAGTAAGAGCTGTGATAGTAAACCTCACTTCCCTGGCCTTAAGAGGCGCACTAGAGGCTGCGTTTTTTAGCGTCCTTGTTAGCGCACCCGCCACTTATGCTGGAAATGCTGGTTTGAATCCCGCTCAGAACTGTGCGAGTAGAACCGGAATGGTTACACTGGTGCCGTGACCCGGATGGGAGTGAGGTTTGGGGGGTGAGTGTAATGGAGGCCAGCTAGTAAGAGCTGTGCTAGTAAACCTCATTTCCCTGGCCTCAAGAGTAGCGCTAGAGGCAGTGGTCTTTAGCGTCCTTGATAGTGTGCCCACCTCCCATGCCAGAAACCTAGTTTTGAATCCCGCTCTGAGCAGTATGAGTAGAACCAGAGGGGTTACATTAGTGCCGTGACCCGGATGGGTGTGAGGTTTTGGGGGTGAGTGTAATGGAGGCCAGCCAGTGCGAGCTGTGCTAGTAAACCTCACTCCCCTGGCCTCAAGAGGCACACTAGAGGCTGCGGTTTTTAGTGCGCTTGTTAGTGTGCTCGCCTCCCATGCCAGAATCCCCAGTTCAAATCCCGCTCTGAGTGGTGTGAGCAAAACCGGAGGGGTTAGACATACACACACAAAGACAAAAGTACGTTTTGGAAGAAGGATTGATGTATTGACTCATTATTTAAATTTTGTTCATTCTGAATTAAAAAAGATGCATAGTGTACCTTTAAATGGCACTAAAGCTGATAAATCTCCTCAGACTCTGCTGCTATCTGCTGGTAAGCTGGAGAACTGCAGCACTGGCGTCATGGTGAAGGATGTTTCGAAAGGTCAAGAAGCGCCACAGCAGCAGCAGCTCCCAGAGCAGTGAGATCAGCACTAAAAGCAAGGTCAGTTTACCAGAAGTAATCAAGTACACACGTCATAAACTACATTTCTTTACACTTATTCATTTATAAATGTTTGCTGAATCTCCATTTGCACATTTATGCTAAGTAGAGAAAGCACATGACAAACTGACAAACTTTTTACGTATGAATTGAGCCAGTATGCCAGTACTAATAAAATTGCACCTTGATACCATAGAGTGAAGTGAAAGGGGTCTTGGCCAGTATTAGCTCAAAAGGCATGCATGGATCCTTAGTAAAAAGTACAGTATGCAATCTGTGCACTTTTGACATGCTGTACTACTGTGATTTGGGACCCACTAATTTGTAAAAGAGTGAATTGGCATTCAGCTGATTCTGTCCACTGAGTTTTTTTTATTCCACAAAGGTAATGATAAACTCTAATTTCCCTTTATCCAGTCAGTGGATTCCAGTTTGGGAGGCCTGTCTAGGTCAAGCACAGTCGCCAGTCTTGATACAGACTCGACCAAGAGCTCAGGTTAGTTCTCAATGAAACCCTTTAGAAACTCATACGTGTATATTTTTGATACTGTAAGAGTTCCTGACCTTGTTGAACTTTCAGGTAACGCTGTGTCTGATACGTGTGCTGAGTTCAGAGTCAAGTATGTGGGAGCCATCGAGAAGCTGCAGTTTGAGATGAGCAAAACCCTCCAGGAGCCTCTAGACCTGATCAACTTCATCGATGAAGCTCAGGTAAGGATCTAGAAAAGGGCGAGATGTTACCCCCTTAAAGGTGCAGTAAATGATTTCTGAGAAACACTGTTGATATTTGAAATCAATCCAAACAAACACACACCTTTCTTCATTGCTCCGCCCCCAAAATGCATGAACACGCAATGCAAGAGTAGATGTCTCTTTATCATAGCAGAAGTTATGCTTTGTGAAAAATAAAGCGAAGATGACGAAAGAGCAACAAGGAAGAACAAAAAATGAACATACAGTACACGAGTAGGCCTTCCTGCTCAGGTCTCTCCAGTGCTGGAAAGCTTTTCTAATATTAACACGATTCCTAAAGCTCTTGCCTGATCATAACCCTTCTTTTTTCCAGTGATATTCCTCTGACCTTTTCTCTTTTGTAATGTCTCACAGCCATCTCTCTTCCTTCAAATCTCCATTTTGTGCACTCTCTCCTCCCCCATCATGAGTGGACACACCCCCTACTGCTAATTGGCTACAAGTTTGTTGTGCCACTCGGCCCGATCCACTTTCAACAACGTTTCTCAGAAATTGCTCACTGTACCTTTAATCTAGCCAATTGCTTTTTTTTGTCTTGTGACCACTTTGCTTTTGGAGAAGCCAAAAGAATTTCACTTGATGCAATAATATAATTAGGAGAATTATTTTATTTTTCCTGGCCTAGAGGAGAACAAAAAAAAGTGTCACTATTTAATATCTACTTGTTATCATTTATCATAATATCATACATTGAGTCTGCCGCTGTTTGAAAATCTAATCTCGTGTATTCACTTCAAAGCAAGATGGAAAACTGCCGTTTGTGCCTGGAGATGAGGAAATGATTCTGGGAGTGTCCAAGTATGGAGTTAAAGTGGCCTCATTAGACCAGTGTGTGAGTTGACTCAATGTCATCGTTTACTGTGAGAGATTTGGATCTTTTTCTTTATACACAAAATAAAGGAGCATGTTGAAAGAAGCATGTAAATTCATGATCACAAAATAATGTGGAACTCAACATCTAATTACACTATGAAATACAGGATTTCAATATAATGGCATGGCTGGGTTTCCACTCAGTATCTGAGTTGCTATTGATCCTCTCTTTTCTCAGGATGTGCTTCACCGTCACCCGCTCTACCTGATTGTACGTATGCTTTGCTATGATGATGGTCTGGGTGCTGGAAAGAACCTGCTCGCACTGAAAACCACTGATGCCAAGCAGCATGAGTGCAGCATCTGGGTGTATCAGTGCAGCAGTGCGGTAAGACCTGAATACAGGAAGTGTTTCTAAGAACATATGAAGTATGAATTAGGGTAGATATGGATAATGTAGCAGAAATATGTCATTATTTATGTATTTGCTCTGAAATGGCTTGAAAATGTAATTTTATTTTAAATTGAAGGAACTATCATTTAGAACAAAAAGCTACTTTATGTAAAATTTGTTCCTGTGATGCAAAGCTGAATTTTCAGCATCATTACTTCAGTTTTTAGTGTCACATGATCCTTCAGAAATCATTCTAATGTGCTGATTTGGTGCTCAAGCAACATTTCTTATTATCAATTTTGAAAACAGTTAATGCTGCTTAAAGCTAGGGTAGGCAACTTCAGAGAGGCTAGCAATTGCAAGCTAGCTTAAAAAAAACAGAAGATGAATCCCACCCACCCTCCACCACGCAAAATTGACACTATTTACTGACTATTTAAAGTCAGTTGCAACTCTTGGTTCACACGGGCTTTAATATTTTTGATGATACTCTTTTTCAGGGTTTTTTGATGAATAGAAAGTTCAAAAGAACAACATTTATTTGAAATAGAAATCTTTAGTACATGTCTTTACTGTCACTTTTGATCAATTTGATGCATCCTTGCTGAATAAAAGTATTAATTAAAAATCCTTACTGACCTCAAATTTTTGAATGGTACTGTACAATGAAACCTCTGCTGGCTTTGGTAACCTGTTGCATTCTGTAGTTTTAACACATCATTTGTGCTCTGCAGGAACAAGCCCAGGCTATCTGCAAAGTTCTGTCCACCTCCTTTGACTGTGCTCTGGCCTCAGAGAAGTCCTGAGGAGTCCTGGGAACGCTCCGGTTCTTCCACCCTCACTTGTTCCTTCAGCAGGAGGAAGGAAGTCTGTTTGTGGAAGGTGCCCTTTTTAAACAGATCTGACAGAAATGCTGGAATGTGTCTCACTTTGATTAATGTTAGTACAGCTGTTCGGATTTTGTTCAGCATTAAAGGGCAGCCATCTCAACCACATGTTTACATCATATTCATTAGTTTAATCCCAGCATCCCCTTCTCCTAACAGTCCCACCACAACCCAAAAGTCCAAGTTCGGGCTGCATCTATTTTTGTAATCTAATTTAATCTTATTTAATGTATATATACAACAACCTCAGAGCACATTTCCCACTATGGGCCAGTGAATCTGTGATTTCTTGGGCTTTAGTGGGATTTGTGTAAAGCATGGTACATTAATGTCAGTGGAACAAAGATGCTGTAAAACCCAAACCCCCTGTGCCCTGTATATGTACGTGTCCCTCTTCTGTCATCCTCCAGTGTCCTGGTCCAAGTGGGATCGGATCAGTTAATACGGTACAATAAATCAATGCGAATGTTATGTGAAGTTTCTTCTCGTGTTTTTTTTCCTCATCCCCACTAGATGGCAGTGCACTTTAACCTATTGAGTTATGGCCCTCTGTTTTAAATTATTAATAACAGCACCATTCAACATACCTGAATAATGCAACACATGAACAAGAAATTTATTTGCATGTTGTTGTTTTTTTTTTAATTCCAGTTTTCCCATTTATTTGTACATATATTTATATATTAGCATCAATGATGTTTATGGTCAACGGGTGAATAGAGGTTGTTTTCATCTAAGTTAAGTGTAACAGTCTTATCTAACAAAACATCAGTCATTGTCAGTTTAGCTCTCTGTTTACAATTAAATATGCACAAAGCAAAGTCTACATTTATTTACAATCACAGCCGGCCAGGTGCCGTCTGTATACAGTGAACTGAACACAGGATAGTAATTATCCCGTCACTGCCCGAGTTACAGATCACTCTGGTCCGAGCTCAATCAAGACTAACATGACTGTAATTAAAAGTTACATAACAGACTCTATTAAGTTGCTCTGCAACCACATCAAACACTCATGACATTAAAAACGCTCCTGCACAGTTACAGGATGAGCATTTCAAAGCTTTAGAAAGGATTAAGAGAAGTGTTGTGAGGGGAAAATGACATGAGGGATTTTAATTTCCTCTGGAATACAATTAGAGCGCTAGAAAAAGTAAGAGATGCAGAGATATTACTGGTACAGGGAACACCTATCTGGCCAACCAAAGCTGGGAGATTCAGGGCACATCTTGGTCGGTGTAAATACATACACTGCCAAGTCACTGTTTGGGTTTAAATAGGCAAATACTTAAGAGTTTATGACTGGATCATTATTGCAGTGATTATTATGTTTCTAGCATGTTATACGTTTGGCAATGGTTCTTTGATGGAGTGTGTAGCTTTTCATTTCTTAAACAACCATGTAGGAAGACACATCATGGCACTTGGAGTCAAGACCTTAAATTCATTGAAAGTAAGAGGTACATCAATTATTGGTCTTGTATCAAGATCTTGTATTGACAATGCAAGAGGTGAGCACTCTGTAAAGTCTCCTCCAGCACATCCCAAAGACTTTCAATGAATTTAAAGGGATAATTCTGAATGAAAATTCTGTCATCATTTACTCACCCTCAAGTTGTTCTAAACCTGTATACATTTCTTTCTTCTGATGAACATAAAGGAAGATATTTTGAAGAATGTGTTAAACTGAACAGTTCTGGGGCACTATTGACTTCCATAGTATTTTTTTCCTACTATGAAAGTCAATGGTGCCCCAAAGCAGCCTGGTTACAAACTTTCTTCCAAATATCTTCCTTTGTGTTCAGCAGAAGAAAGAAAGTCATACAGGTTTGGAATAACTTGAGGGTGAGTAAATGATGACAGAATTTTCATTTTTGGGTGAACTATCCCTTTAAGGTCTGGACTCAGAGGTGCTATGATTTGTCTTCCTACATGGTCTATGATTGAATCATAGACCCTTAAAGGCACAATATGTAATTTTTCGCCGCTAGAGGTCACCTATTCAAAACAAAGGCGTAGCTTGATGACGCCGAGATTGAGCGCAAAATCATGGGAGATCTTCTTCCAGTCAAGCGTATGTGGTATGTGGATAAACGCAGCGCTGTTTATCATATTAGATACATTTAAGTGTGAAAATGATGTTATAACATTACTCTGTGCGTTTACACGGCAGATGCTGAGACACTTGTTGCACACTGCAGTAAGCTAGATCGATATGTCATGGTAAAACATGGTACTCACGGTAAATCAAGGAAACGAGATTAAAACAATAAGACTTACTGTGTTTAGCTATATAACATGATTAGTTTTCTGTCGATGAATGTATCCAAACAGTTGCTCACCTGTCTAATAAAACACATAATATATAAAAGCGTCTTTGGTGTTTCCATGGTTTCTACAAAATAAAATCGGAAATCGAGGGTAACACGGGTATGATATCATTGATAGGCGACGCACGGATACGTTCCGTGTCCTGGTTAAAATTGATTATTTCTCTGGATTTAAACATTCTTGGAAACATTTGGGATAATGTAAGTACACAAGTCAATAAAATATATAACATTGTTCTAGTGGTTTTTGGATATTTTAATCCAAAAATCATACATATTATGCCTTTAAGTATTTGCCTATTTAAATCCAAACAGCGACTTTTTTTAGCTGACCAGTGTATAATTCATATCTTAAACTGACACCTTGGAATCTGTTAAAATGACTAGGTTTTAGTGCTCTCAAGCTAAAAAAAATACTATTCACTATTCAGTCTTAAAGTGTTAGTTCACCCAAAAATGAAAACACTGTCATCATTTGCTCACCTTCATGTCATTTTAAACCTGTGTGACTCTTCGAACGAATTTTGAACAATGTCAATGCTTTTACCATAGTGGAGACGAACGTGTCAAGCTCCCAAAAAACTACAAGATAAATTGTAAATGTGGTCCATATGACACATGCACTGCATTCCAAATACGCTGAACCCATATGTTGACTAAAACAGACAAATTAAAATTGTTACTCACTCAGTACCTTCCCCCTTGACCACATTTCTCAAATATCATTCAAACTTGATTGTTTCAAATATGACATGTACCAAGCTAGATGTCAATTGTTTTTCATGTCAAGCCAGGTTTAATTTTTAGCAAATAACAACTTAAAAGGATAGTTCACCCAAAAATGAAAATTATGTCTTTTTATTCACCCTCATGTTTTTCCAAACCCGTATGACTTTCTTCTGCGAAACAAAAAAGGAGATATTTTGAGAAATGTTGTTTTTGTCCATACAAAGGAAGTCAGTGTGCTCCAATGTTTGGTTCCCATGTTCTTCAAAATATCTTCTTTTGTGTTCCACAGAAGTAAGTTACACAGGTTTGGAATGACGTAAGTATGAGTAAATAATTTCCCTTTAAATATTGGTCTGTTTCTCACACAAAGTTACAGTAGGACTTCAGAAGACTTGGAATATAGCAAATTAATCTTATGGATCACTTTTATAGTGCCTAACATTAACAGTCCCCATTATGAAAAAGCACTCTGGACATTGTGCAGTACATGCTCTTTTGCACAATTTGAAAGAACATGAAGGTAAGTAAATGACCAAATTTTCATTTTTGGTCTATCGCTTTAAGAAAAAATGAGCCAGTTGAGAAATGACACCGTTGCACAGGCCTCTCGAGGCAAACAGCCTACACACTGAAGGAAGATCATTAAAATCAATAAGAGCATCTAAATCAAGAACACAGAAGGACAGCTCAGAATTATAAATATCTATACAGAAATAAACCTCCTTGATGCTCTTCACTGGCTCCTTTCCTCTCCCTGGATGCCACTGAATGTTCACGAAGACTGTCACGGCGCTCAAAACTCCCAGCAGGTACAGGGTCAAGATTACTTTCATTCAGTCTCCATGTTCCCTGTCCCTTAGCCAGCACGAAAGCGCTCTTATGTCTGTCTGTTTCTCCATCTCTCACATCCACAGTGCACTTCAGATATTTCCCAGATGTGAGTGGTGGAACGCCTATTTATACACTCAGCACTGGGGCAGGTAGTGTGAAAATGGGAACATCGGAGCTCCCCCTCCGTAAGCAGACAGCTCTCGTAGCATATTCCTGGCTTAGCACCATTGACGAAGCTGTCTTTTCCAACCAAGTCCTCGAAAGTCAGTGATTCTCAGATTATCCTTCTGCCTTTCCTTGCCAGACATGGAATGTGGGCAAATAAGACTGTATTCACAGATAATGGGTACTGTACTTCAAAATCAACCTTACGCTATCTATTGTGTCTAAAAGGAATAAGGATGTGAATGATCTCGGACAAAAAACCTTCATCTTGGTGACATTCATCTCATTAGCATTGTGGTCATGATAAATTAAGTCAAAAGTGCATTTATTGCAACAAACTGTCGTTCTGCAACATATCTAGGCCACAAACTTAAAAACAAAAGAAAAATCCAAAGCCTAGGAAGCTTTTATATTCCAGTGACTCTGCTCAAGCCAGGTGAGAGCAGGGATTAGTGGAAGCTCAGTGAAGACAAGCTTTATGACAAAGGGAACAGCGATGATGATGATGATGATGGTTAGTGAGGCCACACAGAGGCAGAGAAGTGCCGTCATCAGTCCAACTCAGTGTCCGTGATCTCCGGCCCTTCAGTCCATAATGAATTGCACGAATGTGACAGGAAATGCCCCTCTTCTCATTGGCTCTCCCTCAATGTGGCCCAGCTACAAAAAAAATCAAGTCAAAATATGTTATTTTAGATTAGATAGGTTATTTATTTATTTATAAATATATATTTTTTGTCATTATACCACTACAACAGATAGATAAAGGTGATTTAACCAGTGTTGTAATTGTTAACGGAAACTATTTAAAATAATTTTTGTTAGTGGAAATATGGCTGAAATAAAATATCAATATTAGATGAAATATGTAAACCCAAAATACTTTTTTTTTTTTTGATAGGACAGTGAAGATGACAGGAAACAAGAGGGGGAAGAGATCGGGAAATGTCTGTGAGCCAGGACAACCACGCCATATGTCGGCATGCTGACCATGAGGCTATCGGCACCGACAACTTAAAAAAATTTAAATGACAACTGAAATAAGTTAAAATTAAAACTAAAATAGAAATACTTAAAAAAAAAAAAAATTAAAAGCTAAAAAACAAAAACTAATAAAAATGTCAAAAGCACATGAAACTACTGAAACAAACTAAAAAAAAAAAAAAAATAATGAAAATGTAAAAAAATAAAATCGAATTCAAATTTTTAATAAATACCATAATAGTATATAAATAATACTAAAATAATGCTGGATCTATCATATAAAAATATATTTTTTTACACATTTATTTGAGTGATTTTGCTTTTTCACAGAACAAACGGAACAACAACAATGAAAAAAAAAAAAAGGCCTATACAGAGTTTTCTGTACAAATTATGTTAGTGTTAATCTGAGTAATACAAATGTGCAATGTTGTGTGTAATACGGTCAATTAAGGAAAAAAACAACAACAAAAAGTGAGGGGGAAATGCGGCTTGAACCCCCTAAAGCAAATTCTTATGTAAATACCCCTGAAATCACACAGGAACACAGAGATTAGGGGATTTAGCCTTACCATTGATGAGCCTCCATGGAGAATGATTGACTAAACACAGCCAGTGGGAACGAAGGCGACTGACTGAATATAGACCAGCTGCTTGTTTTCCAGCAAGAGACACTGAACCAGACCGCGGCCCTCAATGAAGTTTACTTATTAACAACCAGCCAGTAATAGGAAGGGAAATATGGTAAACTCACTTTTCCTCTCTGGTTCTCTCTCTCATACCACTGTTACTATATAAAGTGTGTCATCTAAAGAGTTGAAGTCTAGTGTGTAGCAGTCAGGATACTCACCCACCACTCCTGGTCCTCCTCACCATCCACCACGATGACCTCTCCCTCAGAGAACGTCAGCTCATCTGGATTATCAGCCACACAGTTATACATGGCCTTCACACGCTTCGGCTTCTGCTTACCACACACGGGTTTGGAAACACAAGAACATGTCAATTATTATCTCACACACAGTAAATATGGCATATTAGGCGGTATCCATCATGAATTCACTTGATTCACATGTCTGGAATTTCCTCTTGTGGTTAAACATACCAGGTAAGTTTTCCTGGGCATGTGGGTAGCGGGCAGAGTTTGACCAGTGGTGTTTTGGGGGCCTCCAGGAACTTCCTTAGCTGTTTAACAAAAAACAGGAAAAGACATCACTATTAGCATTGCCTTTTCAATACAATAATGGCCTCAAGCCTTTTATTAAAACAATCAACTTACAGTTAACATGGTTTCTCTGACATCTACCTGGTCTCTCGATGGATCCGGAGCGCATCAGTGTGCTTTTACTGAAGTTTTTGTCCGCGCTGCAAGCAAAAAAAAAAAAAAAAAAAAAGAGATGTGAATATTGTGTGTACAGTTCTTGTAATATTTAGCACTAGGGCTGCACGATTAATCAAAATTAACCCGAAATCAGTTTCGGGAGTTATGGACTTTTTTCCTCTCCGACTTTGAAAATTCGTATCTCGGCCCACCCGGCGGCATACCCGCCAACTGGGCTCGTTGGAAAGGGCTCCCTGAGATCTATATAGGGTTCAAATTTCAAAGGAATCCATGGAGGAGTTCCGGAGTTACGGCCCAGTAAATTTCCCTCGGCTGATCCGGGGAGGATACACCCTTCCTGGTGTAATTCAGATTCGCCTGCGACCCTGGAGGTAATGCCAGAGCCTAGGGTCTCTGAAAACCCACCATCAGAGTGTTGGGAAAGGGTGACCACATATCTGGCGAACAACAGAAAAGCTCCAGGGCCACATCCCCGTCATGAGGCCCACTCAGAGTCACTCTGGGTGGGCACAGAATTCAATTTTGAATTTTCTCTGGATTTCTGAGCTTAAGGGGCTCAACCGCTGATGCCTAAGCCGACCAGGGCTCACTCTGGTCGGTCAGAGAAATCAAATTTGACCACGATGGATCACTTGAAGTATGGACTTATAGATTTTCAGATTTCTGGATCTCTGAGCTCCAGGGGCTCAACGGCTGATGCCTAAGCAAGCCCTGGGTGGGGTGAGAATTCAAATAGAATCAGTCGCGAACTACTTGGCTTAGTTGCAAAGGCTGCGACTTATTTTATGCGCAGCTTATCAGTGAAGCACGGCTCTGTGATCGGTAGTAAATGCTGCTCCATCTGAAAGGACTGCGAGTTTGAGTTGCTTATAACTTGCATTTAAAAGAACCTCTTGTCCAACAAAAGACATTTAATAACGTTTTTACTCCAAACTCACTTCATAACATCAGTTGAGTGTTTGAAATGACATCCTTCTGTGAGATGATGTAGCACAACATATTTCATAGTATTCTATACAGCGATGAAGGCTATGTCGATTAGCATTGCATTATATATATACTTTATAGTTTATACTTCAACGTCACCACCACTAAGCTTCCGACAACTCTTTCAGTCTTTATCTAAAGACATTTTCCTTGAAAGTTTGAATTAGAAGAATAGTTTGTAAGAGTGCAGTTTTAAGCATAACAAGGCTATAAAAGCGGACTGAGCTTACCTGTTCGGCGTGATGATGTTTAATGTTGCCGACAGCCTCTGTAGTCTGATTTAGCTACTTTTTAGCAACTTTTTAGCAGCCGTCATTTTCAAGACATGTAACAGCTTAAGAAAAATCCCGGGTAGGTTAATACTGATGTATTTTATGTCATAGAATAAAACGTGAAAGTATCTTGAGCTTGTGTAAACCACAGCGTTATTTCAGCCATTTAACCAAAAACCCATTCAAAAAAACCCATTGACTGGAAGTGCTAAAATGCTAACTCACTTCCGGGTTTTGGTCTACAAAAATGCGTCATAGTTCCACCACTCTATTTGGAGTTTCTGTCCAAGAGCGCCCTCTGGCTTTCAGATGGAGCAGCATTTACTACTGATCACAGAGCCATGCTTCACTGACAAGCTGCGCATTAAAAAAGAAAATTATCATAGCCTTTGTCAAATCGCGTTCGGTTTAATTTCGATTAATCGTGCAGCCCTATTCAGTACTAACAGTTACAACATTTAGGCTCAGGTCATGCTCAGATGCGTGCCCTACTTGTCTCGTCCTCTGGCACTGTGTGCGTGAATGAGGACTTGAATAGGAATTAATGACCTGGTAAAGCAGCAGTTCCCTATAGGCATTTTCCACCTCTGCTTTCAGATAAGGGCACGCTCACCTTTTACAGGAGTCAGACTCACCAAACACTGTGGAGAAAGTTCTACTCAAGGACCAGCAGCTAACCGCAGCTATAATGAGTCTGACTGTGTTGTCCTATAGGGCAGGACTGTCAGAGGGCATTTGTATACATGTGTGTGCATGTGGTCATGGGTTATTTAGTATTCTGACCTTGTAGCTCGGTTGATGTTCTGACCAGGAGGCCCCTGTCCGGGTTTGGGTTGTATATTCTTGGCCTCCATTATACTGGCAGTTTTAGCCACAGGAGGGGGAGCACCGCTGGGTACAAGAACTGCAGAGAGACCATCAAATAGATGTTAAACATGCTCACAATTACTAAAAAAAAAAAAAAAGCATATGTTTCAATATTTTATGTTTGACAATATTGGTAGCAGGGTTCCCTCACAGTTGAATTTCCATGATTTTCCAGTTTTCCTTGATTTCTGGATAAAGATGTATATTTTTATATAAAAAAAATAGGGGTCACACTTTAGTTTAGGGTCCAATTATCACTATTAGATAACTGTTGCCTCAATAAATTCCTATTTACTGTTTATTAATAGTTAGTAAGGTAGTTGGTAAGTTTAGGTATTGTGTAGGATTATGGGATGTATCATGCAGAATTGGTCATGCAGAATAAGGCATTAAAATGTGCTTTAATAATAATAATAATAATAATAATAATAATAATAATAATAATCAGCCAATATCCTAGTAATATGCATGCTAATAAGCAACTAGTTAATAGTGAGAATTGGACCCTAAACTAAAGTGTTACTAAAATATGTTTATAATTAATTACAAATACAATTAATAAATAATATTATATCATTAATAACATATGAAAATGTTATAGAAATGTATATACTATTTTATATTTATAGCTGAAAATTCTACATGTAATCCACAATATGTATATATTGTCATTATTTTTAATATATATATATTATATTTTGCTTTAATATTTTATGAATTTTTATTACTTTTATAGGCAAGGAAACTACAATTCCTAAATTTCCAGATAGTTTTCCCGAGATTTATCTAGTTTATATATACACGTTCACTAAAATAATATTAATAAAAATAACAAAAATATATACATTTAAAATATATGAACAATACTTCTACAGCATTTATTAATCTAAATTAATGTTAATTTCAATATTTACTAATACATTCTTAAAAATCAAAAGTTGTTTTTGTTAACATTAGTTAATGCACTGTGAACTAACATGAACAAACTGAATGAATGTATTTTTATTAACTAACATTAACAAAGATTAAATATACTGTAACAAATATTTTGTTCATTGTTATTTTGTTAGTTAATAAATTAACTAATGTTAACAAATGAAACCTTATTGTAAATTGTTACCAAAAAAGCATTTAAAATATTCTGATATTAAATATACTTGTTGGCTTTTATAAGTCTTAAAAAATAGCTGTAACATTTTTTTTTCGATATCTCATGCTATTTCAAACCTTTAGAGAACAAAAGACAGATCTGAGCATTAAATCCCTGAATAGACATGAAATTAATGAAAGAGAATGACAGCACGCTTGTCCTGAAATTGTTTGGGAAATCAGAAAACATCAACTTGTAGACCAGAATTTTTGAAGCCTGATACCTGGTATTGGTTCATGAATATTAATTAGGCTATGTGAATAAACAAACTCACATCTCAACTCAAACACAGCATATCCTAATTAATATTCAAACGTTTAGACACCACTATGTCATGACATCAAAACCAGCTGATCCAGGATCAATCAAAGAACAATCCGAAGCAAATCTAAAGCGTAACACAAAGCTCCACATGAAACAGATCCGCTCGGCCTCAAGCAAAAGTTCATCCACTCATTCATGTACAGCCAACTCACGGGAAGTGGATGTGACCCGTAAGGGGGGCGCTGGGGGATGCATGTTGGGAGGGTCAGAGGAAGATCTCTGTCTGCCGGTCAGATCTAGGGAGCCAGGTTTCCAACCGGGCGATCCCTGAGCCATTCCAGAAAGACCAGACGGTTGTACTGTGGGAAGGAAAAGAGAAAAAGCAAAAAGATTAAATGTAAGATGAAAAGAGAGTGACTTCAGAGTGGTCTACAGGACAGCGCTTTTGTTTACTCTTTCTCTGGACATTGGACCTGCTCCAGACCTGCAGAGCTCCATTATGGATTTAATTTCATTAGTGTCTTTAAGAATACAGCTCATTGTAAAGTAGGGGTTAAATGACTTCAGATTTTTTAATTCGACAATTATGTGATTAAAGTCGAGTCGACGTCAACTAGTCGCTGATGAACGTCATTAATGAACCTCGAGCCGAGACTCGAACGCGGTTGCCTCGTGCACAGCTACAGCATATGGCATATGACACAGCGCTGCCCACAAGGCTATTGCTCCTACATAACAGCTTATTTTTATCAGTTCTTTTGTCTTTGGGTCGATATATTTCTCACAGATTTCTGCTCATTCTAAATCAGACACAGATAAAGTATCACAGATTACATTCATATTTATACATTTATACTCTCTCGAAAACTTTTAGTACATTTTTACGATTACAGCTTTCAAGGTTAACTAATTGTGAAAAGTGTTGATTATAGCATTACATTTAAATCTGTGGCATTATATTTAGATCGTGGCATGAAAGGTTGCAGTGATGAACATTGTAGCCGATCACAGACATGTTGTTGAGCGCATGAAAGCAGTGATCAATTTCTCACAGTGAAGAATGCTTTCATCATAACTAACAGTGCAAACGTGATATAACTAAGAGATTCGTTGAATAAAACAGTTTTGGCTCAAGTCCAGAGCTCAGTCGCTGATAAACTCATGCTGTTTGATTGACAGCTCCAGCGATTGTAAAGGAAGCGTTCTTTGATCGCTTTCTGTGTATAATTTAATCACTGTTTAAATAACAGATTATTTTCATCCTACTAAGAGAAACTACGTGAAGTTGAATGTTTAGTCACTGGTTTGATTTCCTGACACAGAGACAAAGAACATCTGACTGTAAACGAATCATTACATATCAGATCAGGCATTTGAATGAACACAGTTACTTACATGCTGTTGCATTACTGTTGAGTTAATATCGTAAAAGTCTGTTTGCAAAGCCTGCAAAGCTCAAGGAAAAGTTGATTTCTCAATTCATGACCCCTTTAAAGTCAACTAGTCTGTGCAACCCTTATTGTGCAGTACGTACCAGTCGTTTGAGTGCAAAGAACTATGGGACTCGCGTCACTTCAAGAGAAAAATATCTTGTTCTAACACAGAAAATCAGGTCTTTTTTATCCGAGTGAAACTCTGACAGACAAAGTCATGAGTTTACCAATCTCCTGTTCACTGACATCTAGCTTATGTCACCTTAACAGACCTCTAAGGCCTTATGAACATTTCTGAAAGCGTTTGAAAGACTGCAGCTGCATGTGAAACCTGCTGCCCAGCGTTTGAGCTCATAACAGCTCCCTGTCCAGAGACTTTGGGAGCGCACATATAGGTCAGCATCTTCACACGGCCGTTGCCATGGAGCTCTGCAGTGTAACTGGGTGAGGGTGAGAATTCAAGAACAGGTCAAATGAGATTTCTGCCATTTTGAGACCTGACATTTGTGAGGCTAAAAATACAGCTGCCTGTTGTGGCCTGAATGTTAATCATAATGGATCAAACAGTATTAGTGACTAGTAGAATCAGTTGCTTTTTTTGTGTATATTTAGTACATTTTTCATTACCAATTGTAAATATTAATAAAGTGGATCCTGCAATGATTTTAAAAAGAAAGTAGTTGAAGGAGTTCAAATGTAAACTGGACATTTTATATACATAATAACCGGGCACTTTGTTATGCATACCAGTTCAACTGCTTGTTAACAAAATATCTAATCAGCCAATTACATGGCAGCAACTCAATGCATTTAGGCATGTAGACATGGTCAAGACGATCTGCTGAAGTTCAAACTGAACATCAGAATGTGGAAGAAAGGTGATTTAAGTGACTTTTAACGTCTGAGAAAAAGTGAAAATATCCAGTGAGCAGCAGTTCTTTAGGTGAAAATGCCTCATTGATGCCAGAGGTCAGAGGAGAATGGCCAGACTGGTTCAAGCCAATAGAAAGGCAACAGTAACTCAAATAACCACTCGTTACAACCAAGTTCTGCAGAAGAGTATCTCTGAACGCATAACATGCTAAACCTTGAAGCAGATGGGCTACAGCAGCAGAAGACTGCTGTCAGCTGAGAACAGGAAACTGAGGCTATTGGACAATAGAAGATTGAAAAAACGTTTGATTTCTGCTGCGACATTCAGATGGTAGGGTCAGAATTTGGCATAAACAAAATGAAAGCATGGATCCATCCTGCCTTGTATCAAGGGTTCGGGCAGGTGTTGGTGGGGTAATGGTGTGGGGGATATATTCTTGGCATGCTTTGGGCCTTAGTACCAATTGAGCATTGTTTAAATGCCACAGCCTACCTGAGTATTGTTGCTGACCATATCTATCCCTTTATGACCACAGCGATCTTCTGATGGCTACTTCCAGCAGGAACACACTGTGTCAAATCATCTCAAACTGGTTTCTTGAACATGACAATGAGTTCACTATACTGAAACTGACTCCACAGTCACCAGATCTCAATCCAACACCTTTGGGATGTGGTGGAATGGGAGATTCACATCATGGATGTGCAGCCTACAAATCTGCAGCAACTGCGTGATGCTATCATGTCAACATGGACCAAAATCTCTTAGGAAGGTTCTCAGCACCTTGCTAAATCTATGCCATGAAGAATTAAGGCATTTCTGACAGCAAAAGGGGGTCCAAACTAGCAAGGTATACCTAATAAAGTGTAGGAGGCTGGTCTTTTTCTTCTCTCAATCATGTTTTTTTTTTTTGTTTTAACTGAATGAAACGTAAAGTACCTAAATTTCGGGGTGGTAGAGGAGGAGCAGAGGTGGACAGGGTGACCGGTGAGTTGGTGTTGATAATGGTTCCATAGGTCTCATTGTTGACCAGGTTGGGCACGAATCGCTGCTTGTCTTTGACCATGTCTCGTGCGTCTCGTGCCAGGCTGGCCGGACTGGGCTGAAGGGAATTACTGCCCGGTGTATAGCAGCTGATGGGCCTCTCGTCCCGCCGGTGAGGACTGGACTATAGACACAAAGGTCAAAGGATATAAGTGAGACTGGGTGTAAACACTGAATATTCCCCCCCCAAAAAAAATCAGAACAAAGATTTTGCAGGCAAAATAAAAATTAAGCAACATTGTAACTATTGAGATGATTACAAAGCACTTATTATTTGGTCAATTTAATATTTGGTCATTAGCAAAATATGCGCTATGCCCCTTTTACAAGATGTAATATCATTAATGTGTCTGTGAAGTTTCAGCTCAAAATACCCCATAGATCATTTATTATAGCTTGCCAAATTTGCCCCTATTTGGGTGTGAGCAAAAACATGCCATTTTGTGTGTGTCCCTTTAAATGCAAATGAGCTTCTGCTCCCTGCCCCCTTTCCAGAAGAGGAACAACAAAGCTGGAGAATCTCACACAGCCAAAATGACGATTGTCAGTAATGGTAAAATAAAAGTGCAACCACTAAATATCCACACATATACACACAAATGTATTAGTCAGGCATAATCTAACGTAAAAGACTTTTTCCTTGAGGTCTCGGAGTTTTCCCTCACCTTCTCATCCAGATCTTCATCACTCTCATCCAGGTCTTCATGCTGTAGTCTCCACTCGTACTCCACATGCACATGAGCATTGAACTTCCCTGCTAGTGCCTGGTTCAGCTAAAAGACAGACATACATACCATAAACAACAGTTCTTACCATCTAGGCCAGTTATTAAACTACAAGAACGTTGAATGTACAATATGACAGCTCACCAGTTCCTCACACTGCAGGTGTTTGAGTCGCCTGGCGATGTCAAGCGGGGTCTCACCAGCCTCATTAGCTAAATATACACAGAAACACATTTCAAGAGGAGGAAACAGTGGTTTGATACATTTGAGAAAGTATCACAGTCGTCGCCAAGCCTGGAAGAATGAGGGTCTCGCCACATTCTGTACTCTTGGCTTCCTGTGCTGAATTTGACTTTACAGACAAGACAAAGCCAAGTCGATCCAGACAGCTTGCTCACAAAAGACGCTGGCAGGGATCTGAGAGAGGAGATTCCCTGGCACAGATTCACCCACCCACATACATTCACACACGCAGAACCGCTAGGCCACATATGGCTCAGTGTTATCTTTTCTTCCCATTCCTTGTGGACATATTGTTAATAACAGAGCAACAACAGAATTACAAAACTTTTCCCAGCAGTCAAAATAAGAACATGGTGTGAGAACAACATCCCTGAAAAGTGCCACCAGACAAAACAAGGAGCCTGGGAATCCTTAAAGACATCATGAAAGGGATCCCGCCAATATGTCACACCCAAACTTCCTGTTTCAACAGGGACGACATACCGATGTCTATAGAGGCTTTTCCTCTCAGCAGAAGTTTGAGACACTCGCTGTTGTCCGTCAGGCAGCAGTAATGCAGCGCTGTACTTCCTTTAGCCGTTTGCTTATCCAAGTTTAAACTGAGGGGAGAACACACACAATTTTGCCTATTTAGAAAACATTAAATCTCAACTTTCCATTCCAGGCACAGCTATAATTGCCTCTTTAACCTTCAAAACCAGCACTTTTAAACAGCTTTGGTCAAATCAATGACAAAAAAGCCGTTGATTCAGATTTAGTTGTGGGCTAGCATTAGTCAGCAACTGGTCAGCAAAAAACGGAAAGGTGTTTTCCAGCCTCTGCTCGGCTGTCTGGGTCTTGCCTGTTCTGGGTGAGGAAGTCTATGATGTGAAGGGAGGTTCTGTCCACCAGTCTCACGGCCAGATGAAGGGCCGTCTCACCTTGTTCCTACCACACCAAACAAACAAACAACATGTCATGTTTACACTGTAGCTTGGTTCCTATTTGGGTTTGTGCATAAGAGCTACTCATGATTGAATAGGCCATGATATTTTGGACATATCGTATATATATGAATTAACCATCAGTACTTACAGTATATTTCTGTTTATGTATACTACCGTTAAAAAGTTTTAGATTGATAAGATTTTTTTATGTTTTTAAAAGAAGTCTCTTCTGCTCACCAAGGCTGTATTTACTTGATCCAAAACACCGTAAAACAGTAATATTGTGAAATATTTTTACAATTAAAATAACCGTTTTCTATTCGAATACATTTTAAAATGTAACTTATTCCTGTGATGCAAAGCTGAATTTTCAGCATCATTACTCCAGTCTTCGGTGTCACATGATCATTCAGAAATCATTCTAATATGCTGATTTTCTGCTCAAGAATGTTTATTATTATTATCAATTTTTTATTATTATCTATTTGTGTACAACTTTTCTCCAGATTCTTTAATGAATAGAAAGCTCAATAAAACAGCATCTATCTGAAATAGAAAGAATAACATTATAAATGTCTTCACTGTCACTTTTGATAAGTTTAATGCTTGCTGAATAAAAGTATTATTTTCTTTAATTTCTTTCCAAAAAAAATTCTTACTGAACCTTTGAACGGTAGTGTATAATGTTGCAAAAACTTTCTATTTCAGAAAAAAGCTGTTCTTTTGAACTTTCTATTCATTAAAGAATCCTGAAAAAAATTGTACACAACTGTTTTCAATATTGATAATAATATTGTTCTAATAATGTTCTTGAGCAGCAAATCAGCACATTAGAATGATTTCTTAAGGATCATGTGACACTAAAGACTAATGTAATGATGTAATGATGCTGAAAATTCAGCTTTGCCAACACAGGAATAAAATGCATTTTAAAATATTTTTAAATAGAAAACAATGGAAGCTTGTTTCCGCCACTGAATAAAAAAAATAAAAAAGATAATTGCGACTTTTTATCTTGCAATTCTGACTTCTTTTCTTCTTTTTTCTTCTTTTTTTCTGACTTCTTCTTTTTTCTCAATTTTTGTCGCAATTGCGAATTTATATCTGACAGTTCTTTTTTTTTTTTTAACAATTCTGTCTTTTTTCTTGCAATTGTGAGTTTATATCTCACAATTTTGACTTTATAACACAATAAAGACACAATTACCTTTTTTATTTTTTATTCAGTGGTGGAAACAAGCTTCCATAGAAAACAGTTATTGTAAATTGTAAAAATATTTCACAATATTACTGTTTTTGCTGTATTTTGGATCAAATAAATGTAGCCTTGGTGAACATAAGAGACTTCTTTTAAAAACATTTTTAAAAATCTTACCGATCTAAAACTTTTGAACAGTAGAGTGTGTGTGTGTGTATATTTGGTATTTTAACACAAACTATAATTACCATGGTAAATGTTAGTAAGGGACATAACTGAATAACTATCAAATCCGAGGAAAGATGTGAACAGACTTACATGTCCATTGGCCAGAGGAATCGGCTCCATTAGGTCCACCCCCTCAGCGTAGACCTGAATGAGAGAGAAAATATCCCGTGCCTTCACAGCATCACAGAGCGTGTGCAGCTTCGACAGCGCGTCAGGACACTTCTTACGAGCAAAGCGCTTCTCTGTGTACTTGGCCATGATGAAGTCTTTCCTCGCCTGCCTGTGGCATTAAAGGTAATTAAAAAAGAATGAATTTGCATTAAAAAAAAACAAAAAAAAAAAAAAAAACAATATAAGTGATGAAAAATTCCCAAAGAGTAACTTTGGCTTACATGTCACTGGCCGGATTTGGTTTGATCACATCTTCTGCTGTCAAACAAGCTTCCATGATTTCATTAAATCCAGCATTCCCCACGTTCTTGGCCAGCTAAACACCACAACACGCACATACACGCAAACACATGCATGAAATCAAAGACTAATTGCATTTCGCAACTCTACAGTACCAACAAACGCATTTATTTAAGGTCCATTTGATCTGTTTTGTTACTTCATAATATCCTAATCAGCCAAACAATGTATCTTGGCACTCAATCAGAGACGCAAGGCTTTCTCACTGTGGCTAACAGTCTTGTGTAATTGCTTTAATGATCCAAAATTGCTGGCCAAAAACGCTTTGGGCTGAAATCATGCGTGTGGAATGGCTCCCAAAGAGCACAAGTCATTTAAGCAAACCCTATAAAAATTTCAAGCCTGAAGGCTGAATTAAAAGAATCCAGCGCAAACTAAATAAATAAACCCAATATTAGGCTTACAGCAGCAGTGCTGGAGAATCTGTGAAATCAAAGATCAAACACTAACCAAGAGCTCTGAGGTGCTGAGAACATCCAGTGTTAGTGACTGGATTCTGGAGTAGTGCACACCCAACTCCCGGTGGATCCCTGAACATTCGATACAAGTCAGGATGCCCAGGTTGGTGGAGAGCCACGTGGGACCTGAGGGAGAAAGAGAGGGGAAAACAATACTTTAACAGAGGCTGTCAGTCAAGAATGTGTAACATCTAAATGGAACTTGAAAGATGAAACCGCTTGTCCTCATTCCCACATTGAATGTCAAGTAGAGTTTTATGATCAATTATGCAAATTGCTGGAGCTAGCAGTTAGCACACATACTCTAAAATCTGAATCTAGCTTACAGTGTTTCCTGATCCCAAAATATCCAGAGGTGTAAATAAATAAAAAATGCATAATAATAATAACTTAAAAAAATGAACATTATTATATTAATTAGAATATTAAACAAATGTTGTTGTCACTGGTACCGTTATATCGCATTAATATATTTCATAAATTAATCAAATGAATTGTATATAATAGGTACTTTTGGGAAATAAATAAAATTATATAATAATAATAATAATCATTATTTTTATTAATAATAATAATGAATATTATTATATTAATTGGAATTTTAAATTTATGTTGTTGATATTGTCATTGTTATATTACATTACCATATTTAATTTAATTATATATTTTTTATTACTGTTTGTTGTATTTATTATTATTAAATTATAATAATAAATACATGTTATAGGTATTGTTATTATTTATTGCATTATTATATTTAATAATTGTATTAAATGATATATTATTTTATTGTTGAATTGGATTATTATTATTTAATTAATGTAATATTAAATAAATATTGTTGTTGTCATTATTATTATAATCATTTTGAAATGACATTATATTTAATAAATCAATTGAATTATATAATAATAAATAAATAAATAAATGTTATTGTTGTTATTAGCATTATTGTATTACATCATTATATGTACTAAATTAAATGTTATAATTTTTATTGCTCATTATTAAAACAATAATAATAATTAATTAATTAATTAATGTTGTTATTAGCATTATTGTATTACATTATCTAATAAATTATTAAATAATATAATTATTTTTATTGCTGCATTCATTATTAAACAACAACAACAACAACAACAACAATAAATAAATGTTATTATTAGCATTATTGTATTACATTATTATCTGTAATAAATTAAATGATACAATTATTTTTATTGCAGCATTCATTATTAAATAATAGTAATAATAATAATAATAGTTATTATAATAATAATAATCATAATTGTTATAATAATAATAATAATAATAATAATAATAATAATAATGTGAAATCCATGTGAGACAGATACATGAAGTTTTTTTGACAGGTTGTTTTGGTACGCAGGTCTTTTCTTGTCACACAACGAGAACTTGACTGGTCCAAATAGAGCAGCCTATGCAAATTCAATCATTTTCCTTTACTACCAACTTCCGCTTTGTTCTTCCTGTGAGTGATTCAGAACAATCCCCCTCCCTCTTTCTCCACTTCCTCCTTCCTGTCCATTTCCAGGCCACTCACCGGGAGCTCCGCAGTCACAGCAGACGTCGTTACCCGCCATCCGCTTGACCTCTCCCAGGATGGCCTTGGTCAGCTCCTGCACAATGTTGTTCTCGCCAACATGCTGGTCACCCTTAAAGGCGTTGTTGAGCGCCTCCTCCTTGCTGTTCTGCAGCACTGAGATCCATCTGAGAAGAGACGCAGAGTTAATGGAAAAGCAGCAGTATTTTGTTGTTACTTTCAGTTAGTTAACCCCAAAAACAGTAGAGAATGTCATATGACAGGTTTCCTTTGAAAACAGAACAGGGGCGCACACACAAACACACTTACATTTGACACTCTGGTTCATCCTCTGCCTGGAAATGATACGTTCTGTCATCTAAGAGTGAAAGAAAAAGAGAAAGACTGTGTTAGATACATAGACAAACAGATCAAAAAAGTGACATTAGTAGATCTGCCCTATATTTTGAGCACAACTCTTGAGTTCAGACTGATTTGAACCAAACAACAAGGACTTTTCAAAAGACATGGCCGAAATGTTATTATATACATCCTCATCCTTTCTACATGAAACACTACATATAGATAGCGTTGCCATTAAGTTGTAATAAATGTTGTCACAAGCATTTTTAGTTATCTTGCCAAATTTGATGCAACTTAACTGGCTTGTTTAACATTCATACTTTATATCCTATGAAACTTGCCATAATATGCCAAAATATAAATAGTACTATTTATTTATATACTATTATAGGATTTATTAAATATTTATTAGTAGTATTTATTAATAATTCAAATTAGCTTTTATATTTAAACTAATTTTGTCAGGTGAGAAGCCACGTGGACAGCGCTGTGACATGTAGTGCGGTTGTGCTTCGGTCCCGGCTAGTGGACATTTTCCCAATCCTGTCCACTTCTCTCTCCCCTCATTGCTTCCTGTCATTTAACACATTGCTAACATGAATTAGCATGTTGCTAGCATGTTTTAGTACTTTTCTAGCATAAATTAGCATGTTTTAACACATTGTTAACATGAATTAGAATGTTGCTAATGTTTTAACACATTGCTAGCATGATTTAACACTTCGTTAGCATGATAGAGCATGTTGCTAGCATGTCATTTCTCTGTGCTGTCCAATCTCAATAAAGGCAAAAATGCCCAAAAATAAATCTAAAAAAAAAAAAAAAAAAAAAAAGTTTCTAACATTAAACAAATGAATATAAATCTGTTGCTGGATTCATTTTCAGAGGCTCTGCTGTTTTAAATACACATTATAATGTCTGAAGAACCCTATTGAGGAAGAAAGTTGTGCTGGTTAATGGAGGGGAACACTTGTGCTTCCCTCCCAAGATTGACACTGTGAGAATCCATTTGGAATGAGGAACAGTGGGAAAAACAAAAGAGGATGGGACAGGCAAGATAAGCTCAAACTCTCCCACTCATGGAGGGACACATAAAATTCAACTTGTTTTTCTCTCTGGCATTAGTTTCCTGTGGTTAGATGAGATGTTAAAGGAAGCACAGGGACATGGGAGAAAATCCCTCAGCCAGGGCCAGTGTTTCCTAAGCCAATATTTCCTCATAGATAACAACAACTACAGTTACACTGTAGCCTTAAAAGTTAAACCGATTCTCTAAACCCTACAGAACATATCAAGATCAACTGTGAAACACTTCCTGCTGTCATTTCACTGCTGCTCTAACAATATTGCTGTCAACATTCTCAGCTAGGTCTTTAGCAGCCAGGCTTTAACTAAATTTTACAGATCTCCCATATTGGATTTATAACTGTGTGTGTGAAGTAATAGTGACGGGTGTAACCGTACGGGAGATGAGGTCAAAACTTTTCTTCTCCTCTGGGTTGTGCTTCACCTGACAGGTGAGAAGATTGAGTTTGGCAGGAGGTCTGTTAGCCTGAGAGAGAGAGAACATATCAGTTACTGATAACTTTCAACTCAATACACGTTTTAGTGTTAAAACTCAGTGATGAATCTCACAAAACTTATAAAGAAAATGTACAGGTCATTTTCTTTCAATTTCAACTTCTATTTTCTTTTTTTTTTAGTGAAAACCATTAAAAAAAATAAATAAATAAATAAAAGTTTTTTTGTGACATTTTCGTTTTCGACACAAGAAAAGCAAACAGAATCCATTATAATCAGCGATGCTGTCTACACTGGATGTGGCGCAATGCGACAAATTCCTGATGGTAAACTGATGACTTTTTCTGATGTACTTCAAGCGCATGCACTACTTCTGACAGCAAAAACAAATGGATTTGAAACGGACGCTTTGTCACATCCAGTATAGACAGCCTAAAGCTGGTGCGGTGCGAAGCGACAGCTGTAGCGTCCAGAATAGACACAGTGTGTAATACAAAAAAGTCTCATAACTATAATGCAAAAAATTATGATTTATTATTAATTGTGAAATATTTATACATCATGGTAGTATTTGTTGTACTGGATTTAATATATATTAAATATATTGCATTACAGTATCTTTTTTTTTTTTAATACAAGAAAAACTACACTCTTATAGTAATGAGAATCTAACAAGAATAATCCTAATGGTTCTAAAACAGGATTTTCTTTGTGCGTTATTGTTTATTTTTTCAATTTCTTTGTGTTTTCATGAGATTCACTCTCAGACTACCTATAATTCAAAATCACCTTTATAAATATCTTCATAAATGTACGTGTATTTGGCTCATTTTCAGCATATGCAAAATTGCAAGAACTCAGTTAATTGCTGCCCTATTTTAATGATCAGCTACAGTAAGAACATGCTGATGTTTCACAATAAGGCCACAGATTGATATGCTCCAGTAGGTGTACAACAGCAACTGCTGAATTCCTCTTTTATACTTTTCTTCCTGTAAGCCTCTTGCCAGTTGTTTTGGTCACAAAGCACTGAGGCCAGAGGAAATGGCTCTAGAAAAGACACTTGAATGACTAATGATGTTCACCAAGAGGCTCGGGCTGAAGGCTAAAAGCCTATTGAATTAGCACTGCACTAATGAGGAAACTGCTCTGATTTATCAAAGATAAAGTGCATATTGCAGGTGCTGTGGCTGACCCCCTTTTATTTATTTATTTCACTATTTTTAAAATCACCTTTTTAGCCTTCACAAGTTCACATAAATGCTCCTACGGTGTGACAAACTAATTTTGAAAAGCACAAATATTCCTTTACTCTCAATTAACATAATAGCATAAAACTCTACTCATAATAATTAAAAAATTAAAGAATAATATATATTTTTTAATTTAAGGAACAGCCAATTCCACTTATTTCCTTTTCAAAATGATATCAACTGCTTTTAAGACTAATATAGCAGATATCAATACCAATACCAACGTTTTTTGTGTGTGTGTGATTTCTGGGTAATTATATCCATATAACTATTTTAGAAAGCAATCACGATTAACAATAAATAAAATTATTTATTTAACCAAATGAAGAATAATAATAAAATTATTTAACAAAAAAGAAAGAAATGGTTTCTATCCTATACAACTAAAGAGTTTAATAATTTTATTTATTAATAACGGTTGATTTTTAACTTCAAAGCTTATACTATACATTTAATCTGTGTCTGAAATCGAATACTTCCCTACTATATAGTATGCGAAAAACAGTACGCCAAAAGAGTAGTATGTCCGAAAAACAGTAGGCAAAAAATCCCCAGATGACCTACTACTTCCAGCGAGATTCTGAAGTGCACATTTGATGGACACTTTACTGTCCCATGAGGCCACGGGAGAGGATTTATGAATGGAAGTGAAGCAGTATGTCCAAATTTCATTCATACTTCCCATATTCACACTATATAGAACATACTGTTTTAACGGTCGCAAAGTAAATTCAAATTCAAAATGTAGTACCTACTCATACAGTACGCGATTTCGGACGCAGCCTTATTCTCATGTGAAAAAAAAACTAACAATAACAATTCTCTCAATACATCAGTATCACCCAGATGTTAGTTAGTGAATGTACAAGCACATGAGCATGGAAACCAATCAGTTTTGAAGAAGGTCAGATAGGGTTCTGTACCGTCCCGTGTGAGATGGTCAAATAACCGTTCTTCACTGTGCACTTTCTCTTCTGCCACACTTTCCGCAACCTGAGGAAGCAGGAAACAGTAAAAGTCACATCAACATTCAACAATGACTCTTCAAAGAATTAGTTCACTTCAGAGTTAAAATTTCCTGATAATTTACTCACCCCCATGCCATCTAAGATGTTTATGTCTTCTTTCTTCAGTCAAAAAGAAATTAAGGTTTTTGAGGAAAACATTCCAGGATTTTTCTCCATATAGTGGACTTCAGCAGGGTTCAATGGGTTGAAGGTCCAAATTTCAGTTTCAGTGCAGCTTCAAAAGGCTCTACATGATCCCAGACGAGGAATAAGAGTCTTATCTAGTGAAACAATTGATCATTTTCTGAAAAATGATCTTTTTAACCACAAATGCTCATCCTGCGCTACCAATAGATTAAAAATACTTCTGAGAAAGCAATTCATGCTTACAAAACTAAATGTCCAGAAGAGATGGGTGAGAAATACTGGATATAACGTGTTCAGCACTTAAAGTGGTAGTTCTTTGAGAGGCCAATAGCCTTATTTCAGTTCAGTATGTGTCACTGCAGCTGGTTTGCTACCTCTGCGATGCGCCACACATTACGTAATCACGTTGGAAAGGTCACGTGTGACGTAGGCGGAAGTACCGATCCAGTGTTTACAAAGTTAATGTGCAAAGACTAAGTCAAACGCTCTTTACAAAAAAAGGTAAAACAATGATGTAGGATGATTTTGAAGTTGAAGGAGAAAATGAAATGAGTTTTTCACCCTACCGCGGTACTTCTGCCTATGTCACGTGTGACCTTTCCAATGTGATTACGTAATGCATGGCGTATCGCAGAGCAGTGCAAGATGAGCATTTGTGGTTAAAAGTATATACATTTTTTTTTTTTTTTTTTAGAAAATGACCGACCGTTTCACTAGATAAGACCCTTATTCCTCGTCTGGGATCATGTAGAGCTCTTTGAAGCTGCACTGAAACTGTAATTTGGACCTTCAACCCGTTGGTAACTGTTGAAGTCCACTATATGGAGAAAAATCCTGGAATGTTTTCCTCAAAAACCTTCATTTCTTTTTGACTGAAGAAAGAAAGACATAAAAATCTTGGATTGGATGACATGGGGGTGAGTAAATTATCAGGAAATTTTAATTCTGAAGTGAACTAATCCTTTAGGAGTTAAATACACTGCTCTAAATGCATGATAAATTATGCAGGATGGACTTTATTCGCTGTTATGATCATGCATTAACTTACCGTATGGCATTTTAATGCACAGTCTGTTATATGATGTCAAAAAATGATTACCCATCACTCTTCTTGTAAAGGTTCCCGCTGCGCTCCGTCCCATGTTCTTTGTTGCCCTGGGGCTGGTGTAGACTGTAGGTGGCGCTCTGTCTAACCTGTGAGTCCTGTGAGGAGATACAGATATGTAAATGTATTCTCTGCACACACAGCAGCGAACCACTGGCATGTCAGCAGTCAGAGGAAGTGAAAAGCTGTGTTTTTGTACGACAGTGTTGTCACTCCAGTGAGGAAATGGGAGCAGTGGGCTTCAAGCGTCTCCAGGGAGCTGAGCTCATTTGGAAATGCACTGTTTTGGAACACAAGGCTCTGAGCCAGAAATGAGAACGCTGCCATTTTAGTACTAATGTTTTGAGTTGAGCGAAAGCCAAAAATGGGCTGTATTCTGACGATGTGTGCTGTATAAAGCTCGGCTTAAACATATTGCCTTATCAATCAGGGTTGGATAGAAGACATCAGTGGCAATGTTGTATGAACTGCACTCAGAGCCTTAGATTTGATCAATTAATTTGCATTTTATGTATTTTTTCTTCTACATTTTCTAAACAAAAGACAAATGCGCAAATATGATCATGTATACCAAGTAGGCACTTACTCTCCTAGACTTCGTTGCCAAAGGACGGTAGCATTAAAGAAGAGAAGAGAGCATTCTTTAGACAGGTCACTCATACATTTTGCACACCAAACTGAAAACAACACTACATATGGGAGGAAATTAATGCATCAAACAACAAACTTTGGGTAACACCAATATCCAGTTATATTTGTAATGGTTGATAAGCAATAAAAAAAATAAAAATAAATTAATTAAAATTGTCATTAATTACTCACCCTCATGTTATTCCAAACCTGTAAGACTTTCGTTCATCTTCAGAACACAAATGAAGATCTTTTTGATGAAATCTGAGCGTTTTCTGTCCCTCCATTGACAGCTACACAACTGAAACTTTAATGCTTCAAAAAGTTCATAAAGAGATTGTGAAACTAATCCATATGAAATGAGTGGTTTAGTCCAAATTTTCTGAAGAGACTCGATCACTTAATATGCTGAACAGACTGAATTTAGGCTTTTATTCACATATAAACATTCATCAACTCACACAACAGAAGCTCAAGCATGTTTGCTTGACATGCAAGAACCAATGAGGTTCATTCTCATGTGTTACGCAGCATGTTTGAGCTTCTGCAAGAACCAACAAGGTTCATTCTCGTGTTACGAAGCACTTTGAGCTTCTGCAAGAACCACTGAGGTTCATTCTCATGTGTTATGCAGCACATTTAAGCTTCCACAAGAACCAATGAGCTTTGTTTTCACGCATCAAGCAGGTTCGGTTGAGCTTCTGTTTGTTTGCTGATCGATGTTTATATGTGAATAAAAGCCTGAGTTAAATCTGTTTATCATACAAAGCGATCAAGTTTCTTCAGAAAAATTGGACTAAACCGCTCAATTCACATGGATTAATTTTATGATCTCTTTATGAACTTTTTGAAGCGTCAAAATGGTAGTTGCATAGCTGTCTATAGAGGGACAGAAATCGCTCAGATTTCATTAAAAATATCTTTATTTGTGTTTCAAAAATAAATGAGAGTCTTACAGGTTTGGAACGACATGAGGGAATGTATTTTTTTGGGTGAACTAACCCTTTAAGCTCCAATTGAGAGTAATATGCAACTTGAAATGGGAAAAATGAAGTCAATATTAGATAAGACTATGATGGCTAGAAAAACAATACAAAATAAAAATAAAATAAAATAAATCCACATGATCCCAGATATAATGTGCATTCCTATAATAAACAGTGTAACCCAATAGTGTAATGAGATGGTGGGACAATAAAACAGTTGTTCACGTGGCATTAAGGGGATTGTTAACTTCTGATTATCAGCATTCAGATTAAATGTGTATAATCTCTTAATATCTGTAATCATATATGCCAAAGCTACTTGCTTGAGAAAACACTTAACTAAAAGCTTAAGAGGGTGAGAAAGCTGGCAGGAAGATAATGAGGAAGAGATTGACCACAAGTTTTCAAATGCAATGTTTACTGAGAGAAGAACTGAGTAGAAGTAAAACTATTAATCAAACTGAGCACTGTGAATAGTGTTGTGGTTTTCAATTGCTGTGAATTGTGTGAGATTTGATTCGAGATAGGACTAACCTCCTTCTGCTCCACTTGCAGAGCGGTCTTTAGCACGTCCCGTAATTGGGTTAGCTGCCTGCGTTCTTCATCCTGTACCTGTTTGATCTGAAGACATAATCAGAAGTGGAAACAGAAGTTAAAAATGAGAATTGATCTTGAGATCAGTAGTGTGAGCCACGACCAGTACGGCAGTGCTTCAGGAATGAAGAGTGTCTCACCGAGTGCAAGTCTGTGGCGAGTTTTTCTATTGAGGGTTTGAGGTTGTCCACTGCTTTGAGACCATCCTGAAAGAAGCTATAACAGAAGATACCATGCCAGTTATTTTTCAAATAATTAAACACAGGCTCCATTTCAGTAAAAAAAAAAAAACTCTGGACTTCACTGACTTTGACAATGTATCGAAAAAAAACCCCAAAAAAACATTGTTTCGAGACATTCCTCAGACTAACTTTTGTTTGTGTTCCACAGAAGAAAGAAAGTCAATGTGGATGAATAAATGGTAAATGAATTTCAGTTTTGAACTATCCCTTTAATTGCTTTAAATACCCAATAAAATATAATAACTAGGGCTCTATGATTTTTGGAATGCAGAAAACGCGGACGGAAGGTCATATAAACGGAATTTACTGCTTAACGCGGAATGTCACGGAATTTGTCAACTTTTTGAAGAATAAATAAAAAGTAGATCAGTACACTAGACTATTTAAATATGAGTCCTGGATGTTCTGCGTGTCTCTATGTGAATGAATGGCGCAGACATGCGGTTTTATTTACCACACACACACACACACACTGGGGCACGCGTGACACTCGTGGTGTTTTCAGCCCCTGCGGCCTCGCTATATGAGGACATGAATGCTTTGTGAGTCACTTCATGAGCATTTTACAATTTCATTTGAGAAAAACTATTGTCATATCACAAACACACAGAAACTTAAGGGTCTTAACGGCAACCCATCAAAATATAGGTTTGGTTTAACTTAATGAAATTGTGACAGTAGAATTTAGCTACGTCTCAATGTAGTAATAATTCTAACACTAATAACACTAATATTAATACTTTTTTATTAAAACTTTATTTATTAAAGGAATAATCAAAATGTTTCTTCCATGTTATAATTTTAACAGTAAAGCTCTGTTGTGCAGCACTTTGTTTGACAAAAAAGTTTGTTTAATATCATATGATTAAAAGATAAATTAAATTAATGTGTTATGCCTTCATTTGATTGCCAGAAAAATTAAAATACACAACACAGAATTTCTGAAAAAACAAAAACAAAGCATTTCATAGAAATTAAATTAAAAAAAATTAATACATTGTTGTTTTTATGAATTAATTAGACATGCTTTTTGATTACTAAAATGTAATTAAAACCATTAAAATGGAATCCAGAAAATGGAATCCAGCCCTAAAAAATTTAATTTGTTAAACTTTTAATAAATTGTTATTAAATTGTATAAGTTTCATGATTTTAATTAATTAGACATGCTTTTTGATTACTAAAACTTTATTTTACCATTAAAATGGAGTCCCAAAAAAAAAAAAAAAAAAAAAAAAAAAAGAAGCACAGGGGAAAAAAAAAAAAAAAACGGAATCCAGAAAGATTAAAATGGAAAAAATGGAATTTGGAAAAAAATAAAGTGGAATTTGAGGCCCTAGGGCCCTAAATAACCTAGTGAGCTGCCTACCTAAAAAGGCAGTTTTGCATCTTTTTATGCCCAAAAATGCTGTCTTAGGGCTGGTTCACACAGAACGTTTTTTTGCCAAAAAAAAAAAAAAAAAACGCAAGCTTTTGAGGCGCCAGATATCTCACCTTTCCCGGAAGTTCCGGGAGACTCCCGCATATTGATCCCAGAAATCGAGTGAGCGAGAGAGAAACCCCGTTTCCACTAAGATGCGTTTTCGGTGAACAGATCATAAGCGGTCAGCCAATTTACACCTGGTTTTTGCAGGATGGGATGTCTGAGACACGATTTTTTAGAATTTGAACAATTTAACTTCAGCACGAGACACAAATGCAATGGTCAAAGACGTCCGTCTAGCGTGTTTAAATATAAACAATGGAAAATCAGCACAGTGGAAAGGAAAAATGCATTCTGTGTGAACCAGCCCTTATGATATTTTTTTTTTAAGAAATGTTGACATGTGGCCAGACTTACTTGCACTGTGCATGAAAGTATTTGATGAGATTCTGGAGCAGGTCGACACCTTTCTTGATCTTGATCTCATTGACTTTGAGGAGGTACTGTAACAAACCAACAGAGGAGACTGAAGCACACACACACTGCACAGGAAGTGCCTATTACAGCACCATAACAGGATTCTACAATGAAATGAGTCTCTTCTGACCTCACACATCTGAAGCTGAAAGAAACGGCGCTCCTTTTCCATCTCTTCTGCTATCTCCGCTCCACTGATCTCAGTCCTGATCATTCCATGCTGTCGGGCGTGCTCTTTTTTCTCCTTCTCTATTTTAGAACTGCGTGAAACACACAGACGACCTTAAAATTGAGACACACAAATACAAACACACGCACAGGAAACACTCATGCAGCAGGGCATTCTTTTCCATATGCTCCAGCAGCATATTGTACCCCACGTTACGGATGCAGCATTTCCTCTGTGGGGAAGGAGGGCCCTGATCTCAGACACAGGATTCCAGAGAGAGCCTCATGCGCTCTCAGCTCCAGCGGCTGATCATGAAGCAGGCTGGCCATTTCTGGAACCTCTGCTTTCAGAGTTTGAAGCCTAGCGAGGAGATGTGATCAGGAGATGGCTGAACACTAGAAGCCATTTCCAAAACAAAACATTTCTAGTCAGTGAAACTAGAAACTAGGTAAAGGCAAAAAAATATTGTGATAAAATGCATCAAGCGCTGAGTGAAGTGATGTGTTAGCATGAGAAGCTGCCACTGATGACAATTTTGATTTGTGTATTTTAGTGTTGGGGAGAAGCCAGACTACTAACTTAAAATAAAAAAATAAAATAAAAATTATTTTAGGGTACGTTTATTTCTTCGCATTTTCCGCGTACAAACGAAAAAAAATGATGCCCGTTCGTGAAAACTACTAAAAACGCTGTATTATTCATGCCAGGCCAGTAGATGGCAATGTCACTTTGTAAACACTATGCGCTTAAAGACTGAACACGTAATAGGCATGCGCATGACATCACAGTTTTCACAAATTAGCGTTTTTGTAGTTTACACGGAGATGATAAAGATATCGTTTTCAAAAACCTGCACTTTGAAACCCATTTTGAAAAGTTTGCATTTTCAGGCCCCCAAAACACTGTTGTTGTTTAAATGAATGGCCAAAACACATAAAACATTCAGTTTTTAGTTGAAAATGGTGTCGTGTAAACGACCCCCAAAGACTATAGATACAGAAAGACTGTTTACTCCTATTGTTTGTGAATGGGAGAAACCGCAACACACAATATGGCGGAATATGTCCCGCCTTCTAAGTAAAAGAGCCAATCGCTGATTGGTAAAGTCATTACGTCACTGCAGCTGCCATTAGAAACTACGGTTCTCACAGAAACCTAAGACTCGTCCATACCGGCGTGATGAATACGATCCTCAACTGGATGGAACTGGAATAAATACTTTGACTGTTGCGATCCCATCGGACTTATTATGATTCAGGCAGCTATCATAAAGCACTGTTCGCTGTTGGCCAGAGGAGAGCTGGTCCCCCGACTGAGCCTGGTTTCTCCCAAGGTTTTTTTTCTCCATTTTTAACACCTGTTTGCACCTGATGTCACCTGCTGGAGTTTGGGTTTGGGTGAACTGAGCTGGATGATGACATCACTGTTTACTCCAGTGCTGATATAGATAAATTAACTAAATTAATAACTATTGATTCTTACATCGGAATGAATCAATACTGAATTTACTTAAGATGGATAATGACACCATTTTCTTGAAGAGCTGCTGTGCAGCCAAAATTATATACCAGTTATCACTGTAAAGCTGCTTTGACACAATCTGCATTGTTAAAAGGTGTATAAAAGGTGTATAAATAAAGGTGACTTGACTTGACTCACGCTTAGGACTGCACATGTGTACTGGCTCGTCTAGCCTGAAGAATATGCTTTTTTTAATGCTATTTGAGCATAAGAAACAATACTTATGGGATTGTTCATGTCAGATTTTGTTGCTGATTTGAAATATGTTATTTAATTGTGAGTTTGGCAAGCAGTTTTTGAGATTTCAGGATTCCCCCATTCAAATAGATACTGTAGGACTTGGTCTTGGATGCCTGAAATAGCTGCTTGGAGGCGTTGCAAATATGGCCGCAAAGTGAACAGACTTTCCTTCAAAGGGATATACCACCGGTTTCACGAACAAGGCTTAAGCCTAGTCCCAGACTAAAATGCTTGTTTGAGCTGTTTTAACTGAACGTAACTAGAACTGACATATTTTAAGATATATCACTGCCATTGTTTTGTCTGAAGATCCACACCAGTAATGTTTTTTCTAAGGCATGTTTTTAAAAGCTACTTAAACACCCTAATTGAACGAAGGCCTAATTGTGGTTTAATCTAAACCCTGTCTGTGAAACTGGGCCATAATGTCCTATCCAATATAAAGGCATAAAAAGTTAAATATAATTTAAAAGCTGGGAAGCTAATGTTTTCCAAAGTAGCTTCCCTGACAATGATTACTTTAGGTATTGCATCTGTACATCTGACAGATGGAAGAAATTAGTCTGAACAGACTCCCTCATGCCAGCAAATCACTTCCATGGGTGACTATAAAGAACAGTCCACCATTTTTAGTGCAAACAAATCATGTTTAATATCAAACCAGTTAAAGTAACATAAAATGGTGGAGTGTTGCTTTCATCTTTGGGAGAAAGAAACACACGCAAAAAAATTAAATATGAATCGTGATTTGATGCTTCCTGCTGTTCACCTGCTCTCCCGAGGCACCACATTATTTTTAGCGTCAGATTCTCTGACTATTACACAAACACAGCAAGATGTTTAGCATACTCATCAGCAGGATATTTGCACTAATGAAGCGTGCGCGCAAACTGCAATTTGCGAGAAAGCCGAAAGCTTTGCACAGACAGAGAGATTGAAGAGAACTCAAACTGTAGCGGCGGTGACGATGAAAACCAGTTTAATGGAGTTAGGGCCAGTGTCACGTTAGAGGACGGTTTCGTTTCTTTCTGTCTGGAAACATGAAGGTATCGGTCACAATCAAACACTGGAGATTATATCCAGGCAGGTGAAACATGTATTTGACTGAGCAAAACTGCTGATGATGGAAAACAGCAATGATATTAAAAAAGACAGGAACGTAAAAAGCACCTGCCTTTAAAGGTAAATCAAATCTAATCAAATGATGTGTTATAAGAAAATATATTACCCTTTCAGTAAAGAATGTCCCTTGCAGCTTGGAAAATATATAAGAAGTGCTATATAAATGTCATACATTGTCGCATGCAGAACAATCAGTGTGAGAGCACAGGATAGGAATACAGGAAGTGAGGTGGTAACAGTGACAGCTCATTATCCAGAGTGCTGGGCGGCACTGATCCCTCATTTGACACTCAGAAAACTGATGTTTCCTTTCAATTTGATTAACTTCCAGACTAAGATATAAACATGCATGACAGAAATTAACAAATATTCTTTGAAAATGTCTTACACTTTAGTCTCATAGTCTTTCCAGGCTTTATCAAAGGGCTTCTTGAGATCCTGCAAGAGAGAGGATATTCATTAGACAGACGTATGACTCAACTTTCATTTTGACTTCCGCAGTGTAACCCAAATAACTAAGGAAGAACAGGCTGTCGTCTCACAGGGCTACACGTTTCACAATCAGCATAATGTCTGGTCCAGGTTGTAGAGTTTTATGCAATGTTTTTTCCTCTAAACATCATGATTTGGCTTGGGCATTGCCATACAATTCGATGTTAGCTCATTGGTTGTGTGTTGAATGCACTGATTTTTTTTTGACTGGATGCATCAGCCAGCCAATCAGATTGAAGCTTGTGTTATGCACAAAAATGGCTATGCCATTTTGAGGCTTAAATTAGCATTAACTCACCACTCAGCTGCCAAACTCAGTGTACACCATCACGCATGATGTCATGCTCATAAAGAAAGTACCTGATGAAACGCCAGTGGCTGCTTTTTGTAATGACATCATCTGAAATCTTTAGGGAAATTCTCTGCTTGTACAAACAGAGCATTCTCCAGCAGCTCTACCGAGGGTTTACACTAATAACAGAAGGCTGTGTTTGTAGAGGGACTTCCTAAGAGTCCTATGCACTGCGCTAATGTGCTTTCATAACAGATGTTACACGCAGCTTGAGTTGTGCGGAAAACAGTCTCATCTGTGCCAGCAAAATGGCTCAGTAAGAGCAGTTTGACAAGAAAAATGAGTTCAAGAACACACATCCAAACATTCTATACTTGAGTCATTGTAATATAAATTGGAAGAGACAGGAAATGTCGTGCCCATTCAAACAAAGGTGTGATGTGGCAATTTAATTCAACTTGAAAATTGTATGTATATATGACTGTAAAAATAAATCTGCATTGTTTATCCTTTTGATCTTTAATTCATAAAATTAGCAAAATTAGCAAAACATTTTTTTTTTAGCACACCAGGGTGATGAAATTGAAATGTCCATGAAATTGTCCGCCCATGACTTAATATAAACATGAGGAAACACAAAGGCCAAATTCTCTTAATCATTCATCACAATGAGAAAAACCAAAGAATATAGTTCTGATGTGCAGCAAAAGATTGTTGAGCTTCACAAAATAGAAAGTGGCTGTAAGAAAATAGCTAAAGCATTGAAAATCCCCATTTCCACTATCAGGGCAATAATTAAGAAGTTCCAATAAACTAAAGATGTTACAAATCTGCCTGGAAGAGGACGTGTGTCTAAATCGTCCTAATGCATGGTGAGGAGGAGAGTTTGAGTGGCCAAAGACTTTCCAAGTATCACAGCTGGAGAACTGCAGAGATTAGTTGAGTCTTGAGTCTCAGAAAGCCTAGAAAAAAATGATCAAACAGCACCTACATCCCCACAAGTTGTTCGGGAGGGTTTCAAGAAAAATCCTCTGCTCTCATCCGGAAACAATCTCCAGCATATTCAGTTGGCAGACAAGACTGGAACTTCAAACGGGACCGGCTTCTATGGTCAGATGAAACTAAAACATGAGCCCAGATGGGTTTGGTGCACACAGGGATAAAAAGTACCCCATGCCCACGGTTAAATATACTGCTGGATCTTTAATGTTGTGGGCCTATTTTTCTGCTGGAGGTCCTGGACATCTTGTTCAGATACATGGTATCATGGATTCTATCAAATACCAACAGATAAAAAAATCAAAACCTGACCGCTTCTGCTAGAAATCTTATAATGGGCTGTGGCTGGATCTTCCATCAGAACAATGATCCAAAACAAACATCAAAACCAACACAAAAATGTGTCACTGAGCACAAAATGAAGCTTCTTCCATGGCCGTCCCAGTCCCCTGACCTGAACCCTAAAGAAAATGAGTGGAGTGAACTGAAGAGAAGAAGCACCAACATGGAGCTGGGAATCTAAAGGATCTGGAGAGATTCTGAATGAAGGAATGGTCTTTGAACTCTTGTCAGGTGTTCTCCAAACTCATCATGCATTGCAGGTGAAGACTCAGAGCTGTTATCTTGGCAAAAGGAGGTTGCAAAAAGTATTGAATAAAAGAGTGCCAATATTTGTGGCCAATGTGTTTTGGAAAAAAACATTTATTTCATAATGTGATTTACCCCCCACTTTCAATTCTTTTCCTTCAATGAAAGGTTAGATTTTTGCTAATTTTATGAATTAAAGATCAAAAGGATAAACAATGCAGATTTATTTTTACAGTCATCTTTGATCATATTTACCAAGGGTGCTAATAATTATGACCACCACTGTATATTATATATATTATATATTATATGTTCGAGATGCATCGGTGCTACGCAGATCGATCGGCGTATGACATCAAACTACGGTGAGAGCAATTCAAAAGCATAAGGAATCGTATGCTCTCCAATCGCTCTCGAGGTACTTTGATGTCATACGCCAATCGTTCTGCGCAGCGCCGATGCATCTCGAACAAGCCTATTGACAGATTAATCGATTACCAAAATGGTGGTTAGATGCAGTGGCCAGTTGCATAAACTGTTTAGACTAGTCTTAAAGGGATAGTTCACCAAAAAATTAAAATTATCCCATGATTTACTAACCCTCAAGCCATTTTAGGTGTATATGACTTTATTCTTTCAGACAAAAACAATCGGAGATATAAAATATCCTGGCTCTTCCAAGCTTTATAATGGTGGTAAATGGGGAGCGAGATTTTGAAGGCAAAAAAAGCACATCCATCCACTATAAAAGTAATCCAGGGGGGTAATAAAGGCCTTCTGAAGTGAAGCGATGGGTTTTTCTAAGAAAAATATCCATATTTAAAGCATTTTATTAACTATAATAACTAGCTTCCTGCAGACAGCTGTACGTGTCGATTTGCGACGTGAGAGTGACCTCTGACCCACCCGACGCATGACGTATTTCCAAACGTGGAAGCGCAGAGGATAGAGCAAAACAAATTACTGGTCACGAATTAGAAGTCTAAAACAAGAATTTTTAAAAAGAAATGTCGGAGGATTTCAATATAAGTTTCAATATAAGTTTGTTGCCCAGCCCTATTTGTTTGAACCGCGAGAGGTGTCCAAAATTATCATAACTTTTTAAAGTCAGCTACCTTAAAAATGTAGATTGGTATAATCTGACCTGGAAAAGTACAACTGATTACCCTATAGTTGGTCAAACTAGTTCTCAAGACACAATCTTAACATAGTGGCTAAGTTTATGCAGCTGGCTCCAGGTCTAATTTGCTGCTGTTTTTAAGACCATGGCTCATTACAAGAAAGATCTCAATCACAAAAAGGGCCACTTCAGGGATTCAGAGAATGAATGTTCAGCAATTCAGCCTATTAACTCATGAAAAGGGACAGAGAGAGAAAGAGAGATGCACATTTCTGAATGCCAGTGGGATTGAACACTATTTCGAGCTGCTTCATGTTGGTTTGACTGAACTTTAAATCATCATTCCTCACCACACAGCACCAGGATAACATGTCTCTAACAAGCTGAATCACAATGCCGTCACCTGGACTTTGAGACCACAACATCTATCAGCCGGAGGGGTCTAAAAAAGCTTGAGTGGGTGGGTTTCACAGCTCAGCGGGCTTCAACGCTGACATCACTCCCTCTGAGGCTGACAAAACCGTCTACTTCAGCAAAGTCACTGGGACTGACTGAACAGAGGATGTGTCGTTCACAAACACACTGTAAGACAATAGACGCAGCTGAGGAACAGACAGCAGCATCATCAAGTTGAGAGGTTTTGGCATGACGTCAGCGTCTGTTTTACGAGGACTGCAATTCCGCCTCCCTCAGCAATTCTGAAAACATGCAACTCAGGGTCAGGAACAGGGAACGTTGGGGTCAAGCTTTCTGACATATTACAAACTGTACCCATTTACATTAAGGTTGAATTCATTAAAATGATGTATCTTGACCTAACAGGGGTTTCTGCAGATTTTATGAAGGTAAATTTAAGACTTATTTTTAAGACCAAGAAAATGTAAGTAATAAATTGAAGAGAAACACTTTTGAGTTTGAAAATACATCTTCCAACAGATATTGGTTACTTTTTAATTCATTTTACTAAAAAGCTTGAATTGCTCTGCTCAAAACCACTACAATATGGAAACTTTTACTGTACCTTCTGATGCAAATGTATAATGAAGTCTTGAAAAACTAAAAATTAAGTGAGTTTATGCGCGACTTAAATGTTTTATTTTTTTATTTTTTATTTTTTTTGAATAATCAACTTAATAATTAAGTTCCTCTAACTCAATGTAGCTTGTTGGTTGAACATAAATTCACTTGTTGTCATAACTAAAAAAATCTGATGCAAACAATACATTATTTTATTTTTTTTTTTTTTGAGCCAACATATTTTTTTAGAGTGCAAGTAAATGTATCTTTATTTAAACTTAAACTAAAACAGGACAACAACAGGAATGCATGCAACATTTAATGCCATGACTTTATGAACTTAAGTCTTTCTGCTCTTATTTAAGACTGTTTTAACGCCTTAATTTGTGTAAGGGTGAATTAAGACTTTTTAAAGACTCGCAGAAACCCTGCATTATGTTAATTTATAAATATTTAACAGACTGTGGATCCAAAGACAGGTAACAAAACAGATGACCTCGTAATGACACCAAAGACACTTCATTTCCAAGATCCATTTTCTGACGGGTTAATGAGGCACAGGTTCAGGTTAATGACTGGAATGATGGCCCAAGACAAGGCCTGTAATTTCTATCCATTAGCGGCAGTCCCCTACTGCGCTCAGAATCGAGCACAATGCTGATACAGACCGTTCTGAGACCATTAGCGTTCCATAACTGCAGGTTAAACGACGCAGCCGCCGGTGTCCTCCCAATCACCTCTACAGGAAACTGACACAAAGCAGAAATTACATTTTCATCTGGGCTGGATGAGAATCTGATGCTTCAGCATGGGCTGATGCCAGACTAGTTACTTATTTTAATTAATCATTTTAATCCAGGCAGTTTGCCAGAGTAGAAAAATAGAAAGGTAACTGTAATCTAATTCCTCATAATTGCAACTTTATATCTCACATTTATTTTTGACAATTTCTTGTTATTGTGACTTTATTATTTCTTATATTAATAAATGTAATACAAATTATTAAAAATAATATTCTATATATCTAATTATATATTTTAATAAAATAACTATTAAATTTATTTATTATATCTAACTTTTTGACAGCTTGTTATAATTGTGATTTTATATTAAGAAATATATATTACAAATAGTAAAAAAAATTGACAAATACAAATATTACAAATATTCATGTCAGTTGTAAAAGACACCTTCAAATTAAAATGTTTATCACAGCAAATTTCACATCAAAACATTTCGTCTTGGTGTGAACAGACCTTCAGTATGAGAAATAGTGGTGCTGTGAAAGCTACCTCAGATGGAGAGAAACACTTAGGTCACTGTAAAGGTCCGAACACGTTACAATAAGTCACTATTAAGGCCCAATTAAAGCCTATAAGGGTCTCACTGATTCAGTTAACCGTCCTTTCATTTTAAACTACACATTTAAGGAATCACATCACCCAAGCAGAATGATTTTTTCAGCCCCATCGCAGAGAGAGAGAGAAGTCTCCAGGGAAACAAGACAGGGAGCTGAGTGAAGAGCCTCATTAGGAGTAAATCACATCAGATTCCGCCTAAGAGCTAACATGACAAAGTCACATGGTGCATAGAAGGTCAGGAGGTCACAGTGGACATTAATGAACTGAGGCGGCCTAAAAGGACATTCTGAGAATCAGTTCAGTATAGAGCTGCTACCAGCTGTCTTTCGCTCAAGCATGTTCATGTGAGCATAAATGGACAGGGGTCTAAGACTGGTACTTGACTTTCCACCAGACATATTCAACCAACAGCGTTGGGGAACATTAGGTTTAAAAGTTGCATTGCTAATATCATGTACACACAAAAAAAAAAAAAAATTCCAATGACCGAGTTATCTTATTCTGAACCAATTGTGCCACAAATCATCACGTAATATCAAAGTAACATGGTGGTGGGATCTTTAGGGGAAATATACAAAAGCCCAGAGTGGAACATTGGATAGGATAGGATAGGATAGGATAGGATAGGATATACAATAAGATAGGATGCAATACAATATGATACGATACTATACGATAGGATAGGATACAATACAATAGGATCCGATGGGATATGTTAGGATACATTACGACACAATAGGATATACGATGGATAGGATAGGATAGGATAGGATAGGATAGGATAGGATAGGATAGGACAGGGCAGGATACTATACGATACGATAGGATACGTTACGATGGGATACGTTAGGATACAATACGAAAGGATACAATAGGATACATTACAATACGATAGGATATACGACAGGATAGGATATGATACTATACGATATGATAGGATACGATAAAATATACAATAGGATACGATGATATATGATACGATAGGATACGATATACAATAGGATACAACAGTATATGAAAGGATACAATAGGATATGATAGGATACGATATGATATATGATATTATATATGATGTGATATACGATAAGATAGGATACGATATGATAGTATAGCATAGATAGGATAGGATACGATAGGATACGATATACAATAGGATACAACAGTATATGATAGGATAAGATAGGATACGATATGATATATAATAATATACATGATACGATATACGATAGGATAGGATACGATAGGATAGGATACGAAAGGATAGAATAGAATAGAATAGAATAGAATAGAATAGAATAACACAACATATTAAATGCAAAAAAGTAACTCCGGCATTATGGTGTAAATTCTTCTAAAAGGCAATGTGATTAAGCATGGAACTCAAGACCTGCTTGCCAAGGAATATTATCCATCCATTGTTTATTGGCTGACTATCATGTGCCTGAAACACCTTGAGACAAGCACTGATCAATATGCTGCTGATAAACTGCCCAAAAGAGAGAAAGCATTTATAGGCTTAAAGTAATGAACTTACCCCTTTAACCCCTTTCAGATCACCCTTCAGCAGACTGTCCAATGGGAAGGTAATTATGTTATTCATGTTCTGAAACTAGAGAGTGAAAGCACACCATTAGACAAATGTCTGTCTTCCCAACTGTGCAATTGTCTTTCTTATTACAGCAATCAGAGATAAACACACAAGGCGGAGAGGAAAAACAGTCTGTTGCAGCAGGAGAAAAATTAGACGGTTTGAGTAGTATTCATACAAACACAACATTAGGGGAATTATTTATTAAGTTTGCAAAAAAAAAAAAAATTCCAAATCATAAATTACAGAATGAATGATAAATGATAAGCTCAACTTATTTTAGATAAAAACACCAGTAATTGCTAAAACACTTTCATGAATGTTGATCCACCCTGTAGACCAATGACTCAAGATCAGCTTTTGGGCCCAGAGGTCCAAGCACATTTAGGGATCAGTTCACCCAAAAATGAAATTTCTGTCATTAATTACTCACCCTCATGTCGTTCCACACCCGTAAGACCTTCATTCATCTTTGGAACACAAATTAAGATATTTTTGATGAAATCTGAGAGCTTTCTGACCTCCCTATAGATGGCAACGTCATAACCAATTTCAAGGCCCAGAAAAGTAGTAAAGACATCATTAAAATAGTCCATGTGACAACAGTGGTTCAACCTTAATGTTATGAAGTGACAAGAATACTTTTTGTATGCAAAAACAAAACAAAAACAACAACTTTATTCAACAATGTCTTTGTCTTATGTCTTTACTACCTTTATGGTCCTTGAAATTGGTTATGACGTTGCTGTCTATAGGGAGGTCAGAAAGCTATCGGATTTCATCAAAAATATCTTAATTTGTGTTCCAAAGATGAACGAAGGTCTTACGGGTTTGGAACGACATGAAGGTGAGTAATTAATGACAGAAATGTCAATTTTGGTTGAATTAACCCTTTAACAGCTGGTAGGTAAGATGTTTAAAACCCATTTGCTCTACATAAAAAAAAAAAAAAATCACATAAACACAAAATAAATGTCCTCACCAGGTTCTTGAATAAGGCTGTGAGCTCCTTGGTGAAGACAGAGAACTTCAGGAATGCTGATCCCAGGTCAGGATCATCTCTGTACACACAGTTCTCTCCAAACTTCTCCAGAGCTTGAGTGTACTGCTCCTCGTTCTCCACATGAGCTACAAACAGAACGTCAATATAGTCCACATCAAAACCTAAATAATCTAGAAGTGCTTTAAAATGTGACTAATTTCATTAAATTAAAAACAGCCACTAAATTCTATGTAGACTTAGAATGGAATAATGAAAGAGAACAAGTTTATTAAGCTCTACACACACATGTAAGCCTAACATTCTTTGCAGTCGCAGTATCATTTGTTTTTCTCCCCCATTTATTGTTCTTTCCTACTGTTGCTTTCTTTCCTCCAGATTGTGTCGTCTTGTATTCCAGCATTATCAGTTACAGTCCACCTAATCACATCTACTTCGTACAACCACAGACACACAATAGAGTCTATTTATTGTTTTAAGGAGTCTTTTCCACACTCTGTTCATTGTTATTGTATGGTGAGATAAAAAAAGACCCTGATAGAGCCTGATGGAAACTTAAACAAATACAAAAACCCAGAACTTCCTCTTAATTCCATCAAACTCCCAGTTGTCGTCCTCTCCAGGGGCAAAGCATAAAAGATGAAAAACAAGGAAGCATGTAATTCACTCATGCAGTGATGTTGCAAACTCCCCATAGTTTGTCTGCAGGGAAAATGTGTAATTTACAAGTACAGACATGTCGTAAAATGTCAGGATACTAGTCAGTGTGTAAGCCAGTTTGTAATCAACACCTGGAGCTTTTCAAGACGCCCTCGTGGATGACCATCTTCCAACTAGTTAACATGTTTCTTCTTTCTCCAACAAAGACCATCGCCAAGAATAGCCACACAGTATTATTATATAGTCAATGCCCTCTTATGAATAATTCATAATTTATTTGTTATAGTGCAGCTTGCAATAGTAAGCTTGAGAGCTTTCTCTTTAGGTGACCTATTGTATCTCGATAGGAAGGACACAATGGGACAGGAAGTGAGGCAGTGGTACGCTATCACCCTAAAGCTAGTCCAGAACTGGGGCCATGTGGAGACAACACAGCACAAAAACAAAAGGAAGACCTGTAGATGCACTCTAGCAGATCTGAGCACTCTTGTGCTTGAGTAGACTTGGAGCACTGCCCAGGTCACAACAACAGGCATGGTAATTAGATACAGGCTAATAAGGATAATGGATATATGAAGGTCGTATGCTGAGGAGATTCCATTCAATTGAAACCACTTTCTTATACCTGACTGGGAAAGCAGGGATAGGGCACCTGTTTATGCTGTATGTCCTTTGCCTATTCAGTTTGATGAATGGCTACACCTGCTTCAATAAATAAACACTTGATAAATACAAGTGAGAGCACAAATGTGCAGTATATGCATTAGTAAAAACTGCTAACTCCAGCTCAAACTCAGGGTGCCCAGACTCCTATTAGCTGTATCTCTTGTGTAGCAGTCAGGAACTGAACATTAGAAAAGCTCTTTTCCAAAAACTTGCTGACTCACTGTATATCGTAAAAAGCGTCTTCTAAACCAACATCCTAACTGACACTGAAATTATCTGAGATGTTCAACATAGACAGAAATGTCTCAAGCCCAAAATATACTTTAGTTTAGTGTATGTTTATAGCTGAACGTATAGTCTTTCAAAGTATGCATTTTGATAGCATCCAACCATGTGCGAACAAAAGTGCTCTACCAATGTGCACTAGAAAGTTTCCTCTTTGTCCAGTGTCTGCCCCTCACACAATTGCTCTTCAATGTGGGCATCTGTTGTTGTTGTGATTACTAGTAGTTAGGGGTGTAACGGTACATGTATTCGCCCCAGCATACAGTCGGTCACAGGCAATCCACACCCCAATCCAGAAGGGGACATACAAGGTAATGCAACGCTGTTTGCTACCAGTAAAAAGCGCAGAAGAAGAAGAAGAGAGGATTGATCAAGATGTACATGTAATCTCTCAATCAGTGCAGAAAGATATCAATAAAACAGCTTGAGAATAATATCTCAGTTAACATTACATTTACCTCAGGCAAGTCATTTAGTGTCTACAGCATGTTAGTTTACTAAAGAAATTAACTCTAAAGGGGAGCATTTCGTATATGCACTATATTATCGTATTCATTATATTTACTTAATCTGTTAGTAATGTCTTGATTATTTAATGTATGTTTAAATAAATTTGCACTCAAAAAAAAAAATAATGTCCAATATTAAAGGGTTAGTTCACCCAAAAATGAAAATTCTGTCATTAATTACTCACCCTCGTGCCGTTTTACACTCGTAAGACCTTCGTTGATCTTCGGAACACAAATTAAGATATTTTTGTTTAAATCCGATGGCTCCGTGAGGCCTACATAGCCAGCAATGACATTTCCTCTGTCAAGATCCATTAATGTACTAAAAATATATTTAAATCAGTTATATATTATCAGTTAATATTAATATTATAAAGCGACGAGAATATTTTTGGTGCGCCAAAAAAAAAAAAAATAACGACTTATTTAGTGATGGCCGATTTCAAAACACTGCTTCAGGAAGATTCGGAGCGTTATGAATCAGCGTGTCGAATCATGATTCGGATCGCGTGTCAAACCGCCAAACTGCTGAAATCACGTGACTTTGGCGCTCCGAACTGCGGATTCGACACGCTGATTCATTATGCTCCGAAGCTTCCTGAAGATTATATATAGATTTTTTTATCCTAATGTTAATTATAATTTAATTTATTTAAACACAAAAAAACCTTAGTTTAAAAAAAAAAAAAAAGTAATTTTATGTTTAGTTCATTGTTTAGCTTTGGAGATCTGAAAAGTGTGGGGCTCAAAAATAATTGTCATTAGTAACTCATTTATAGAGTTATTTTTATTTTAAAAAATATATATTGATAATGATTAAACACTTCAGTGCCTATCCTTTTATCCTTTGATCGAGTTATGACAGATTCTGAGACCCTCTTGCAACTTAAAACCTCTGTCACCTCTGTCTCTCTCCAGCCCTCTGTGACATTACCGTCACGACAGACAACAAGAGGAAGGAGAGCAGTGGGAGAGTGTCTGATTATGAGCTGTGAAAACCTGTTCCTTCAAACCACCAGCTGCTTCAGAGTGACTCATCACATCTCATTACAGGCCTGCAGACTTTCCTGACTTCATATACTCATTTCCCACTGATAAAGCCAGTGCCATTGCATTCTACAAATTTTTTGCTGAAGAATGTTTTCAACACACCCGGTGAATTCTTGAACCGGTTAAGGTCTTGTGATCTCCAAACGGTTTGACATTCACAGTAGGGCTCTTCACAAGCAGCTGATGCCAGCGCTAATGTTTTGACAATAAATCTCCAGGCCCGGCGGTGTGTGTACAGCCTCAACACAGGCTGTGTTTGGTCTTCAAACATCCCATCTTGTTTTCTGCCGCAGTGGCCGACTGTGCATTTGGATCTGGCTTTTGTTTTTAAAGCGACATATGAGCTCTGCACATCTTCTGCACATCTGCAACGACAAAACTTTGGCTCCAAGCTGTGTCCTTCCTTACGGTAACTGAACCATAGCAGGCAGCTTTCCGTGCTGTGGGTATCTGAATGAGCTTTTGGGGAAACAGAATGACTGTTTCATTAGCCTTTTTCAGAGTCACCTTCAAAATCAGACACGCAAAAATATACAAGTTAGGGCAATGACTTGGGTGTTAAGTTTCTAAAACACCATTACACAAATATTGTTGCATACGATTGACTTTTCTGAGGGTTTCTGGCTACCCACTCTCTAAACTTATGTGGTTTCAGACAGTCAACCCTGTAACCACAGGCACGATTGAGCCTGTGAGTGGAGGAGGGTTTGTTTCATGTGACTAATGCTTGAGTCATTTAAACACCTGTGTATATTGCACCTGGTTCAAAGGGTTAGAAAAATCCCCCGTCATAAGTCATAACCTACTTCCAGAGTTTATCTCGAAACAGCTTTTCGATGCTATAAATTAAGGGTGTAGCGGTATATGCGATCAGACGACGAATACAGTCAGAATAGGGGGGCGTGCGTGGTAATACAGCACTGTTTGCTAACCACCACAACAGGAAAAAGAGCAGAAGAAGAACAGCGCATACGCGAATGACTTGAGCGCTTGAAAACAGAGTCCACTATATAGTACGTATGCGTCATATGCGTCTTTCTGCGCTAATGGACAAAGGAGAATACTTTAAAAGGCTTGCGCACTCCGTACGCGAAACTTTAAGTATAGGAGGGTTGGCCTTTAGCTTTTAATTTTGCACCTGATTGTGACCAAATACCTTTTGTTTTTTTATCAGATTCATTCAGGAACAAAACAAGTGACTGTCCTTATAAGTGAGTCACTGAATCATTCCTTCAACTGATTCGTTCAAAAACACTGATTCAGTCAGGGACAAAAAAGTGACTAGCTGCATCTGAAATCATATACTGAGCAGTTATTACATTTGATAAGAAACTTTGCAACCGATAAAAAAAATAAAATACATTCTCTATAGTATGCATGTGTTTAGTATAACTGCAGCCCAGACATACTAAATCCACTATGCTGGCATTTGTCATGTGACCTACAATGACAGTTGGTATTCGCTTTGCATACCTCTTTGTGAATATTAAAGATTCGGACATACTACTCTTGATGCATACTGCTTTCCGCATTCTATATATAGTATAGAAGTACACTGTTTTACACACAGCTACTGTCTTTAAGAGTGAGTCATTGAATTATTCACTCAATTGTTTTGTTCAAAAACACTTATTCATTCAGGAATGAAAAACCACTACTGTGTTGCTCTGAGATGTGCAATGGTTTATTCTGCTGTAGCTTCATTTGCAACTAATTTTCAGCAGAGCAAAAGCCAAAAATAATTGACAATATAGTGTCTAAAGTGTAAGTGCAGTAACTCAATATTAATGGTATTTAGAGCAATGGTATTCTTGCTTGTGTAATAGTGACTAAATAGTGACAACGAGTGAAAATACACTCAGAATGCTTCAGAAACCTTGTCAGCTGTGATTTAGATGAGGTTTTCATTCAGGCCTTGCTCTTCTAAATGATCCTCTACACACCAGTGGGCACAACAGTCCTCCTCTAGTGACATCACTAGACAACTGTTACTGTAACTCCTGATGCCAGCTCAAGGTTTCATTATTGGCAAAACCCTCCAGCAGGCCTAAGGCTCCAACCAGACACGGGAAAGATGCTCCAGTTCTGTCAGCGTCTCTCTCTCTCTTACTTCCTCCTTCACTTTCTCCCATCCTCTCCGGGCAGCCTGCAGCTCGCTGTCTGCGAAAGACTATGATCGTCATGCATAAATAATCCAGCATTGTTAGACAGAAGTGCTTGTTTCTTGGGCTGAAGTGAGAACACTCATGTGTCAGGAGAGAGGAGATCTCTTTAACCTAGCTGAAGACACACTGGCAGCTTATTTAATAAAAGGCTTTTGGTAAATGAAACAGCATGTGAAGTTAATATCTACCTCGATTATATTATATTATATTATATTATATTATATTATATTACATTATATTTATTATAGAAAATGTTAATTCTTTACGGTTCATTTTGAAAAACATTTGTAAATATTTGTGATAAAGCTGTCTTTGCTTAACCACGATCTTTGAATGATATGAAAGAGCAGAAGGTGAGTTTTACCTTTTAAATTTCCCACAAAATAGTGCTAAAATGGAAGCGTATATCTTGTTTTTTTTAATTGGTACATTAACACTTTTGTCATCCTGTGATCATTGCAGCATCTGATGAGACAATGATAATAGATGTTAATTTCAAGAGGATTCAAAATCCCAGCAGTGAATTCCACACTCCAGCAGTGATTTTAGCACACTGTCACTGTTCTCTCCAGGTGTGAATCAGACCTATTTCTGCACCTCTGCATGTGACCCAGCAGTTCAGAGCACTCTGATGAGGAGATTTGTCTCTTCCACATCAACATTGAGAGATTTACATCCCGGGCTGTCTGGCCTTTCTAAAGCCAGCTAAGAGCAGATGTACTGTTCCTCGCTGATAACAGAATATGTTAAGAGCAGAGAAATTAATCAAACTCACCATGGGTCACCAGCCTGTAAGCAGACAGAGAGTCTCAGATTTATTATTGCGGAAGAACATGACGTTCTTATGAAGGATTATGAAATATGGCTTCTCTAATTGATAACCACTTTTAATTGATTTAAAATGGAGTTGCTATAAGGTTGCTAAGGAGTTTTTCTTTTCTTTTTTTTTTTGCGCTAAGGTGAGTGTTTTTTGCTATGCAGTAGCTAGGTTGTTCGGAGTGGTTACTGGGGTTTAGTTGTAGGGTGTTTTGGGAAATTGTAAAGTGAAGAACATTTCGGTAGTATACTGGTTATTGGATGATATTTATTATTATTATTTGTGTCCTCAGAATGTGTCAGTGAAGTTTCAGCTCAAAATACCCCACAGATCATTTATTATAGCTTGTCAAATTTGCCCCGATTTGGGTGTGAGCAAAAACACGCTGTTTTTGCGCGACTCTTTAAATGCAAATGAGCTGCTGCTCCCCTCCCGCTTTCCAAAAGAGGGCAGAGCTTTAACAGCTCGTGCTTCGGTTGCTCAACAACAACAAAACAGGAGAATCTCACGCAGCCAAAATAGGATTGTCAGTAACGGTGTTCAGCCTTACATTGTTCAAACCGGAGTCGGACACTGATGGAGAGACTCAGGAAGAAGTTACAACTTGAAGTTACAAGAAGTTACAATGCATCTGCACATTTCTGAATGGTTAGTGGATAAATCTCGTTGTAGTCCCTACCAGCTGTTTGTTGTAGTCCTTAAAAACTGATTTCTGTAACAGAAAATATCTCCCTTTGCATTGAACTTTGAGCGTTGTAACTTTTCAGGTGCTGTTTATGCTTAAACAGCAACATTACACACTAACTAAAGTTAAAAAAGTGAAATCCTATTCAATGACCCGTTTAAATACAACAGACTTTAGTTTTTGTTATATTTATTTAGATAAATTAATATAGAATATTAATATCATTCCATTTTTATATGATAATATTGTGATGCACAAATAAACTTGCAGCATTTAAAACAACTGATTTTAGTTTTTAGCTTTTTAATATCATTTCTATTGATTTGTATTTGCCTAAATATACTTGTAGCACTTAAAGCATAAAAATCTGATATGCAAATATGGTATGGATATTAAATAGTAAGGTGTGTTTAGATCATTAAAATGCAAATAAGGGAAAAGGGATGAGGTTTGCAAATTAGTTTCAACGATCGAATGTGAATTTGCGTAATCAAATGACATAACCAGATCCTGCCAGAATGAAACGGCACAAAAGCACCGATTCCCGCAAACAGGAAACAATAACGAAGCCACGGCTCTGGGAATCCCATCAGCATGGACGGGTGACAGATAGACACAAAGTGAGTGTCCTGGCACAGCTGTCCCCTGGGGTGTGGGAGACAGCTGTCCAGCCTGAACAGAGACAGCAGTGTTCCTGGAAAAGTGTCGATCAGCAGAGCTCACCCCAGCGTTCTCGTCTGGGCCTCCTTGTGCAGTTGAAACAAATTCAGTGTGTGAATGATCTGTGTTGTCATAGGCAGAGACAGGCGGCACAATGGAGAGCTGCTCAACCTCAGTACCGACAGCCAGTACAAAGAACAGCCCTTTAGTACACGCTGATAACTGGAGCCATTCAATCAAGCATCACTCGGAAACACTCCAAAACACTAATTATATTCCAGTAAGAGCGCAACTCATGGAAGCGATCTTCTCCAGTAGGTCAGTGTGAAGATAACACCCTGTCAGCAACATAAATTTAACGCCATATCCTAAGCAGACGCGACTTTTTTTGGCTCATGTTAATGAGTTTGTTCAAAGCAATAACATTTTCTTTGGTATCATATGGAATAGCCCCACCTATAGTGAAATCCCAGAATAAATTACCATCCCATTGACTGTCATTTTGTCATTTCTCACATTTCCACTTTCACTGAAGAAAGAAACTTGATGCTGGAAACCAGTGAAACTCATATTATTTGATTCTAATATTCCTCATTCAGTCATGTTTGATGTGTTATATTAAGATCAGTTATTCAGTCCAATGAGTTTGTAGTGTGGGCGGGGCTACTGTTGGAACTTCAATTGGTTGTTGCTACATTGTATTTATATAAAGTTTCAACATCTTTGACACATCACCAACCGGTACAGTCACTGAAAATGGCCAACTCTCATTGAAAACAAATGACTTTTGGTCAATAAACGATTGCTTTTAGCAGCAAAGCTCGACTGCTATACACATGAAAACACTGCTTGTGCAAACAAATTCGAATGTCAAGTAATTTTAAATAATAAATAGACGAGACGCGAGATTGGGTTCACGGGAACGAGACAAGATTTTTGCACAGTATTTTTTAGGAATCCTCAATGACAAAATTTATGACTGGAAAAATAGTCTGCAGGTGCTTTTCAACTTCTGATTGAGGCTGTGTGTGTCCTCCTAATTGAACACAGAAATAAAAACAGTATAAAATAACACTTATTAAGTGCAAACAATAAGTGCAACCATAATCAAAGTACTCTCTCAATAATCAAAGTGCAAACAGAGACCAGAGCTAAGTGGTGGTTACAACTGTCCAGCCTCGAGACAGGCTATTATATGTAGCCTAATTTGCGTGCATCAGGGAGCTCGCGTTTTACTTTCGCTTTTGAATTCGTGATCGTGCATACTCTGTGTATAGGGAGTGGCGGTGTTGAGTGTGCATACTACAAGATAAGACATTTATCAGACGCTTAAGCTCTGTTGCGCAACGAATCCTCCGCCATGGTCTTGTCAGTCATCTCACCTTACTCTCGTCACATGATCAGTGAACTGTGATTCCTGCTGCACTGTGTGCAACTCTGGATGAGCAGAGTAGACGTTTACAATAGTTTACAATTGAAGCGACCATTATCCAACTGTATTAAATGGTTTTTATTTCTATCAAAAAAGCAAAACGACAGCGGAGGCGGTGCTGCTGTGGACACCGTAATGTAATGTAAACAAAGCGGTGGCATATTCTATGCTAATTTCACCCTCACGCTCCATCATGGAGATATTGCGAGACAGCTTTTTACCTCAACGAGAAATCTCTTCACATTTTAAATATCACAAGATCTCGTGGCACGAGATCTCATCACACCCCTAGTACATTGTATCAGGACTCTCCTCTTCAAATATCACTTTGCACTTGAAGAACCCATACAGACACTGAACATCTTTGACAATGGAAATCAAACACCACCACCTACACTCAGTTCTATTCTAAAGGACAAACTCTGTTATTCAGCATGATCAACATATCATGTATCAAAAGTGTCACCTATGGATAAAACGGAGTACATTCCTTGTATCAGATGGATGCGCAGATGTGCTCCAGAGATTTCCTGACTGTAATCCAATCAGACTGCGGCCACATCATGAGACAGGCTGAGATGATGAATGACAGACAGCCAAGGCAGTGAAGAGGCTGAGATCACTTACCCAGACCGGAGGCGTAAATGGCCTTAACTGACTTCTTCATCTTGTAAAGGACACTGCGGTCCACATCCAGGGCCTAAACACAGACACAGAAAGAGAGAGAGATGTAATATGTGTATCCCAAAGCCTTTAGGGCAGTAATACAGATGCACATTAACATCGCCACTACTGTACCACACACATTTATCAAAGACGCTTAATTATCTTTAGGTCACACTCAAATATAAATCTCACATATACACACCCGTGCCAAAGGGTGTGTGTGTGTGTACACGGGAAGCAGTCCCTGCTGTCTTCAGTCTGCAGGTGATTCATTATTCAAAAGCAAGCTCCTAAAAATACTCTAAAACAATCCCTGCTCAGCAGGAGCAGCGGAAGTCTGCATGCAGGCCTGCACAGCTGAACCTGTACACTTTCATGAAAGAAAACTCCCCAGGAGCACCTTAGGACGCAACATCACACACACTCATGTTTGTTTTTGTGAATTGTGGGGACATTCCATAGGCATAATGGTTTTTATACTGTACAAACCGTATTTTCTATCCCCCTACACTACCCCTACACCTAAACTTACCCATCACAGGAAACGGTGCACATTTTTACTTTCTCAAAAAAACTCATTCTGTATGATTTATAAGCCTTTTGAAAAATGGGGACATGGGGTAATGTCCTCATAAGTCACCCTCTCCTTGTAATACCTATGTCATACCCATGTCATTATACAAATTTGTGTCCTGATATGTCACAAAAACGCGCACACGCACACGCACACACACACACAAACCAATATAACACTCAAAAAGAGTGTATAGCATAAGCAAGAAACTAACATACTTTAAAGCCTAAATCTGAGCCAGAGTGTTGTTGTTATTGTACAGTTCTAGCACATGATTCAATTTATCAGCTGTGATTCACAAGCTCTCAATAGAGTTGTCAAAAGTACCGACTTCAGTACCAATCGGAACTGAAATTTTAAAAATGTGACGCTTTGAGCGCTGTTAAGCGGATTCGTAAACACCTCTGATTGGCCATTGTGTTCACGCGCTCATCAGATATGTCTGTGATTGGCTACAATGATCAACGCACGGGAGCGTTTGATAGCATACGGAAGTGTTTGAATTTGAAAGCGTTTTGAAAGCGGGAGCGATTGAAAGCAGGACTGGTCTGCGATAGACGCCTGCTATCAAACGCTCCCTGTGTAAGCACTCGTTGAACAGCGTCATTGATGACTATTTACAACGTTTTTGAAGCATTGATCATTGTAGCCAATCACAGACATATCCGATGAGCACATCAACACAATGGCCAATCAGAGATGTTTACGAATCCACTCAACAGCGCTCAAAGCGTCACATTTTTAAAATTTTAGTACCGGCTTCGTACCGAAATCGGTACTTTTGACAACTCTGTTTCACACTGCAATGAACCCCGGGTTATCGTCATTCTAAACCCTGCTTTTAACACCTGGTAAATGACCGGGTTAAAGTTTAGAAGAGGGGTCAGCACGACTTTTTACCTGGGGTTATGAAACACCGGACCAGGGTTAGAACTGCTTTTGCGGTGTTAACCCTGCATTACATGTACAAACGTGTACAGTGTTAAACGATAGCTTATTAATAACCAGTATAAATTTTTAACCCTGGGTAAATTATGAGCAGTGTGAAACGTGAAAAAACCAGGATTCCGTTTGCCCAGGGTTTAGAATGACCCAGGGTTAACTATTTCAAGTGTGAAAAGCCCTTATTTGATTCAATTTGATGCAATCCAATTTATTTGTGTCTAAATCGGTTATAATGTAAATGTTGATTACTGTACAACTCAATAGAAAGACGCTTTCGGCATATCAAATTTTATTATTTCTTTAGTTACATCTTGTTAATTTTCCATCCTTTTCACAGTATTTATATTTGCTCTAAAATGGCTTAAAAGAGTAAAAGAAACCAAAACATAATCAAGACGTTTTCCACACTGATTTGAACTTAATTATATTTATTTTATTTTGCCTCAATATAAGGTAACTTAACTAACAACAACCTATTGAGTAAATAGGTAATTGAGTAAACCTTTTTTAAAAATGGTTCATAGAAATTAATGTCTCTATGCTATCAGAGACACTATATTATTATTAATATTTTATAGTCATATTGATGTATAAATCACAACATTTTTGGTACATCAAATTGTACATCCCCACAAACAACCATAGCAAACTTGGAACTTTTTTTTTTTTAATTAACCACATTTTCGCATTTTAAATTTTAATCGGAAGGAAAAAAAAACAAAAAAAACAATCACACACAGCAATGACACTCAAGAAGAGCATAAATCATAAGCAAGAAGCTAACATACTTTAAAAGCCTAAATCTGAGTCAGAGTGTAAATTATTGTACAGTTACAGTACATTCAATTTCAATTCAAAATTGAAATTAGATTTACACTTTAAATTTTAGAATTAGATTTTTCCCCAAATCGTGCAGCCCTAATGGTAACCATTCAGTATCACTATAATATGTCAGATTGGTATATTAGCACAACCAAAAAAAAAAAATATCGTTAAAAAATCTGCATCAAGCATTAAAAAGGGAAATAGCATATCAACATAATAGTTCCTCAATTGAAGCAGCTCATCTCAGATTTGGTCAACTGATCATGTATCCACTTCCTTCACCTCTCAATACCTCTACGCTGCTTATAAAGCCTCAAACCTCCAGACAAATCTATTGAAACACCGGCCCCGACACGTCTGTCGTTTGGCCCGTTCAGAAGAGCCTCCGCTGGCCCCAAAATGGAAGAATGTAAATCCTGCTTTTATTAAAAATGCTGTGTAATATTTATTTTCCAAATATATCATAGGGAAGCTTTCCAGATGCTCGTCTGGCTGTCCGTGTTTTATTTAGCTGAGTGTTCAGTTTCAGAGCGGTAGGTAGACTCTAGACTGACAATGCTTTTGCTCGCGAGTGAGCAGGACCGTGAACCACCAAAACCAAGACGCCTGACGAAGCAAAATGAAAACTTACTGAGAAAACAGTACAGTTATTAATAAACTAAAGTATTAAGTAAAAATAGCAAGAAATTCACCACATTATTTTATGAAAATACTACCACTTTAGTAACCACAGGAACCAGAATCAGACAAGTCTTTTATTTAATTTTATCATTTCTTAGAGTTATCTTTGTGAAGGATTACATTTCAGCACAAAAACAATGATATTTTTAATAAATATCAACAGCGTTATTGAAGGAGTGGACGAGATGTGACCAACACTTGAACTTGACTTGAGTCAGAAAGGAAAGCATTTTTATTTTAGGCATTAGACCTCGGCGTCCTATCGGGTAAAAAAAAAACCTCCACTCCACAGTGTGTCTTTGTTTCACACACAAAGATCTACTATACAACTGCCTTTCATTGAAGTGACATGAGAATTGTTGGAGAAACAGGACTTCATTACAGCGTTCATATGTGGATTACTTGTATTAGGTACTACTCCCAGTGACTAGTTACTGTATCTAGACTCTTATACTGCCTTACAGACTATGCATTTCCCTTTTATGTGCAGAAAGAGATGCATTAGAGTGATGTGCAGTAAAATCTGACAGACTGATCAAGTATCTCTCTGTAATCTGAAACCACCATCGGCCTCCATTTATGTTCATCTCTACAGGCCCCTTTCTCCTTCACTTAATCTCATTTTACTGGCCTTTATCTTTATCTGTAAGTGAAGCACTCAGCCCTGGACAAATTGAGACAGTGTTTTAATGAACGCACATCTCGGAAGGAGATCTGACACTATATTTCTTCAGCTACCCCTTCAGATGAATCTTGGAGGGAATTTACAAAGGTATGAATCTCTTTCCACTGCTCATGAAGAGCATATAAGGGGTTAAAGAGGTTCTACGCTCACCGAAGTGCTTTTATGACAACATGGTGGCATTTTTTCCATCTACATCTTTCAACATTAATCTTCGTCAGTTTTAATTTAAATCGGTGAGGCACTAAATGAGGTCCTTGAAAGAATGCAGAGAGCAGAACTGAATTAGTCTCAGCCTCAGACGTCACACCCACAGACAGTTGGCTGACCGTCTGATGCATTAGGCACAAAAAAAAATGGGAAACACTTCAGGAGTTTCGAACTCGAGATGTGTGTGTCGCGTTCTTTAACAATCCACCTGGAAACAAAGCTGTTGTGACGCCAAACCCCCTCACTGAAAGAAGAAAGCCGTCCTGTTTACAACTGTGACAATGAGCGCTTATCAGAATCAACTAAACACTGGATTTTCAAAAGTATGTGAAGTTTGGGGCGCCATTGTTGCAGTAAACTTGCTTGAATGCACGTTCTTGATGCATGGTCTGTTATCATAAGCCGTGTTTCCACTGCAGGAACCTTCCCTAGGAACTAGGGACTTTGAGGTGGTTCTCGGTGTGTTTCGACCGCAGGGACCAGGGTCTAAATGAAGTTCCGGGTAAAAAATGTCCCCCTCAGAAAGTCCCTGCTCATGAGGGAGTACTTTTTCAAAGTTCAGGAACTTTCGGAGGTGGGACATAGGCGCTGAACATTTCGATTCGTTAAGTTCACACAGCATTTTGATTGGTTGACTCTGCGCAGCATTTTATTTCAACCACCATTTTTAAAAGTCTGTTGCAGTGTGTGCAGTAAGAGTTGTTTGCTATTCGAATCAACAATGGAGTTTAAAAAATACGACTGATGGACCGACGACGAGGTTCAGGCTTTATTGGAAATGCAGACAGCTACAGGTCTTGGGGGAAAAAAGTTCCTGGGACAAAATGTTCCCCGGTAATTTCGGTGGACACGCGGCTATAGGCACATCAACAAATTTAACGCCCCCGAACATGATGCGGAACAAAACGCACAGTTATTGTTTGCTTTACATGTCGGTCAGACATCCTCTTGGGCGGTTCTTGGCCAATGCAAGCTGCTATGGAGTCCAGACCTTCTGCCGTTAGTCTAGAGCAGGAGTGGCTAACGTCAGTCCTGGAGAGCCACAGTTCTGCAGAGTTCAGCTCCAACCCTAATCAAACACACCTGAACAAGCTAACCCTAACCCTAACCCAAGGTCTGAAGGGTTGCTAGGAAGGTATAGGCAGCTGAGTTATCATCAGGGTTGGAGCTAAACTCTGCAGGACTGAGGCTCTCCAGGACCAGAGTTCGCCAGCCCTGGTCTAGAGACTAGAGACTGAACAGGCTAAGTGTCAAACATCAAACTTCTTCAGTCAACATTAGCAGAGAAACGAAGGGAGACACACCAAATGTGTCAACATTTGTGCGATATTTTCATTATGTTGAAACACATTCTGACAGGCTCCTCTGTAAGAGTGTTTGAGTGTTAAATAAGCATGCAGGGACCGACAAGATGTTGTGTTAGTGTTTCTGACAGTGTGAAATGAATTACACACCTGCCACATGCTCACTTTCAACTGCGGAAATACCTCACTTCATCTGAAACTGAAAACAGGGTCCATTGTAAGGGTTGTACATTTCTGAAATTGTTTATTTAAGCCACATGACATGTGACCACCCACATTTACATATGCCTTTTCAGATTTACATATCAACACCTATTCAGTCATCCAACTGGTAGACAATCATGAAAGTTTAGCCCGATTTTCGCATACAACTGGTCTATTCAAATCAATGCATAAAGAATGAAAATGCAAATTCACTCTCTGACAGTAGATGGCACTTCCCGGTTACCCCCCGTGTACACACTCTTTGCTATTCGGGACAAAAACAGCACTTGTGTGATCTTGTGCTCGTTACTCATGTGATATTGCTTAACTATATATATCATGATATAAATATGAGACAAAAACTCATACAGAGGCGTTTTTGCCCCAATTTCTTGAATTTTAGAGTCATTCTAACTGAATTCTATAAGCTACATCATGCAGTGAGCGGTTGACCTGCTTCTTGTTCATCCCCAGTCAACTGTATGAAATATAAGATGAACTACATAGGTCTGGTAACGTAGGTAAAAGCAATATTTTTCCCCATAACAAATCAAATTAATGCATTAAATCTAGTTCTAACATTTAACATTAAGCACAAAAGGGGTGTTGAAAATCATCCTGTAAAACTGAATTACGAATTTGATTTGGTCCAAGAAATCTTGACTAAAATTATAAGTGAACTTCAGGTGAAAAACAGAGCCGAATATGACCTCTGTAATGTAAACAGACTTTGTTCTTCATTCTTTTTTCTTCTTTCTGCTTCCAAAAGAGCAACAGTGTCACAACGTCATCTTTGATGTCACTCAGGTGATAATGGGCGACACGGCATCTGCCACAGAAATGAGACATTCATTGTACTAGTGGTGTCCTGGAGTCATTACCCCGTGCTGGCGCACACACCAGCTTTCTGAACAGAGCAAGGAAGCACTCTCCCATCTTTCATTTGCTTTATTTCCGCTAACTAATGTATAACAGACACCCTGAGCACTGCCAAAACATTACAAATTTGAAGGTTTGATGACTATCCCAGCACAGTAAAATAGGGACCTTCAAGTCAATATGACGTCAGGCACCATCTGTCCCACTCCAGTCTGGAGAGCAGCATCTCTGAAGGTGCCAGGCTATCGCTGGGGTGACTATGTCACTTTATATTCCCCACGCTGGCGGGAGAGCACTGGGTTTCAGAGCTTATCACCCCGTCAGGCCGCAGTGACCCTGATTTATGGGACACCAGGGAAGAGTCACACCATGGGCCAAATGGAAGGAACTTTCTCCTGACAGATGCTGCTATGCATCAAGCTGACAGAACCAACCCTCAAACCAATGGAGTATTGGTTCAAATAAGGAAAATAAAGACCATACTTGAAGTCAACTTTAAAGCTACTGAAATATATAATTCTATGCAGTTTTATGTCTAGATATGGGCCAATGATATGATGCTTATTGTTTCATCTGGATATATATTAATGTAATTTTTGTAATAAAAATTAACTTTTTTATTATTAAGGCCTTAATAATAATAAAAAACAAAGATATGACATCCAAAGTATGTAGTACAACTAGATCTCTTTTATTGAATCCAAAAGGTTTTATGAGAGATTTATGAGGTTTTAAAAGATTTTTATGAATGAAACAATCTGTATTAATTATTATAATTTTACTTTTTAATAAAAAGTTATCATTTTAATAATTTTATTATTTAATACAAATAAAACATTGGAAACATTTTTACATATTTTTAAGTGAAAAATATTTTAACAAAACTGCTCACTCCTTATTAATATTAATAAAAATGTCATGTCTTTAAAATGTCATGACAAATGCCAAAACATACTGATATTTATGAATTGATTAATTAATGGTATTTGGAAAATGAATGAATGAATGAATGCTAAAAATATATATTTAAAAAGTTGTTAAAATAATAATAATTGGAGCGTGTGTGTTAGGTCATGGCTCAATTTGGTTTCACTGTTTAATTAAGCTTAATCCACAAAACAGGGATGAATGATTTATAAAAACTGCTGATTTTATTTTATTCTTAGAAATCATAATGTCTTCCTGTTCAACAGGAAACCATTATTTGAAAACCTCAGCCATATTCACCAAAATCACATGTGTGGAAGCCCTGCTTACCACCACTCAAAAAAACAGCCCAACCACAACCGGCCATCAGCCCAAAACGGCTGACCAGAGCAAGGCCCTAATCTGCCGTCTGGCCCTGGTTAAGCCACACTTGGCCCAAAGCATAGATTTAACACTCTTACCCTGTATCACACAAGGTTTTTTTAAAACTTTAATGCCTTTGCAGACTGAATCGGCTTAATCTAAGAGCCTCCACATTGACAAATGCTTACAATATTGCTAAATTTTCTGGACCGTCTATGATACACCCTACTAAAATGGATCTTTACACTCGCTGCTCAAGAAACATTTCTTATTATCAATGATGAAAACAGTTGAGCAGAATGATTCCAGGTCCACTGCAGATAGTGGGATTAGCTGTGACCTGGTCTGCATTGTTCTCAGATTTGCAACTATTTGATGACGGCATGTCTAGCATAGGTTAACACCCTCCCCCTTCATTCCCACTGCCTCAAACTGACAAAACAAAAACAATTGTGGAAACTAGCATATTTTTAATGCATCACAATCTATTTTTTGCTTCCTCTCACTGCATGCCTTCTTGTCTCAACCCAGATGCCAGTGCCGCCCACTTTGAAGAACAAAGCAGGAATCATGGGAGCGCCGTCTGCGGGGCACGTGCTCGGCTCCTGTCTAGTGTCACTTTATAACATGTCGCACTTTCATCTCCCCCAAACCAGACAAAAAACAGTGCAAACACAATTGAACTTGGGCCAAAAGAGGCCGTCTGGATCGCAATTATCCAATTCAGTGAGGGGAAAGGGAGCTGATTAACATCCAGGTTTCACCGAGGCACCAGATGTTTTCGTTCAACAAACAAATATTGTGAAGTGGAAGAAGGGTGATGCAGTTCTTGGGTCGCGTTTTCTTCACGTGCGATATCTGACACAGCTGTAGTGTTTGTGAATGGGAACCATGAGAGTGGTGTGTTATTATGGCGCAGTCTGAGACTCCAGACAGGCAGTAAACTCCACCCTGTGTGGTCCACTCGTGTGTTGGAGGCATGGGTGTGCTCAAACTCTCAAGTGTCTATTTAGTCTCAGTTCAAACCTGTAAGAGAGCTGAATTTATCTTCATCCAAACAATTTGGTATATATGGGTCAATTTTGTCTATTAAAAAATACATGAACAATGCATTTCTTGCCAATTCATCTCAATGGCAAAAAGTGTCCCAATCACCCTGAATTCACCCCTATGTCTGTGATTGGCTACAATGATCAACACACGAGAGTGTTTGAAAGCATTTTGAAAGCGGGAGCGTAAGATCTGTTGAGCGTGTGAACGCAATGGCCAATCAGAGGTGTTTGCGAATCTGCTCAACATCGCTCAAAATGCTAGGGGGAAATGCTGGTAGCGTTACATTTTTTTAAATTTCAGTACCGACTTGGTATCGAAATCGGTACTTTTGACAACACTATTACTGATATCATAATGAAGAAAACCTCATTAAAAGAATTAAATGCTTAAAAAGTAGCAAAATTTAAATAAGTTGGTAGGCAAATATTATTATTATTTGAAAAACTTTTGTCCGCCAAATCCAAGTCATGTGGTGTGACGAACAAAGTCATGATGTCATAGAGAGGACCACTGCAGACCCTCATGACTGTCAACCTAAGCCCAGAACACACCAAGCCAACGGTCAGTTTTTGTTCGTCGCCCAACTAAGTTTTCTCAGTGTGTTCCGCACTGTTGGCTGAAGCTGGTCCTCGTCTGCTTTTTTCGGCCAATTCGACAATTGGCGACGGAGCTCGTCGGTCAGTCGGGCCATCTGATCATTCTGATTGGCTGTTCAGCTACTGCCACCTGCTGGTATGGAAAGGCATTTCTTCTTACGCAGGCGCAAAACGAATGTGCTACTTGGCCATCGGGTGTCGAGCATCGGTTAGGTGTGTCAGGGCAACTCTGGACCCAGACGCTGCCGATGTGAGCCAAGCCCCCGGCTTGGTGTGTTCCAGGCATTAGGTCAGCAAAACTCAAAATAATTGAACTTTTTTATTAAAAGGCAGTTCAGATTGTAAGATGTCATGTGATGCGAATCCCAAAAAACTTGATATTTCTGAATCAATAGAAAAAAAATGACCCTAATAAATGTATTTAAATACATTTTTGGAAATAATGATTAAGATGTTTAAATGTACATGTATTCAAGATGCAAGAAAAAAATATTAAATTTGATTTTTTACTCAATGTCATTAAAAACTTTTCTTAAAAATTATATACAAGTTTTTTAAAGCAATAAAAAACCCAAAATGAATTCAAAAACATTTTAATAAATGCGTTATAAACTAGACTTTTAAAGGATTTTGCCTTTTCTTTATAGTGGACACTCTTATGTGTCATTAATCTTTATACAGTAGCAATATGAGGACTAGAATGTATAAATGCTGCATTTGTGCTATTTTTGTGTATAAAGTAAATTTACAGCATCATCTAAAATCAAGAACCTTTTTTTTTTTCTCGTATGCATCTACATTGTCAGCTACACCAATAACATCATGCTTTTCTCACAGGTCTTCATTTTGCAAGCCAATCTGCTTCTGATATCCTCAAGCCTCTCAATTTTGTTTCAAACAGATGTTTTTGTGCAGCGGAAAGGGATTGGATCTGGTGGGTTGCCCAGAAATTTAATGCACTCTTTGACCCAGGGTCAAATAGTGACGTGTCCTTTGTGTACAACCCCTTAGAGTGTGTCAAATGTGTAAACAGTCAATCAACTTGTCAACAGCGGTATCAGCAGAGAAAAAAGAAAAAAAAAAAAAAAAAAAAAAATCAAGAATTACTCTATAATGGTTTCACTGTTGTTCTGAAATGGTCATCTGATTTCTTCACAGAGCTATTCCAGGGCACTATAATTGAGTTGTCACTGCCATTCAGGAACAAGAATAGCCTTTTCCCAGTCATGGGCTGTCGCAGAAAGAGGAATTTAAAGGAATTCAAAATACAGCTCTCCCATCATTTACTGTACCACTAAACTCAGGAAACTATGGTGTCTCACTTGGTATCTGGCTTGACCCCGATGTTTGTTTATAACAATGTCTATAAATGAAAACTGACATCTGTCATTGCTCTTGAAATGTTAAATGTGGTTTGCAGTTACTCAATGCGGCATCAAAAGATGAATGTCAAAGAGCTACACACAACAAAGGAAGAATAGGGGGCCACAAAGGTAATAGTGGGGCTGAATGGTGTGTGTGTGTGTGTGTGTGTGTGTGTGTGTGTGTGTGTGTGTGTGTGTGTGTGTATTGTAGTGAGCTCCATTAATGTGATTGCTATGGCATATCTCCTCCCACTAATGCTCCTAGAACACCTCGTCTGCCACACCAGCCCTTCTACACAGTTTGTTCACACACACACCACAGATTTAACGCACAGAGGGACCAAGAGTGTGAAAAAAGCAGTTAACGCCACCGTTTCTCAAAACATCATCAGTGTTTTTAATATTTCAGTCTCCACCACAGTGGTCTGAACTCATCCTTATCCACCTTCTCATACATTCACCATCAAACAAGTGAGGAAAATTGCTACTTAATTGCACTTTAATTCTGGGGTGCAAAGAAATATAGTCGATTTGGTTTAAATTGGCCAAAAACGATGCACGGTGCAAGTGCTGAGGCAACGTGGCACATCTAGACGGCCTACTCGGCAAACAACCTTCAGACATGAGAGGAGAGAAAACGGAAAGAAAAGCTGCAACTCATTTAAGAACACATGACCGGAGCCATGCAGCCGAACAGTGCTGAGTTAGGCTTTACTACTCTACAGAATGGTATTGGTTTTACTAGACTACAGATGAGGCTGGGTTTTACTACACTACAGATTGTTACTGACTTGTTACTTGCTACAGACTAGGCTAAACTTTACTAGACTACAGATTATGCTATTGTACTAGACCAGCGGTGTTTCGTGAACGAATATACGGCTTTGAATGAATCGTTCGTCAAAGTCATTGATTCAATGATTCATTCATAAATACAGCCACTTGCTTTGTTACTGAATGAATGAATGACTTGATGACTCAACCATTTAGACAGTGACTTACCGCCACCTACTGGCGGTTTTAGTATTTAAAATAATTTCTTTTCACGTTTTTATCACCACTGCATATTTCTCTATTGAACTTTTTTTTTTATTTAAAACATTCTTAATGTTGTAAAGATATTTATAAAGATAAAAAATGCACTGGAAAGTCAATTTAGAGGGCAAATATTGTCCCTTAATGGAAAAGGTACAGTCTAAATGGAAGAGAGGGGGTAACGCAGAAGGATGGTAAATGCCTCAGGGGGTACTCCACTCTAAAAAGTTTGGGAACCACTGTACTAGACTATAAACTAACATGGGTTTTATTACACTACAGTTTGTTACAAACAAGGCTGGACAGATTAAGCTGGACTTTAGTAGACTAAAGAATAAAACTGCATTTCCAGCAAAGTTATCCGGAACAATTTGTCCCGGGAACTTTTTTTCCCCCAGACCTGTTGCTGTCTGTGTTTCCATTGCGGTCTAAAGTACCATGAACATTAGGCAAATTAGTCCGGTGACGTACGACTGCATGCGACTTTCCAGTTCCCGCTGAATTTCATCCTCAGCACATAAGCTTAATAAAGCTTGAACTGACGTCGTCGGTCCATCAGTCATATTTTTTGTTGATTCGAATAGCAAACAACTCTTACCGCACGCACCGCAAACAGACTTTTAAAAATGGTGGTTGAAATAAAATGCTAGATGGATTCAACCAATCAAAATTCTCCATGAACTCAACCAATCAGCATATTCAGCACACAAGTCCAACTCCCGAAAGTTCCTGAACTTTGAAAAAGTACTACCTCAGGAGCAGGGACTTTCTGAGTGGGATATTTTTACCCGTAACTTCATTTAGACCCTGGTCTCTGCGGTCGAAACACACCGAGTACCACTGGAAAGTCCCTAGATCCTGAGGGAAGTTCCTGCTGTGGAAATGCAGCTTAAGATGGGCTTCACCATACTACAGACTAAGGGCTCGTTCACACAGAACGCGACTTTGTGTCTAAAAGTGCGAGACACAGCGCTCAGGAATGGTTTTTTAAAAAAGCGCAGCGCAGAACGCAAGGGTCTCGAGACGTGCTTTTGAAACGTGATGCAATAACGGCAATAATAGAAATAAGCAAACAGCGGGATAGATAGATACTATTTTTGACATGGAAAAAAGAAAATAATCGCACTGGCTATGACCTCCTCCGCCATGTTGCCATCAAATAAAACAGTTGCCATGCCATCTTGCTACTGTAAACAGAAGCTTGCAACGCTTGCCCCGCCTCCGAGTTCTTCTGATTGGTCCCATGTTTTGGAACTGACATTGATGAGCGACGCTGCGTGTAAAAGTTGAAATTCTTTTAATTTGACACAGCGTCTTAAAAACGTGGCGCTCATCTGCAAAAGATGCGAGATGCGAGCGTAACGGTCATACACATCCGTGTAGCGCATGTTTACATAGAAAAAACAATGGAAAAGTAGCGCGTTAGAATAGAAAAACGTGTTCTGTGTGAATGGCACACTTGACTACAGAATAGGCTAAGCTTACTAAACTACAGCATATGTTGGGCTTTACTAGTCTACAGAATATGCTAGTTTTTTTTCTTTCTTTTTTTTTTTTTTTTTTTTTTAAAGATATGCCATGTTTTGCCAGACTACTAAACTGGGTTTTTCAAGACTACATAATGGGCTTTTTTTTTCTTTTTTTCTTTTTTTTGCGCGAACTAACCTGGGTTTTACTACACTACAGTTTGCTACAAACAAAACTGGACTTGTAAGTCTTGACTACAGATTAGGTTGGCCTTTACAAGACTACAGAATGTTCTTGTCTTTACTTTGGTCTCAGCTTTACCAGACTACAAATTAAGCTGGGTGTTTAATACACTAGGGCCGTTTCACAGACCAGGCTTAAGCCTAGCCCCAGACTAAAATGCATGTCTGAACTGTTTTACCTGAAAGCAACTTGGACTGACATATCTTAAAATATGTCAGTGCCATTGTTTTGTCTCAAGATGCACACCAGTAATGGTTTTTTTTCTAAGGCACGTTTATAAAAGCTACTTAAACACCCTAATTGAACTAAGACCTAATCCTGGCTTAATCTGCCTGTAAAACCGGGCCCAAAGGTTATTACAGACTTGTAACAGACAAGGCTGGACTTGACAACAGATTGGGCCTAGGTTTACTGGACTACAGTTCCAGAATGGACTTTATTTGACTATGGCTGCATTTACACTGCAAGTCTTAATGCACAGATCCGATCTTTTGACCGTATCCAATTTTTTGGCCAGTGTGTTTACATTCACTTTAGACGTGACTGGTATTCGATATCTGTGTTTACATTACTTCCCACCCCAAAATGATTGTCATTGCTAGTTTTACATGCACATGGTAGACCCTCGGGTTTTGAATGGCTGCGCTATTAAAATTATTTATATATTATTTCACGTCGGGTGGCCATGATTACCTGCCAGAATGGATAAGTTAACAGCTGTCAGTGTCATGGATGTTTTGCAGCACGAAATCTGACTGAACAGATATAGACTGGAAAATAAAGGTAATTTGCATTTCTTATTTTATCTACGGTCGTTAGATCTATAATTCTGAAGTGAAATAAAGTTGCAGGTAAGATTACATATATTTGAATGAATTCGAATATGAATGATAACGAGAGAGAGAGAGAGAGAGAGAGAGAGAGAGAGAGAGAGAGAGAGAGAGAGAGAGAGAGAGAGAGAGAGAGAGAGAGAGAGAGAGAGAGAGAGAGAGAGAGAGAGAGAGAGAGAGAGAGAGAGAGAGAGAGAGAGAGAGAGAGAGAGAGAGAGAGAGAGAGAGAGAGAGGCTTTTGGTTTATTTAAAAAAAAAAAAAAAACACTGTGGGCTCTTTTAAGTTAACCGGGCAGAGGTTGAAATTCAGCTGCTGAATGTGTGTGTGGGTGTGCCCGCAGCGCGCACGCAGTTTCTCTCTAGGAAAAGATATAGGCCTAGACATAGACTATAAAGTTCTCACCTCAATAATAAAGCTGCGAATTTTTAGTGCATACAGGCACGTCTGCTTCATAATACAACATAAAAGCTACCTTTTAGTGAGCAAATGTGTCGCAAAAGGGGAATCGGATATGCGTGTTTAGACGTAGGTCGCATGTCCAGAGATCGGATATGCATCTGATTTAAAACCACATTTGAAAGTGGCTCAGATCGGATGCGAAAAAAATCAGATCTCGTGCAGATTTTTGTGTTTACACGTGTGCAACTAATTCCGATCGGTGTCAGATGTGAGCAAAAAATAATAATAATCGGATTTTTTGTGCCAGTGTAAACGCAGCCTATAAGACTAAACTTGGCTTTACTATACTATAACCTTGTCTTCTCTAGATTACAGTCTAGGCTGACCTTCACTAGACTACAGAACAGGTTTGGCTTCACTATATTGCGGAGTATGCTTGGCTGAGCTGGACTACTAAGCAGAGAAAAGAAACATCAAGCGGTCAAGAGCAGCAATGACCTTAAAAAAAGAACAAGACTTTTAAATCACACCATGAGCTTATTGGTTCATTTTAAGGAGTAAATGTTTCTTTAAAACTTGAATTTATGAAACTGAAATAAGTCAAAATAACCATCACTCTCAGAAAATGACATGCTGGGAACATGAAATCTATATGACATTAAATAGCAGTTAAAATCAAAAAAGTCTTTGTTGTGCTATATATAGAAACTGTTACAATAAAAGCACAATGGCCTTTGCTTGAGTGATTTCACAAGGCTAAATAATGCACTCTATTAACTCAAACAGGTTTTATTGCGACTCGTCTCTTGTAGCGTCACGGGACTACCCTAAGCAACCAGTGTCAAACAAACACAATCTCCCTCAGGACTGCTGTTAAGTGCTCCATAAAAACAGAGGTAACTCTAGAGCACTAGGGTTAAAATGCTCACCTAGACACACACACACACATCAGTGTGACATCTCTACCTTAAAAAACGCATTAGTAATGGACTAATCTTTGCATGCAGGAAAACAACACATACTAAAGCTCTGTGGACTGCTCTTGATGGCAGTTCAACCTAACAAAACCATCATTGTGAAAGCTGAGTGTGTGCGTCCGTGCGTGTGTGTGTGTGTGAAAGAGAGAGAGAGAAACAAAAGAAGGGAAAGTGCAATACACTACTGCAGACAACTACCTACTTGACTGGGTCAAAGTCCCTTTGAGAAACTCTAAGAACTGAACTGGCACACAAACCAAATTTTAGAAAACATTCAATTGAAACAAATCAAATTTATGTGACGTCTGTGATGAGTAGTTAAGGTTCCTCGTCTCTTGAAAGCTGATCAGTATACAGGTCCATTTGTCTTTAGTGGAAGCACTTGTCAACAGGAAGACCTTTTGCCCTGCAGTGGGCACTTCAAAGAAAAGCCCGTTTTATGTCCTTCTGGGTACACAGCACATCAAGTGTTACGAGACATACTGGACTGACCACAACTACTAGCACCTGAGTTCAGCTGTTAAAAAAATACAAGGCACCTTGTTGTTTTGCCCATTTGTTTAATGGTTAACCCAAGACCTAAGATGCTGTCTTAAAGGGAGAGCGCACTTACAATGAAAATCCTGTCCTTATTTACTAAAGGGATAGTTCACCCAAAAAATGAAACTTTTGTCATTATTTACTCACTCTCATGTTGTTCCAAACCTGTATGAGTTTAAAAAATGTTGGTAACCTGACAGTTGACATCCATAGTATTTTTTTTTTTTTCATACTATGGAAGTCAGTGGCTACCGTCAACTGTTTGACTACCACGCAAAATCCGATCAGAGCAGTCAGACAGAAACAGATTTCCAGAAATCCGATTTGAATAGGATTTCAAACCACATATGAATGTAGCTCAAAACGGATTTGTAAAAATCCCATTTCATGTGATTTTTTTTTTGCTATTCACACTTGCTAAATCTGATCTGATTTCAAATTCGGATAGGCACAAAAATCGGATTTGGCCGGAGAGTCTGAACATAGCCTAAGTCAACCAAAATTTTATTAGTCGGTTAGTCGCAGAAGTAAAAAAAAACAAAAAAAACAACTTCACAGGAAGTGGCGAAGTCATGCAGTCCGTGAGGGACAGATCGTTAACAGCGGGTCCTTGTGGTAATTGCAGTATGTTGGGCAGGAAATCCAACCTCAAATATGGCTTAACATTTAAAACAAGTAGTAGCAACTTTACATGGCCGCTTGCTCTAACGTTAACCTAGATAAATGTGCACTATTATTAGGAGCATATCCAAGTGTTTGTGTGGAGTGTGGAAGCTAAAGTATTTGCGCGCTTACTGCATGACACGGCGGCGCTGGCGCGATCACTTGCATTTTTACCTGATAACAACGGAAACAACTTAAAATACTTTTGGTCATACAGATAAGAGTAATACATCGTTCAAAACTGTAAAGTTTCATTTGTATATATCTACTTTTATTTGTGATAACAACAACAAAAATTTGTAAAATAAATAAAACAAACAGGATGCGCTTTCTGCCTCTGTGAACCAGTGCACGTCACTCACCATATACTTGTCTCACAGACATGAGAAATATATGTATCCACAAGTTTCCTACGCCCCATGAAGCCTTGCGTCAAAAGTGGGAGTGTCTTCCGGTTCGAAGTAAACAAGCGGTACGTAATGTGACACTCATTCATTCAACTGTTGACAGTCATTCAAGAATGAGCGATCCAAACTTGCGAACGCTTGGCTTTTACTTAAAGATTTAAGATTCCAGCATCAATATTTGAACAATGTTTTACAATAAAACATGTTACAGTAACAGTAATTTATTATTTGTGTCAGGAGTGCACATCAATCATGCTGAGCATGAGGGGGAGCTAATGAGAAGAAAACAGGAGTTATGAATTATACGAGTTAACCGTGTGAATCTGTGAAAGATGCGTATGCATTTGTCCGCTATGAACAAAGGCACAGGGAAGAGACAGAAAAAACATTAAACCAAATAAATACACGATTATAATCATATAAGAATCGTCTACGTTCCTCAAGCAGTCTCTGGTATTTTCCATAAACGCGTGTTTTAATTAATGCAATGGTTAACATAAGTAGCCTTTAGCATCGCATATATGACAGTGCAAACGCGACTGGCTCTGGCACGCACGACACCAGTAGGAGTAAAACATCACATCATAAGGCTTTGGTGCTAGCATCAGTGACAGGTGAAGAACAGACAGCGGGTTGTTCATGTATTGCAGGGCCAGGATGCTCTTGTAGTCATGCAGCAGCACTTTTGTGGAAGGTCAGTAAAGTAAAGGACAATTAAGGGCACGAAAACTGTTTGTTGTATTGTGATATTATTAACTAATAAATGTACTAGACTGAAATGTTGTCCCTGAGTGCCGTAACAACATCTCTCATAAAAGTTTGCAACTTTACAGAGTAAACAATGATCCAAAAAACACTTAGCCTCTTCGCTAATTAGCACACAAAATACCATTGGTATGCTACTACCGCCGCCTCACCGGAAGTTGTACCCACGTTCTTTTTTACAGTAGCGCCCTGCGGAATCAGGTGGATAGAAAGCTTGAAATGTCTACTTTTAAACAAACCAGTTTGAATCAAAAACAAATACTCTCTGATTATGTAATCTGTATGAAAGGTGCATTTCTCTCTAAAGGCCACTATACTGTGGAGATGGCGAGTCAGCATCATCATCTTTGCAACCGACAATGACTTAGAAAAGACTAGATTATTAATAAATAATTAAAACGTCTCTGACACATTCATAATTAGTATTTTTGCAGGTGCTTTGCAGCAGGCTTTATATTAGGCCTACACATTAAAGGCTCATTATGGTTTACATATACAAAAGTAATTAAATTAATATGAACATGCCATAAGTTGACTAATGGCTTGCATTAACAACTACTAGTCGACTAGAAACATCTTTAGTCGGGGGTAGCCCTAATTGCAACACTGAAAGGGAAAAAAAAAATTGCCTAGTTATTAGTTGACTTTGAATCAGATTACCTAAGAAACAAAAAATGACATGGAAAGACATACGCTGGCTCCTGTTTTAATGACTGTTCATAATTTAAAGCAACTGCACGGGAGTGTGTAAACTCCAGGAGACTGATGAAGGCGCAATCTGACAAAATGAAGACCAAATGTGTGTGCTGGAGACACAGTGTATGTGAAAGAAACAGTTCCCACACTCCACATTGAAGAGCCACTGTAATACTGCAATACTACTGCTTTTTGACTACTTTTATGGTATTTTTTTTTTAGCGTTGTCCTTTTTTGATCTTGGACAGCTGTTGTATGGAATAGCTGTATGAATATTCTTCAAAAATATCTCTGGGTCTGGAAAAACATGAGGATACATACATAAAAAAATCTTTTTTAATGAATTACTCCTTTAACGTCAAAAAACTTGAACATTAAAAACCTTAAAAACATGACAAACCTTCTGAGTTCTGCAGGATTTTTATTTGTTTCTCACAGATGAACACTCCTCACATCTACAAGCTTTCAGCAGTGGCAGGCAGCATTAAAAATTCAGCTGCTGTAAAAATAGCAGCAATCCAGAGCCCAAGAGAGCATGTCGAAATCTGGACATGCAGGTGGTGTTCATACATTAGAAAAATGAAAACTCTGGGAACATGAATTTGACTTTGCTCTCCACGGTGCAAAGAAAAAAAAAAACTTTTTCTGATCAACTTGAAATAGAGTGCTGAATTGAAAAATAAATATATATTTTTATCAATAAGTAATGTAAATAACAACCTGATCATAACAATACTCAAAAGAAAAGAGCGAATGATGATCAAAACCAATATGGTTGCCAATATATTAAGCATCATTAATATTTAGGTCTATAGTCAATTACAAAATTAAAAGATGCGATAGTAGAAACTAGGATTTTAATGCAAGCCAAAAGGAAAAAAAAAAAATATGACATGCAGTTAAAAAGTCCTCAAATTTGCCGTTGGGATTACTTAAAGTGAAAGCGACAGTGTAACACGATTACCAGGCACCTCTGGGAAACGGATGGCCTTCTTTAAAAAGGACACAGCAACAAATCAATGGAGGGAACTTCATTAATGAAGAAGTAGAGCTTGACAGTTAACAAAGGTCCTGAAAAGGGAGTTGTCCCTGGTAATCTGTGACAAACCCCCTGGACGGGACAGAGGGTCTCCCTGCCCCCATCAACACTCACTAAACAAAGGCCAGTGCACTTGTGAACCCTAGCAGATCAATGCAACCTGCTCCACCCAATTAATAGGATTTCCTCAACCCCACTTTTCCAACACATCAGGGATTCATTCAAGGTCCTTTGGCATTTACCATGTGAGATACAGAACTCCAGAATCTATTTGGAAAAGGCTGTGGCCCAAATCAAAGGGAATGTTTCCCAGAAATACAGTGAGCTACAATGGATTCACAGCATGGTGACCACCAGAAAAGCACTTACTCCACCTCAGCTGATGTCACTAAACTCTCTTATTTTCCAATCAAATCCTGATGGATGAAGTCCCTTCTAACATTTTTTCCCCCTTTTGAATATCTTGTTTCATTTGAAAATGCGTCAGGTAAGTAAATGAGATGCAAATCCCTTTTTTTTTTTTTTTTGACTTTCTAAATCACAAGGATTGAATTACGGTCTCAAAAGACAGCAGGTTTAAAAAGCATCTTAACATTTACAGAGGACAGATGCTAGTGTTGTTTTAGCTTTTGTCCATTGTAATCTCAGTTACTGGTGCTTTAAACCCCCGCAACTCACCTGTTCCACAGAGCAGCTGCTGGGTCCATCAGCATTGTTCCAGGTCTTGACAGTTTGAAGAGTGTTTCACTTGCATTTGCGACTAAAAATAGATGTATGCGAAGTGTAAAACGTATTTAGGAGCATTTGTTCAAATAAAAATAGTCCCCGTGGGTCCTTAAAAGTCTATGTTTATTAAATTTGCTGCATGTTTAAAGTCAAAACAAAGGCGCTGTGGCACGTTCTACAGGCTTGCGGTTTTGGCGCAATTCGCAATCATTGAATACCACACATTTATGCCACGCGATTACATACAATCTACTGTTAATGAATTATGACAATGTTTACTTGATGGCATTCAGTGTTGAGGAAAGTTAATTTTAAAAGTAATGCATTGGAACATTGCATTACTCCTTAAAAAATTGCGTAACTTAGGTACTATTAATGGAAAGTAATGCGTTACTTTTTCTCACCTGGGCTGGGCTTGCTTGTTTACTTTTTAATAACAGTAAAAAAAAGTTATATTTTTGGCAAATGTAGACTCTTTCACAACAAAAGTGAAATGAATAGGCTTCAGGCTGATCACAAATGTGATGTTTATCTTAAGTCATTTTTGCTTATTAGTATGGTTGAATTGGATCATCGAAGGTCAGTAGCAAAAACATAGGTTAATTTAGTCTAGAACTACAATAACCCGTCATGTTTACACAGCGCACACAACACCTCAGCACTTACTCCTGATTTCTCTCAACATGGGGACAGGAGAGCTGTCAGTCAATAAATGAGAAAAAGTAACTTGCATTACTTGAAAAAGTAACTCAGATATTTTGTTGTAAATTTAAAAGTAATTTGTTACTTTACTAGTTACTTGAAAAAAGTAATCTGATTACGTAACTGAAGTTACTTATAATGCGTGACCCCCAACTAAAGTTGTCAAAAGTACTGAATTCGGTATCAAGTCAGTACTGTAATTTTAAAAATGTGACACTTTGAGCGCTGTTGAGCGGATTCATAAACACCTCTGATTGGCCATTGTGTTCACGGCTCATCGGATAGGTCTGTGATTAGCTTAAATGATCAACGCTTCAAAAATATGCCGTTTTCAAATTCAGACACTTCTATGTGCTTTTAAAGCTCCCGTGCATTGATCATTGTAGCCAATCACAGACATATCTGATGAGCGCTTGAACACAATGGCCAATCAGAGGTGTTTACGAATCCGCTCAACGGCACTCAAAGTGTCACATTTTTAAAATTACTTTTGACAACTCTACCCCACAACACTGGTGTTTATATTGCAATATGTTGCAGATATTTAATCTCCCTCATATGACTGAATAGACTAACTAATCCGGTTCAGCTGGTGACCATCTTAAATTACCTGAGCTGGTTATCAGTATAAGGCATGTTTTGAATATTATAGTAATCCAGCATGTCTATACTGTTCAAGCTGGTGTACCTGGAACAACAATAGCTTTTTCCAGCAATAGTCCAGCACTGCCCATCTAAAAAACCACAGAGGAACCCAAATTTATTAACACCAAATGGGTGTAAACTAACACGAATGTTTGGCACACAAAATTTGGTCCAATTTTCACATGTGATATATCTGTCAGCTCTGGGCATGTGACCAAAAGTGTTGGAAAAGCAATTAAAACACCTCTCCTTACAAAAAAAAAAAAAATAATAATCTGTTGCATTGACAATATGTGAATGTTCACATAGGCCTTTGCGACACAAAAAACATTTGCGAATAAAGCAGCGTTTCCATCCAGTAATTCTAAGAGAACAAAATCAATAAACTAGTGCTGCTAAATATCACCAAGATAAATGGAAGTTGCTGCAATAGGAGGAGCCACTTTATATAATAATTTTCGTATAACCTATTATATATTACTTGCGCCTCAGAGCGCATGGATGAAACGCAATAAGTGCGGTCATGTTATCTTGGATTTGGAGGCGGATGCCTGCTGTTTGGGAATGCAGTCGTGCAAGACAGTTCTGGGAGGTAATTATACTGAACCACTTTGACGACAGACTTTGCTTTCAGAATGACCAAAACAGCATTTCAGTTTCTGTGCAACGAGATCGGTCCACTGGTTGGTCCAGTTATGCCATCCCATCGCAAAGTCACATGACTTTTTTTGATGCGCATCGAGGAATTTATTCGTTAAATGGGTTTCCATCGTGTTTTATGCGCATGTTTTCTTATCGGATAAATTTATCCAACTCAATTGAGCACATACATTTAATATGCGCATTTTTAGAATTTGCCATTTCCATTCAGCTTCCCAAAATGTGCATAAAAATAGGTGGATGGAAACATAGCTACTGAAAGAGAGACCCAATCTGTTTCTAGGCAGCAGAATATTACAGAGACTTTCCTGAGAACAAACTGGAATATCAAAAGAAACTCTGTTTTTCAAACTGTAGTTTAGAGAGTGCTTATTTAGTTGATTATGACTTCTGGACAACAACGCACCACTGGTTTCAACAGCCGAAGCTTTTCAGGAGATAACAAGGTCAATGCCAACATTTCAGAAATACCATAGTGATTTCCCAACTTTCCCCCCGTAATCCCCAAGCAGAGTCATTCAGCGGGATCACACACTTCAATGACACACTGTGAACTCTGTGTGGAGGTTACAAAGATGCACTCAAACCACACAAGGGTGGGCAGCACTGAAGTGTTTGAAACACTTTCTAAAAAGATAAAGTGCAACAGAGGAGATGAAACTCCTGCCAACATCTAAGCTAGAGAGTCAGCTTGAATTAGGCTATTCAGCTCTCTTTGGCCTACAAAAGTGGGCTGCATTTATAAAAGTGGGTTAAACTTATTTAAAAGAAAGTCTGCTAGTTATATTCATGCCCTAAAGCACCGTCACATCCGAAAAATCAACATTCAGATAAATGTGAGAGAAGATTTAGGTATCATATTAAGCACTGATGCTTACTGATTCTGAGCCTGTTGACCTCAGCTGACCACACTCTCCCACGCCATAAAAAAGACAGGCTATTAAAATAAAAACACCAATATGCTTCAGAGTCCAAGATCTGATTTATAGTCTAAAAAACACATTTTACTCATGAGTTGACTAGAGAACAAAAAGACGCAATCAATAATAGCTGGAACAGCAGTGCTTGTATAGATGAAGTATACATAAATCTAGTACTATTTGTTTTTCTCAGAGTAGTTAAATTAAAAGTCTGTTGGTTAATGGTTAATTAAATGTTTAGTTAAAAAAAAAAAAGCATCCTATAAACAGAAGACTAACATTTCAATTCCATTAACTTATTTTTATGCACATCTAACCCAGCCACAAACTGGGTAGACTTTATTTCCCCAGTGGCTGAAGCTTTCACAACTGCAGGCCTCAAATTAACTTGTTTTCCATTGTAATTGCTTTAAAAGAAATTATAATTCCTTCTATCTAGTCCTGTTTATTATCAGGCAAAAGCTGCAAGTTAAATTAGGCCCTTATGTTTAAGTGGCTGGAGCAACGAGACCCATGAGGGAAGCAGTTTCAAAGTAACGAGACAATACAGAGAAGCATCATAAAACAAATTCTCTGTGAACACAGCTACAGACTATGGAAGCTTGTTTCCGCCATGAAATAAAAAATAAAAAAGGTAATTGCGACTTTTTATCTCACAATTCTGACTTTTTTTCTCAGAACTGCGAGATATAAACTCACAATTGTGAGTTATAAAGTCAGAATTGCATGATATAAAGTCAGAATTGCGAGTTATGAAGTCAGAAATTTGAGATATAAACTCGCAATTGCGTGTTATAATGTGCGATTGTGAACGAAAGAGACATTTTTTCACACTTTATAACTCGCAATTGTGTTTATGTCTCGCAATTCTGAGCTAGATCTCATGTGAGCTATAAAGTCAGAATTGCGTGATAAGAACTCGCAATTGCGAGAAAAAAGTCAGAATTGCGATTTTAAGAATTTTAATTCTGAATTGCGATTCTGACTTTTTTCTCACAATTGCGAGTTCTTATCACGCAATTCTGACTTTGTAAGACACAATTGTGAGTTTATATCATGCAGTTCTGACTTTATAACTTGCAATTGTGAGTTTATATATCGCAATTAAGAAAAAAAGTGAATTGTGAGATATAAAGTCAAAATTGCGACTTTATATCTCATAATTCTGACTTTATAAACACGCAATTCTCACTTTATATCTCGCATTTGCAAGTTTAAATCTCGCAATTTTGACTTTATTAATAAAAAGTCGCAATAACCTTTTTTATTTTTTTATTTAGTGGCAGAAACAAGCTTCCATACATAACAGAACAATTACAATGCAAAAATCTTCTAAAAGGGCATCTTTGCTGTGGCATCGAGAAATCCTTCTCCAACAAATGCTGACTTGGACTCTGTTTGTTGGTGAGCTGTCAGTGTGAGATGAAACACAAAAACACCCAACTTACAGTGATTCCTTAAAACTGCAAATATGTGGGCAGAACTATTTATGTCCCTGAAGCAATGACCACAAAGCCAAAGAGTGAACAAACAGCAAGCAAGAGGAGGAAGACCAAAAACAATCATTTAGTTCCAGACTTCCTGAGTTCCTCATAGGAACACACAGCCACAGGAATAGAACGGAGTTACCCATTTGTAGAATACCTTAAAAGCACAGGAACCATTTAAAGGATTAGTTCACTTCTTCATTCAAATTTCCTGATAATTTACTCACCCCCATGTCATCCAAGATGTTTCCTTTTTTCTTAAGTCGAAAAGAAATTAAGGTTTTTGAGGAAACATTCCAGGATTTCTCCATATAGTGGACTTCAACAGTTACCAACGGGTTGAAGGTCTAAATTGCAGTTTCAATGAAGCTTCAAAGAGCTCTACACGATCCCAGACTAGGAATAAGGGTCTTATCTAGGGAAATAGAAAAATATATATATACACGTCACACGTGGCCTTTCCAACATGATTACGTAATGCGTGGCGCATCGCAGAGAATTGAAAGACGAGCATATGTGGTTAAAAAGTATATACATTTTTTTTTTTTTTGAAATGGCCGATTGTTTCACTAGATAAGACCCTTATTCCTCATCTGGGATCGTGTAGAGACCTCTGAAGCTGCACTGAAATTGACATTTGGACCTTCAACCCATTGGTAGCCATCCACTGTATGGAGAAAGATCTTAGAATGTTTTCCTCAAAAACCTTAATTTATTTTCGACTGAAGAAAGAAAGACATAAACATCTTGGATGACATGGGGGTGAGTAAATTATCAGGAAATTTTAATTCTGAAGTGAACTAATCCTTTAACCCAATGGCAATCAAGTTATAACCAGTGAAATACACTAGCAATAAACTGATATCAAACACACCTCGCTATTATCAGTGAAAGTCATATAGATACTATTTTGACCCTTTCTAAGATAGCATAACATCTCGACACACTACATTACCGTTATCTGTAAACTTAATAACAAGGTTATACAGCCTGCAGCATCCATCACGTTTATAATCTGGAGCTGTGATGATGCCGATCCCACAGGAAGCTGTCTCCATTCAACACAACACAAAAGCAGCAGAGACCATCAGAGTTGAGAAAGGCTATTTATATCTGGTCAGGGCGAGGCTTCACTCACTTCTGAGATGTTTTTATACAATCTAGACATCATCTTTAGATGCACCACGTTCATATTCCCTGTTAGAAAATCCAGTTTAAACTGGAAGATGTGTTTTGGAGCCTGGACTAATATGGTCGTCCCTACTAATGGCTGGTTTTAGAGGGGTTTTGGACACTTTTCAGGGAGGTAGACTAGCTTGTCAAGAGCTGAACACCTGCTTTGCCAGTACTTGGAGCTTGGCCAGGCTGTGAGAACATTGTAAACCAGGATTAAACTGTAGTCTGGTTTATGATCTTTTTTGAAGCTGGTCATTATTGTGTATTCTACCAGCTCTTAGATCAACTAGAAAACAGCTTTGAAGGACAAGATAGTGAGTTGCTGAATAAATAATGTGTTAATTGTAACAGGTGTTGATCAACTATTATTTTTGTTCCATATAAATTCTAACCCACCTAATGTATATGTATTTTAGCCTGTGCATCTAATTCAGCCAGTTTATTAGATCTCATCAGTATGAGACAATGCAATAGAGCAGTTGTCTGATGGGTGAGGCATCAACAAAGGATTTGCCTCCTCAGTAACTCATTTAGTTACTCCAAGGGGGGCAATAGCTGACTCTAGTGGTCTCGTAAGTAAGCAAAACACTCAGCAAGGTTTTAACAATCGCAAAAATAGCAGGTTAATCAAAGTTATGAGTCTCACCTCCTCCAGTGCGGTTACAGTATTCCTGCAGTGAGTCATTCTAGTGGTGAAGTTTGAGGCGGTGGGCGATTTATAATCTTCATTCGTCTCCGCCACAAACTCCGCCACTGTGATCTGGTCCGGCATTGTATTTCCTTTCACAAAACCCACAAATCTCGGTTTTAATCCTTTTAATGCCCGGTTGTGGTGCACTTAATGTCGAAATTCAGAGATAAAATGACGAAATAAAACTCTCATGAGCGTCCTGAAGTCTTATCATCGCTGTGTTTTGTCCTCGGTGGATTAAGACAAGTTGGGAATTAATGAAAATCATTAGCCAACTACAGAGAAGTGACGCTTCTACGACGGGAAATCTCTCTCCCACGGTGTTGGTTCTCACTTCTTCCAGGGAAAGTGCGAATTTGGTCCACCCGGTTGATAATAAACCAGTGTGATGATGTAGTCCTCATCTGTTAAGGGACAGTAGTGTACGTTGTCGTGCTGGGATTGCTGCAGGCTGTGGATCGATGCAGCTCTCTTGCAACGCAATTCAATGAAAGCGCAGAAATTGACAAAGTAAAGGTGGAGGAGATTCAATGGGAAAGGAGTGACCAATGAGGAAGCAGAGCTACCAGCTGTGAGCCAATCGGAACTGACGCAGGGCGTGGCCTGATTGTAGATCGCCTTTAGGGTCGTTAGCGCCGCTCTTAATGCAAGTGGTGCTCACTGCAGAGGCAAATGATGTCCAGCTCCCCCTCTCTGGAAGTCTGACCTAGTCCAGCTCCACCTCTGTGGATCTAATGGGTGGAGGGCTAGAGTTATGGGTAGGGTTAAGGTGTGGTTAGACCTTAAGCTCCACCCATTACGCCCAAATTACATCCAGAGAGGGGGAACTGGACTTCACGCTCCACCCATGGCTCTGCAGTGAGCAGCCTCTCTCTTAAGGTGGAGAAGGACATTTTTTAAGTGTGTAAATAACAGAAATTGACCTTTAATGTCTCTCTGAAGCCAACATTCTTATAAGTGTAAGAAAAAAGAAAGTAAGTGCAAATGTAATATACATTTTTTATATAAAAAAAAAATTATTTTAGGTTTTTAAAACAATAGTTCGCCCAACAAAAAAATGCTGTCTTCATTTAATCATGTCATTCCGACCAAGGAATTCTTGTAAATGTTTTTTTACAAATAGAATGAAAATTCCAACAAGGACAAAACAATTCATAAAAATAGTCCATATGAGTAGTCCAGTCCAAATTTTCAAGTTTTCTGAAGTCGTTGTGTGAAGAATGGACTGAAACTGAAGTCCTTACTGACTGATAATCTTCACTTTTGAAGTTGCCTAATAATAGAGTGCTGTAGATGAAGTATTTTTGTAGGCCAAATGCATTTGTGCATGATATTAGAATATATTTGAATTATATATGTAATTATATAAAAAAATTCTAAATATTTTAGATTTATCTTTTGTGCCTCAAAAAAGAAACCCTATCCTCCTTCCTTGAAATAAATTAATTAGCTTGTAGAATAAAGAGAGCTTTATTATTAGTGCCATATCTGTTCCAACACAAGCTTCACACCCCCTGCCTCCAAAACAAAAGACTAATTAAGATGATAATTTTGTAGTTGCTGAGGCCTGTAATTGCTGGTGCAAAAGGAGACATTTTATTATGAGCAGATGAATTCACACTGATTATCAGATAAAGTAGTTTTTGTACTCCAGTGCTTGAGGTATATATATTTCAACACAAGTGCAGTGTGAAATAACAAATTTACAAAAGCAATCTATTGCTATTTGTAAAAGCAACAATCCTTTTATAATGATATATGTGCATTTGCATCCTCACAAGAGACTGCAGTCACTTCAGGCTAAAACGAGGAAACACTTCATAATTTTATGCCACGTATAGTTTAATTCTGTATATATATAGGGTCATTGATGCACGTGGGGAGTGAAGGTGTGGTCCGATCCAACAGACGAGCTACTGTAGCTCAAATTACTCAAGAAGTTAATGCTGGTTCTGATAGAAAGGTGTCAGAATACACAGTGCATCACAGTTTGTTGCATATGGGGCTGCATAGCCGCAGACCAGTCAGGGTGCCCATGCTGACCCCTGTCCACCGCCGAAAGCACCAACAGTGGGCACGTGAGCATCAGAACTGGACCAGAGCAATGGAAGAAGGTGGCCTGGTCTGATGAATCACGTTATCTTTTACATCACGTGGATGGCCGGGTGTGTGTGCGTCGCTTACCTGGGGAACACATGGCATCAGGGTGCACTATGGGAAGAAGGCAAGCCGGCGGAGGCAGTGTGATGTTTTGGGCAATGTTCTGCTGGGAAACCTTGGGTCCTGCCATCCGTGTGGATGTTACTTTGACACGTACCACCTACATAAGCATTGCTGCAGACCATGTACACCCTTTCATGGAAACGGTATTCCCTGGTGGCTGTGGCCTTTTTCAGCAGGATAATGCGCTCCGCCACAAAGCAAAAATGGTTCAGGAATGGTTTGAGGAGCACAACAATGAGTTTGAGGTGATGACTTGGCCTCCAAATTCCCCAAATCTCAATCCAATCGAGCATCTGTGGGATGTGCTGAACAAACAAGTCCGAACCATGGAGGCTCCACCTCGCAACTTACAGGACTTAAAGGATCTGCTGCTAACATCTTGGTGCCAGATACCACAGCACACCTTCAGAGGTCTAGTGGAGTCCATGCCTCGACGGGTCAGGGCTGTTTTGGCAGCAAAGGTGGACCAACACAATATTAGGAAGGTGGTTATAATGTTATAAAGGCTATTGTGGAAACATGATATTAATGACAGTAATAGATTACTGTGCTTTTGGTTTATGTATTGTGGATGTTTGCACACCTTGATCATTATGTGCAGGGGCCCATGATGACCCCAATGACCTTGAGACCAATCAAATGAACTCCTGTTAATATATGAATGTTGTGAATTAATTAACATGATGAGCAAGTTTTATCTCTAATTCCCATTTTGCGCAGCAGGTTCTCCTCTGAATGTTAATATGCTCTTCCACTCAGAGCTCATAATGAAGAGTGAAAGCAGGAGATGATTCATGACCTCTACTGGTGTCTCCTAGAATAAATTGTTTCTTATTGAGAAGGTTTACTTGAGGAGCAGAGGCTGCAGTGTATTACCGTTCAGTCTGCTACATGGCTACATCTGGAGTATGCGTTTTAACATTTATCTGCTCCGTATTTACAATTTCAATCTCTATTTATTTATAAAGCACAATTAAAAACAGCAACAGTTGACCAATGTGCTGTACAGTGATTCAAATAAGTTAGAAATGCAATGAAATAAAACAATCGAAATTATGAGATAGTAAGCAATAATTATGAGGTAAAAAGTGAAAATGACATTTAAGTCACAAATATGAGATAAAGAGTTAAAATTATTACATAAAAAGTTAAAACTATGACATCATTTAGGAGATGATAAGTTAAAAAGATATGGCAAAGTAGTAAAAAATTTAAAAAAAAAAAATCATAATTTCAAATATCTCATAATTTTGACTTTTTGTCTTATATCTTACAATGTTGACACTTTATCTCAAAATGTAGACTATCTCTTTTATGTCATAATTAAACTTTTATGTCATAATTATGACTTTTTATCACATAATTATGACTTGACTTATGAATCTTTTTATCTCACTTTTTCTATAAATTACCAAAGCATGATTTTTTTTTTCTTATGTAGCGGAAATGGGTTTTAATAAAAAAAAAATATGACAGAGTGCTATATTTATTTATTTACGCGGTCTGGAATACTCGATTCTAATTGGTCAGTCGTCGCCCAGCTTTCTGATATTTTAGGGGCCGTTTACACGACACCGTTTTCAACTAAAAACGGAAAACTTTATATGCGTTTTGGCCGTACACTTACACGACAACGGCGTTTTGGTGGCCTGAAAACGCAAACTTTTGAAAACGGGTTTCAAAGTGCAAGTTTTTGAAAACGGTCTCCGTGTAAACAACAAAAACGCGAATCTGTGAAAGCGATGATGCCATGCACATGCGCATTACATGTTCAGTCTATAGTGTTTCATCGCCACCTAACGGCCTGCCAGCAGAACACAGCGTTTTTAGCCTTCTTTTTCACGGATTCGTATGAAGGGGGAACGTTTTAACAACGGTGTCGTCTGTACGCAAAAAAAACTCAAAAGAAAAAACTTCTCCGTTTTAACCGTTGTCGTGTAAACGGCTGAGTCCCAGTATATTTAAGCTACTTAGATACCATAATTGAACCAAGGGTGCGTTCACACGACAACGATATGGTTAAAACGGAGACCGTTTTCAAAAACTTGCACTTTGAAACCCGTTTTCAAAAGTTTCGTTTTCAGGCCACCAAAACGCTGTTGTCCTGTAAATGAACGGCCAAAACGCATAAAAAGTTTTCTGTTTTTAGTTGAAAACGGTGTAAACGGCCCCTGTGAAACCGAAAATAGTATATAGTCTCAGTGAGGTTATGGTTAGAGGTTAGCTGTGGGGTTTGCCATTCGTCAGGGTGTCACTTTTCATAGTGAGGTTAGGGTTGTGGTGGAGGTGGGTGTACGCATTCGTGAGTACCTAACTTCCGGTCTGAAGCTGCTGCTGGACTACCGCTGCTGTCATGTTTTGCTCAGCGGCTCTGCAAATGCACATGCCTCATAAGTTGGAGTGTTTGAGCACATTGAACAGCATTTATTTACGTTCTTTAATTTTTTTCCCCCACACTAGTCTGTGGACAATGTCTTCTAAAGAGAAAAGGGCTACTCGAAAGCTGTGTTTTGGTGAGAAGTCTGATTTAGAAGAGTCTGGTCATGTAAAGGACAACGAATTTTACAGCAGCAGCGACGACGAGGCGGAGAGAGAGGCCGATATCAACGATGAAGAGGATGACCCTGATTTTGAGGAGTACGTATACATTGTGAACTGATAGACTTTGTGTGTTTCATATGTGTACTTGTGTGTTTGTTCGGTGCGTTTTGTTTATCTGTTGTTCCGTGCATATTTGAATTGTGCCGCACATTTGTGCATGTTGCTTGCGTGAATTGCATTGTGCAAGTTGCATCTCCTTCGTGCTTCTCTGAATTTTAGCGAGATTTTGCACATCTCATACGTGCAAATATGCGAATTGCATTTATGTAACTGTTACGTTACGTCCATGTAAATTACATTGTGCACATGTCCAATTCATAAATGCAAGAGACCGCATCAGCAGTGTTTGCCAGATTGGGTCGACTACAATTTCCAGCCCAAACGCTCTCCAAAACCCGCCCAAAACATTCACTGCCAAAATATTGTGATATAATTCTGTTGTCATGACAACCAAGGTTGATAAACACCATTTACCTCCTTAACTAAATAATGATGACAAAACAAATTTATAAAAATGAATCAATTTCCGTGCCAGGTGAACAGTACAACAGGAAAATGGACAAAAACATGGCAAATACAGTAAAAGTAAATTATTAGGTAGAAATTATTAAAGTATGTCAAATATTTGCAAACCATAAAAAAAATTAACAGACTTCCCTAGGAAACACTTTACAATATCAACAGCAAAAACAAGCCAATTCATGTGATTGGAATAAGCAATGTAATTAGTGCAGCAAGCAAAATTTTGGGTTGAAATGACTGTGACACACTCATCTCACACACTTATGCACACACAATAACAATAATAATACTGTGCAACATTAATAATCACAACAATAATAATAATGTGCTTACATTCATGTCGTGCTTTAATTTCAAACATAACTAGTACATCTTTCTTGAAGTACACATTGTGGAACATAATGCAGAAATTTGCACGGTCAAAACTGATTAATCGTTGATTCAAACCTTTTTTTAGCAGCTGTCCTGGTTTGCACATAACAATGGACAAGAGCTGTAGTCCCATATTCGATTTCAATTAAAGTTCACCCAAAAATGAAAATTATCCCATGATTTACTCACCCTCAAGCCATCCTAGGTGTACGTCTTCATTCAGACGAACACAATCTGAGTTATATTAAAAAAAAAATACCCTGGCTCTTCCAAGATTTATAATTGTAGTGAATGGGGCTCAAGATTTTGAAGCCCCAAAAAGTGCATCCATCCATCATAAAAGTAATCCATACGACTCCAGGGGGTTAATAAAGGCCTTCTGAAGTGAAGTGATGGGTTTTTGTAAGAAAAATATCCATATGTAAAACTTAAACAAATAGGGTTGGGCTCAAGCTCCTCTTTTATATTGAAATCCTCAGAAAAGTTTTTTTTAAATTCTCGTTTTAGACTTCTAATCCGTGACCAGTGTTTTGTTTTGCTCTATCCTCTGCGCTTCTGCGTTCATCAATACGTCATGCGTCAGGTCAGGGGTTACACTTTCGCTGTTAATCGATGCGTACGGCCGTCTGCCGGAAGCTAGTTATTATAATTTATAAAGTTGGATATGGATATTTTTTTAAATATGAATATTTTTCTTACAAAAACCCATCACTTTGCTTCAGAAGGCCTTTATTAAAGGGATAGTTCACCCAAAAATGAAAATTTGATGTTTATCTGCTTACCCCCAGGGCATCCAAGATGTAAGTGACTTTGTTTCTTCAGTAGAACACAAATGATGATTTTTAACTCCAACCGTTGCGGTCTGTCATTCGTATAATGCTTGTCAATGGTAACAAAATCTATGAGAGTAAAAAAAAACATGCACAGACAAATCCAAATTAAACCCTGTGGCTCGTGACGACACATTGATGTGCTAAGACACGAAACGATCGGTTTGTGCGAGAAACCGAACAGTATTTATATCTTTTTTTTTTACCTCTAAGACACCACTATGTCCAACTGCCTTGAGCGCGCGCATGGCATCCGGTGCGCGAGGCGTGTACGCGCTCTGGCGTAGTTTAAACATGGTGCCTGTAGTACAACAGTTGTTATACAAATGGAAGTAAACCACTAAAAAACATGGTTTTATTACATCAAAACTTTTATTTTGTTACTTTTCGTAAGGGCAGCTTTACAAATAAAAAGGACACATGCAAAGATCTTGTTCACGTACCTCAGTTGGATGTGGATAAACCATAGGTGCAGCTGATGGTTTAAGTCGTACGTGATCCTCTCCTGGGTATGTAAAATCATCAGGGGAAAAATGATCGCTGTAGACCCTCAACAACTTTAGTATGTTAGTGGGTGTGTTGATATCCAGCCGAAGAGCAATCAACCATAACTTCAGGGAATACGTGGAAAGTCACCACTCCCGAATGAGTTCACGCGAGAGAACGTAATCTTTTAGTCGGTTTGAACAATCCGGATAAGCGCAAGTAAGTACCATTTTGATGGTAAAAAAACTAACCAAAAAAAAAAAAAAAAACTAAATAGCAACTTTATTCAACAATATCTAGTGATGGGCGATTTCAAATCTCTGCTTGATGAAGCTTTTGTTTCGAATCAGTGGTTCAGAGTGCCAAAATCATGTGATTTCAGTAAACGAGGCTTTGTTACGTCATAAGTGTTTCAAAATTTCAATGGTTCACGTGACTTTGGCAGTTTGATACGTGCTCCGAACCACTGATTTGAAACAAAAGATTCGTAAAGCTTCATGAAGCAGTGTTTTGAATTCGCCCATCACTATATATTGTTGAATAAAGTCGCTATTTTGTTTTTTGGCGCACAAAAAGTATTCTCGTCGCTTCATAACATTAAGGTTAAACCACTGTAGTCACATGAACTGTTTTAAAAATGTCTTTAGTAGCTTTCTGGGCATTGAAAAAGAAAATGATCTTGCTGGCAATGGAGGCCTCACTGAGCCATCGGATTTTATCAAAAATATCTTAATTTGTGTTCCGAAAATGAACGAAGGTCTTACGGGTGTGGAACGACATGAGGGTGAGTAATTAATGACAAAATTTTCATTATTGGGTGAACTAACCCTTTAAATTCCAATTTTTGAAAACCGCCTAACCTATCCCAAAACCGCCCACAATTTGTCCACCCGTCCAATCCAATTTTGTCCAACAGAATCAAATTCAAGGCCACCCAATCTGGCAACACCACGCATCAGATCTACATTGCCCATGTCCATTGATCAATTTGTGTTTGTTACAGTTTTGACTCAAGTGAAGAAGAATGGGAACCAGAAAGTGAGCCAAGCCCCAAAAAACAACGTCTTCTCTTTCAGTCCCCTACCAGCACACCTTGCACCCCCAGAACCCCCACATCTTTTGTCAGTGGTTCCTTGAGTCCGTGGTCAACTCCAAGAGAAAGGTCTCATTCTCCACGGGTGAGGAAAAGGTCTGCAAGTGGCAAGTCAGCGGAGAGTGACACAGGCACTTGGAATGACATCAGCGTGGAGGATGAGGCTCCAGTGCTACCCCATTTTCTTCCAAAGCGAAACCCAGGAGCTCAGCTCATCATGGACAGAATATATTCCCCCTTGGAGCTATTTCAGCTTTTTTTCCCAACCTCTGTGGTGGACACCATTGTGAAGAACACAAATAGTTATGCAAAAATGAGGTCTGAAGCTGGGAAAAAATTCCCTTGGGTGCCTTTGAAAGCGCAGGAACTGTATTCGTATATTGCGCTTGTTATTTACATGGGGCTTCTCAGCGCAAAAAATATTGTAGACTACTGGTCCAGAAAAGACATTTACAGGTTACCTTTTCCAAAATCCGTGATGTCCAGGGCCAGATTTCATGCCATCTCTTGGAATCTGCATCTTTGCGATCTTAAGGAGGATCGAGTGAATGCACTGAAAAAAGGGACTCCTGAGTATGACAGACTTTTCAAAATCAAGCCCCTTTACACTGACATCGTCGCGGCGTGCAAAACATACTTCCATCCAAACAGACAGCTGGCGGTGGATGAGAGGATGGTGGCGACTAGAGCGAGAACCGGCTTCAAACAGTACATGAAGCACAAGCCTACCAAGTGGGGTTACAAACTCTTCGTTCTTGCTGATTCTGTCTATGGCTACACATGGAACTTCTTCGTTTATGAAGGTAAATCTTCGCTGGCCTCTGGTAAAGGACTGAGTTACGATTCCATGATTCGCTTCCTGGATCTGCCTCTTCTTGGCAAAGGCTACCAGGTGTATATGGACAACTTCTATACAAGCCCAGGCCTTTTATTGGACTTGCTGGATAAAAAGACACTTGCGTGTGGCACGATACGTTCCAACACACAGGGCTTTCCTAGAACAATGTCCAATGACCTCAGCCTCAGAGCTCAAAAGGGATCCATACGCTGGCTTCGGGAAGGTAAGCTCCTCTTTGTGAGGTGGATGGACACGAAAGCGGTTTCAATGTGTTCAACGATACACAAGGCATATGATGGTGCTACCATCTCCAGGCGTATCAGGAATCCCAAGAATGAGTGGGAAATTTGCCAAATCCCAATTCCGGCAGCAGCGAAGGACTACAATAAATATATGGGAGGTGTGGACCTTTCGGATGCTCTAATTGGGTACTACAATGTCCTACACAAAACCAAAAAATGGTACAAGACCTTTTTCTTTCATTTTGTTGATATCGCAGTGGTGAACAGTTTTATTCTCCACCAGCAACTGTCCAAATCTCTGAATAAGAGTGCTCTCACCCAGAAGGACTTTAGAGAGACACTTGTGTCTGAGCTGGTAAAGACTGCCACACTGTTCAGCCCATCACCTGCCCCCAAGCCATCCACATCAGAGCCCTCCACAACTGAGGTCGGCTCAAAGGAAGAGCCATGCTGGCCAGAGTATTTTGGGACAGATGCCTCAAGTGGGAGGAGAATCTGTGTCTTGTGCAAAGTTTCAGGTCTCAAAGTAAAGACACCTGTGTACTGTACAAAATGCAGTGTAGCTTTGTGTTTTGTGTCTTCAAGAAACTGCTTCAGAAAATGGCACGCTGAGAAACATGGGGAAAAATAAGTGCATTGTTGTGTTTTGTCAAAAGACGGTTGATTAAAAGTTGTGCCCTCGCCCCACTGAAGTGCTTTTTTCATTATATAGTAACTTCTTACATTGTAGGCTTTATACACATCTGAGGTTTATAAATGTAAAATGTGTTTTTGAACCGCATTTTTTTTTTTCCCTATATCCATTCCTTTTTTTTTTTTTTGCATCTTTATTTGATCGGACCAACTAGTTGTATTAGTTTTTTGTAAAATAAAACGCAAGAACTGCTATTTAGTCTCGCTCCTTTTGCTTATTTGTGGGTCAAGTTAAAATGGAAGCTTGTTCCCGGCACTGAATAAAAAATAAAAAAGGTAATTGCGAAAGGTAAGTTCTGACTTTTTTTCCGAATTGCATGATATAAACTCTTATAAACTTTTAAAGTCAGAATTGTCACATCAGTGTCAGTCTTTTTTTCCTCAGAATTGGACTTTATAACTCGCAATTGCAAGTTTATATCTCACAATTCTGAGAAAAGAAGTCAGAATTGCGAGATATAAACTTGTAATTGTGAGGAAAAAAGTCAGAATTGCAAGACAAAAGTCAGAACTTCAATTCTGACTTTATTTCTCGCAATTGTGAGTTTAAAACTTTTAACAAGCTTCCATAAGTTAGTCACCATGAAATCAAAATGGACAATTATTATATTATATTATTATTACAATAATTATTTTTTTTATGTAATATTAGAATATATATTATAAATTATTTATATACAGTTTAGCTCAAAAGTTTACATACCCCTTGCAGAATCTGCAAAAATGTTAATCATTTTAACAAAATAAGAAGGATCATGAAAATTGCATGTTATTTTTTTATTTGGTACTGTCCTTAATAAACTATTTCACATAACAGTTGTTTACATAAGTCCACAAGACAAAAAAAGCAGAATTTATTAAAATGACCCTTTTCAAAAGTTTACATACCATTGATTCTTAATACTGTGTGTGGTTACCTGGATGATCCACGACTGCTTTTTTGTGATGGTTGTTCATGAGTCCCTTGTTTGTCCTGAGCAGTTAAACTGAGCTCTGTTCTTCAGAAAAATCCTCCAGGTCCTGCAGATTCTTCAGTTTTCCAGCATCTTCTGCATATTTGAACCCTTTCCAGCAGTGACTATATGATTTTGAGATCCATCTTTTCACACTGAGGACAACTGAGGGACTCAGACAAAACTATTACAAAAGCTGCAAACATTCACTGATGCTCCAGAAGAAAACACGATGTGTTAAGAGTCAGGGGTGAAAACTTTTGAACAAGAAGTTGATGTGCAAGTTTTTTATTTTATTTTGTTTATAGAACATATTTTTTCATTTAGTTCTGCCCTTTGGAAGCTACAAAAGATACTTACATGTTTCCCAGAAGACAAAAAAAGGACAATTTATTCTGTTCATCCAATTCAAAAAGTTTACATCCCCGACTCTTAATGCGTCGTGTTTCCTTCTGGAGCATCAGTGAATGATTGAACCTTGTTTAATACTTGTGTTTGAGTCCCTCAGTTGTCCTCAGTGTGAAAAGATGGATCTCAGAATCATACAGTCACTGCTGAAAAGGGTTCAAATATGCAGAAGATGCTGGAAAACTGAAGAATCTGCAGGACCTGGAGGATTTTTCTGAAGAACAGAGCTCAGTTTAACTGCTCAGGACAAACAAGGGACTCATGAACAACCATCACAAAAAAGCAGTCGTGGATCATCCAGGTAACCACACACAGTATTAAGATTCAATGGTATGTAAACTTTTGAACAGGGTCATTTTTATAAATTCAGCAATTTTTTTGTCTTGTGGACTTTATGTAAACAACTGTTATGTGAAATAGTTTATTAAGGACAGTACTAAAAAAATAGCAATTTTCATGATCCTTATTTTGTTAAAATGATTCACATTTTTCTAGATTCTGCAAGGGGTATGTAAACTTTTGAGCTCAACTGATATATATATATATATATATATATATGTATATATGTGTGTGTGTGTGTGTGTGTGTGTGTGTATATATATACATATACATACATAAACACACACTGCCTGGCCAAAAAAATTTAATAGGCAAATACTTAAGAGTCTATGAATGGATCATTATTACAGTGATTATTATGTTTCTAACATGTTATATGTTTGGCAACGGTTCTTTTAACCTTAAAAGATGGAGTGTGTAGCTTTGCATTTCTTAAACAACCATGTAGGAAGACGTATCATGGCCATATTCCAGGATGACAATGTCAAGATTCATCATGCTCAAATTGTGAAAGAATTGTTGAGAAGGAACATGAAGAATCATTTTCACACATGAATTGGCACCTCTGAGTCCAGACCTTAACCTCAGTGTAAGTCTTTGGGATGTGCTGGAGGAGACTTTACAGAGTGCTCACCTCTTGCATTGTCCATACAAGATCTTGACCAAAAAATGATGCACCTCTTGATGGAAATAAATGTTGTGATGTTATTTCCATCAAGAGGTGCATCAATTTTTGGTCAAGATGAAACAAAAAATGAGCTTTTTTAGCAGCAAACACTTAAGATGGGTTTGGTGCACACAGGGGTAAAAAGTACACCATGTGTACAATGAAATATATGGCTGTATCTTTAATGTTGTGGGCCTATTTTTCTGCTGGAGGTCCTGGACATCTTGTTCAGATACATGGTATCATGGATTCTATCAAATACCAACAGATAAAAAATCAAAACCTGACTGTCCCTGCTAGAAGTCATATAATGGGCCGTGGTTGGATCTTCCAACAGGACAATGATCCAAAACAAACATCAAAATCAACACAAAAATGTGTCACTGAGCACAAAATGAAGCTTCTGCCATGGCCGTCCCAGTCCCCTGACCTGAACCCTAAAGAAAATGAGTGGAGTGAACTGAAGAGAAGAAGCACCAACATGGAGCTGGGAATCTGAAGGATCTGGAGAGATTCTGAATGAAGGAATGGTCTCTGATCTCTTGTCAGTTGTTCTCCAAACTCATCAGGCATTATAGGAGAAGACTCAGAGCTGTTATCTTGGCAAAAGGAGGTTGCAAAAGTATTGAATAAAAGGGTATGATTAATTGTGAGCAATGTGTATTAGAGAAAAACATTTATTTCATAATGAGATTTTCCCCCCATTTAAAATTATTATTCTCCAATGAAAGGTTGGATTTTTGTAGATTTTTAAAATTAAAGATCAAAATGATTAATGATGCAGATTTATTTTCACAGCCATCTTTGGTCATATTTACTAAGGGTATAAATAATAATTTTTAGCACAACTGTGTGTGTATATATATATATATATATATATATATATAAATATATATATATATTATAATATATATATATATATATATAATATATAGATAGAGAGAGAGAGAGAGAGAGAGAGATAGATATGCCCTACATTTTTTTTTCTTGTTCGAGAAGCCTTTTCTCTCTGTCATACGCCACAATAGGGAAGGAACAAAACTTCCATTTCATGCTGACTTTAAACGGTTTCACTGTTTTAGCAGGTACAGATCCTGAATAACTAGCTTTTTTTACTATAAAATTGTGAACTAATACAATAATATTTATGAAGTATTCCACTTACCTGTGTTTGTTTAAATACAGGTAAGTGAAATAATTATTATTAAAGGGGTTTTCTGTAAAATTTTATCTAAAAATTTTCCCATATAGGCCTACTCCAATGAGTCAGCGTCTTGTCTGTTTGTACCCAAGTTACTGCATACTGTAATGAGAGGTTGATTCATGTTACATTAATGCTGACTTAAAGCCAGTTCATTTATTGGTACCACATGAAACATATTTTAGGTTAAACATTTGAAACATTGACACTGCCTTTATTTATTTATTAGCAGCTATCATGACATTTTGTACAGGCCTATCAAGCACTACTGTATAAAAAGAAATTTAACAAAATAGGTTCATTGGTTTTACTTCAAAAATATTAGCCTAAACAAAATTAAGCAGAAATATAGTTTGTTTCAACCCTGTTCTTTACTGTAGTAGTGATAAACTTGTGTTGTGTGTGTGTGGTAAGAGCTTAACATGTGTCCAGAGGAGTCTGTTTACAGTCACTCAGGCTGGAGGAGCTGCTGAGTCATGGCTGCTCCTGCCGCGACTCTCCATCCACTTGTATGCCCATATGTCTGCCACTGCGCTTGCTCATCAAGCAGGTAGGTGTTTGGCACAGACCCCTATCAACAAAGCATTGTACCAACATGCTGACCTACCAATGTTACGTTTGATAAATCCATTGAGCTAAAAAAGCCAAGCGAACAGGTGTTACAAAACGACGTAATTGGTCGAGTGGTTTAGAGCTAATCTATGGATATCCTCCTGGTCAAACTCTATGGACCTGCACTGTCAGACTATGACATTTGCATAAAATTTTAATAGTGAACATTACAATTTGTAGCTGCCCTTTGCATGTTAAGCTGTATGAAATCAAATCTCCTGAATTACAGTAGGCTATATGTAAACGCTGCTTTGAAAAATGATCTGCCTTTGTTTTCATTGTTCACAAACAGAAATGGTCATACAGTTGCTGCTAAAAGCATGGGAAATGAATGGGAAAAGTTATTAACAACACATTTTGCAATGGCTATTATTTATAGGTTATGTATTGTGTAGATATCTTCTTTATACTGTTGGCAAGAATGAAACAAGATGTAGGCCTAAAATAGGGTGCAAATAAACAAGTCTGCAGCCAGACTCTTCTCAATGAACAATATCTCCTTATATTTTTATAAAAGCGTTTTTGTCTAACAAAATATATATATTTGAATTCATTAAAAACAAGTTAAATTCTTAATAAATTACAAACTGAAGCGATAAAACAGGGATATTTAAGTGATTTTTACATTCCAACATGACCAGAAGATGGCGCTCTCTGACTGCTACAATCGAGTGTTTCTCTTCTACAACATACAAATCCACTTATAAAAGTGTTGATGCTGAGCATATAATTAAAGAACTGATACATGAAAAGTACAAACACAACAATTTGACCATTGAGCTCTGGATACAATAAATAAATAAATCAGTGTAGTTATTGTGAACTAAAATTAAAATGTTTTTCATTCATTGAAATAAAGATGAAATAAAAGAAAAGAAAATATAGGCCTACATTATGTAGGCTACGTAAAAAGCTTAAACGAGAAAAGAAATGTTGCCTTGGCATTTGACTGAAATAGAATAAGTTTAAGTACTAAAATTAAAACTGAAATAAAAATAAATTAAAGCTAAATAGAAAACAAAAATTAAAACTGAAAATATAAAAATAAAAGGTAATTCAAATAAATAAATATTACCAACATTTACCTGAAATTTACCTCTATATTGCCGTTTTTCACATTCCTTCTTTGACTTTTATTCAGTGAAAGCATGTATCTGGTAACCTTCAGGGCAAATAACCTGCTCACAAGCACTTATGTCTTTAGCAGATATGACTGCTTGCTTACCATAGTAATCTTGTAGGCAATGCAGGTCAGGCTATTGGTTGCATATATGCCAAAAAAACGATCCACATCTGGATCAACACGCACATTCGCAAATTTCTATATATCCTAATTATTGTTAATATGTAATTCATTTTTCCAGGAGCTCTTTGCTTCTACCTTCAATTAAATTGCTAACAGTGATTGTAAATTAATTGCCTAAATTATTACATTATTAGCTAACTGCATTCTCTAAATTGTAATGTTGACATGCATTCTCTGTAAAGCTGCTTTGAAACGATATGTATTGTGAAAAGCGCTATACAAATAAATGTGAATTGAAAGAAAAAAAAAATGGGATTATAGTTTTTAGGCCTATAGAGTCTTAAGAAAAAGCACAATATGTGAAGATTTCTGAAGATGAATCGAGCAGAAGCTTCTTGTTTGACCTTGAGGCGTCATTGTACATGTTTGTAAAGATCCACACCAATGAACTCAAAGACTGGATCAATTCACATAACAGCTCTATGGTGTGATGCACTAAAAATATATTTCAGAAAAAAAAAAGTCTGTTGCTCTTACTGCACAACAAGAACCATATTAATAATAGACATCATGTAGGTCAGATCTCGGTTCTGGGTCTTATTAAGGTCACAGAGGTCAGACATGGAATTACTATTTCTGTTCCAATACCTCTATATTAATCAAGCAATACAGTCCAATTTTGTCACTGCATGTATTGCAGAGGATCCATGTCCAAAAATATACATCATTTCATTACAATTCTAACTGGTTAGTTAAATATATGAGTTATACTTAGCTAATGTCATCATGTGTTTTAATATTAAGTTATTTTAAAGTGTTGCTGAGAAAATATAGCTTTTTTTATTCATGATGTATACTTGGATTCAGTCCTAACTAATTTGTCATATGTATATTGTGATTGTTTGTACTTGTTTATGATTTGTAAAGCACTTTGAGCACTTGCTGAAATTATTATTATTATTATTATTATTATAAACGCAATTGCATGACAAGCAATTGTGGTCATGTGATGTCAACATGGCCGCGGCCATGAGGGGGCGACCCGCCTCATGTAGAATACTTCTTTTTCTAGAAGAATGATTTGTCTGGAGTCTCATGTACATGTTTTTTGAATATTTTTCAAAAGTTTAGTCTTAAAAATATATTAAAATAATATTTTCTTTTAAATATTTAAAAATATGAGTGGACTGTTATACTAAATGAGAAGGATGAATGAGAGGGAGTGGCAATTAAGTTCTCCTCTCTCTCTCTCTCTCTCTCTGTGTGTGTGTGTGTGTGTGTGTAAGTAAGTAAGTGTAATTGAGCAGCAGTAGTTTGATGTAATGGAGGGGCTGGGCGAGTCAGTCCGCCTACACGGGCTTTGTGTTGATGTTCAGGCGGTGCAACAGCACTGACAGTCCGCGACTAGAGCACCATAGAACGGCATTCCCAACACCCATCCACCATAAAGAGAGGAAGAGAGGGAGAGAAAGAGGACAGTGTTTTGGGCGATTTGACTGTAAGGGAGTGGAGCTGGACTGAATCATGGCTACTTCTACGTCTTGCACAGGCTCCACACTGCTGCAGCCAATTAGTACGATTATTGATCTGCCAGTGGACCAGGTAAACTGTCACTTTAACTGGGATTTATGTTTCGCTTTTGTCATTTTGCCTAGCAAAGATCGCTAGCCAGTGTGGAGTCGTTTGCTGTAAATCCAGCACATTTGATGGGCACGTCTTGCCACCGACAACTGCATGATATAAGTATTGATATTGTAGTGTACAACATAACAAGCCTGAAATTCATCATCGCGCATTTTATAACGCCCGTTTCCCTTCTTTTCCTTCCCGTATTTTTCTCAAAATATTGTCTGATGACAAGGGAGTCACATGGTGTGTTGGTAAACCAAATATGTTATCTGTTTAGAAAGGATTTATAGGCATCTAGGCACCTTCAGAGAAGTCCTCGTGAATGATGTCTATGTAGGCAGCTCGATAGGTTTCCAAACACCGCCATAGTCACGATTTCGCCTGTGCTAGAGCGACGTCTGCAAAAGAAGAGATTATATTTACAGATGTCCTAAATACAACCCTTTGTAACACGAATTACTGAAGCAAAAGCACACTACAGTTAAGTGAGCGAGACGAGAAATGTTTCAGTTCCCCATTATTTTCCACGTTATTTTGTTCAGGGTTCGTTTGCTTGTATGAAAGATATAACCTCACTTAAAGGCCATGTAATTTACTGTGAAATTTGTACATATTTTATAAAAGACCAAGGGTTTTCTTTTCATATCATTTGGTATTCTATTTACAACCTAAATAGTACTCATAGACTTTGATTCATCCAAGTGACTCGAATCTTTTGAATCAGTTCACTAAAAAGATTCATTAACTCGCTCGTTCCCTCAAGTTTTGACATAGAGAATTATATATAAAAACAGAACAAATTGTTTATTGTCTATTGACAGACTGATTTGATATATTGGATACATTACAAAACAGATGTGTGATGTGGTTGCTGCCTATTGTAGCTTTCTTGTATGGATAAATCATTAATGATGCCTCTGGATAAGTCATATGCCTTAGATTAAGTCATCGTTCTTTCATAACCCTCCATTAAACAAGAGTTATACGGCCTCTGTTCACAACTCTGTTACACCAGTGTGGAGGTGTGATAAAATATTCATCAAATTTAACAGTTAAAATCCCGGCTGCCTTGCATTACAGTAAGTGATGAGAAGTTCACGTACAGTGAGATGTTCTAGTTGAAAGATAATTTTTAGCAATGTGATGTAAGAGGTTGGTTAAACCTGAATAGAATTTAACATTGTTGATGATGGAGATATTTTCTTAATATATTCTTGATCAGACATGAGAGACAAGACCATTACCAGTGTCAGCTTCGCCAGTCACTTATGTGTTCACATTTTATAACATTACTCTAGCTTTATGCCGAAGCCAGAGCATTTGCTGCCTCACACATATCATACTTTTCAACTTCTTTGACCTCTATAGCTGCTGCCGCCCATCTCGTAATGCAAGTCCAGGCAAGAATGAGTCAAGATATGCAGTCATTCTGGAACGTGTACGTGTAAACTCCCACCTGTTCAACCTCTTTTATGTTAAATATCTTTTTTGGGTGTGGGACCCAGTAACTAGAGTGATAATGGCATCATTCCTCCGATATTAACCTATAGTCAAGATAAATCATGAATGGAAATCCAAGCAAACAAGGTGGTTTTTGATCTGTAAGTCCATTTGGTTATGTCCGCAGCTCTAGTGCCCTTTGCTCTGTTGTTGGCATGCTTCTTCACCAGCCTTTTTGAATGAGATTTTGGCAGGCGTCAGCCTACAAACCCTATCCCGACACGATTTCACTCCAGAACTCTTGTTAATGTGACAGGAATCAATAATTCAGTCCAAGCACATCATGAAACGAGCTGTCAGGATTACTACATCTTGAGCTTTAGCCAACACTGGGTTGAAGTTATGTAGATCTGTTTGTGATTACATAAGATGTGGGTTGCTAGGCTGGGCTTGATATTTTGCACTGTAAAATGACAGTGTATAATTTAAGACTGTTAATGTTAAAATAGCCTTGTCACTAAGGGCATTTCCCAGTCAGCTGTGAGGAAATTAGCTCATAGGTCCTAACGCCCTTGGTTTTCTGGTTTGCATTTTATAGTTAGTTAAAAGGATAGTTAACCAAAAAATGAAAATTAAATATCATTTACTCACCCTCATGTTGTTCCAAACCTGTACGGCTTTCTTTTTTCTGCAGCATGTTTTAAAGAATGTTGGAGTACAGCTAGCATTGGAGCCCATTGACTTTCATTCTGTGTACATATGTCAAAATATTATTTTTCAATATAAATTGTCATTTTTTTTGTGGTGTGAACTATCCTGTTAAGGGTGAAGTGTGTATTTACTGTACAAAATCCAGCCATTCATAGGTTGATTTGCCTGGAAACATAGTGATTTTTGAAATTTTGCTCTGTTTTAGCATCTCAATCAGCCTGGCAACAGCAACATTGTGTCAACCAATGGCATGGGTTTAGGGCATGGCTATCTGTTTGGATAACCAATGGCAGGTGAAGGTAGTGTTTGGGGAAACCTGTTTGAAAACATTTGTTTTTTTTTTCCCCGTTTGGTGATGTTAGCAGCACAGAAATCACACACTTTGACTTTAAAAACACATTATGAATGGTTAAAGAAGTTAGAAACCAATCTAAGCATGTGATTGGCATCTTTCTGGTCTTTAAACTGGTGACTAATGCTTTGTTCTATGTAAAATGGACCTCTTGAAATCACTTGGCTTCAAGGCGGTGCCCATTCTGAATATTCTGGTTGATTTTCAAAGGTTGATAATTGCCAGTTTGAGGACTCGTAATATGTGGCCACAGACTTCAAATGGACTACATCCCATTAAGTTTTTTTTACGTCACTAGTCCACACTTGAAAGGACACTTAGAGCTGCCAAATCTCATAAAAGGGCCATTTAATACACTAAAGTTAAAACACTAAGAATGAAATGCATTGGCTGATAATGTTGTTTATTTGCTCAGGCTGACTGTGAAGTTTTAGCACCAGATTCACTGAAACATTCAGGTAACAGCGTGCACCCGGGCAAAACTGTTGAATTCAACGTCTGTAGGAAGATTACACTACCGCTCAAAACTGTTAAACAGTTGTGCTGCCTATATTTTTGTGGAAATTGTGATTTTTTTTTTTTTTTAAATGATTCTTTGAATAGAAAATTCAAAAGCATTTATTTGAAATAGGAATCTTTTGTAACATTATAAATGTCTTTACTGACACTTTTCTGGGACTGTACAGCATTGCTTCACTTTGTTCTAGACGCCTCAATTATGTTTTAAAAAATACATGTAGTTGCACACTTTCCGCAAGTCAAATAGTAAATACGTTTTTGAATACTATGTCTATATGAGTCTAATTTACATGGAAAGAGGTGTGTTTGTAAAGACTCAGTGTCATAACGTGCGCAAAAGTGGCGCAATCTTACTGGTTTCTCTTCACTACCTTTTGATTCATATGTTTTGTAGCATATAATAAGGAAGCACACAGGTTTCTTGGCACTAACCCCAGTGAGCACAGCAGGAGCGTGAGGCGCAGCCCTGATTTCTCATGAGGTATATGCCCATCCTTTCTCTCTCTCTAAATGGGCACTCTCCTGGGAATAGTTGCCTCTGTTTGAGTTCTGCTTATGGGAATTTTGTACTGTAGTGTTGTACTTAGTTTTTTCCCTTGATGTGCTGAAGTTTTAATTAATGCATTTTTGATTTTTTTTTTTTTTTTTTCTTCTCACAGTTAAACCACTTACACTTAGAGTTGGGAATTGAAAATCGATTCCAATTCTGCAATCAGACACTTAAGGTCAGGAATCGGATGCTTGTTATAAAATTAAAATTTCAATTCCGCTTTCAATTAAAATACCAATTTCTGTGTGCGCATTTTAATGTGGTTTTAAACTATTCAAGCGCAAGAAGACGTGAAAGAGAACTCAATTCGGCACTCACAAAAAGCCGCCTCTCATATCGTGCATGAATACTGAATTCTCTTGTGCTTGAACAGACTAATACACACAAAATTATGCCAAAATATCCTCGTAAACAGTCTTAAGTGAACGTAAACAGTTGAGAAAGAAAATGCATGTGTAACAGTATATTGGATCAGTGTTTTCACTCTTAAAGTGACAGCAGCCTAATAAACCTGTGTCCGTCTGTGTCATTACTGTTAATCAAACAACAAAAGAAAATCACTCACTGATTTTGACTGAATAACTTTTTTTTAAACTTTATTTATTTATTTATTAATTTATATATTAATTTATACTTTATTTCTATAAAGAAAACTGTGCAGTGTTATTTTATATTTGATTTCAATTTCTGAACTTTGTTCAGTTGTATTTATTTGTGCTATTGCTAATTTGGTTATTTTTTTCTTATTGTATTACTGACTGTGTACTTGTCTTTAATAATGTTTGAAATTTATATTAGTTAGTCTTTAGGGAACTGATTTTGGTTCATGTTATTCAGCTGCAACAGAATGTTTTGCAAAAAGATACAGAATAAATATGTTTGATTGATATCTCGTTAAATGTTTTTTTTACCATATTGGAACCATATTATGTCCATATTATTTTTACCATATTATGTCTATGGAATGTCCCCATAAAATATGAGATGATGTGTGTGTGTGTGTGTGTGTGTGTGTGTGTTTGTGTGTGTGTGTGTGTGTGTGTGTTTAATAGAAATGGTTCTAAGTAACCCTAGCAATTACACAAACTAATTCAATTCATTACATGTTAGGAATCTACATGTGTATGTAATTTCTCTGATGTGTATGTACCAAGTCTTTCATTTGGCTGATTCTGGTTCCCTCCTTTCTGAGCACTTCCAGGCCTGTCATTAAAATCAGTTGTTAAGAGACAGAGGCATATTTTACTGTCAGTCCTGATGATTTCATCAACCAGATATGACACTTTATATAAGAGGAAGATAATTACAGCTCTTGCACTTTGCTATAGCATGCCAATTCTGGATTTTTCTCTTGTAGGCTATTTGTTTTTGTTCAGCACTCTTAAAGAGATAGTTCACCCAAAATCATTCACTGTTGTTCCAAACCTGTATTTTGTGGAACACAAAATATTATTATATAATAAGATATTTAGAATTTTTTTTTAATATATTCATAATTTTCTTTCCAGTATCAGTGGTTCTATCAATACATCTCTAATTAATTTTAATCTTTACACAAAGATTGTGACATTTCAGAGTATGTTAAAGTAACATGAGTTATTTACAGGAATGGGACATCATCCAGAGTGGCAAAAGACAATGAATCTGCTTGCTCAACAAGAACAGGAATGAATGGATGATGTTTAGAGTTCTCAAGTTTTTGTTGCATGAGTAATGACTACATCTTGCTCATCTCCACCTGTGTGCACAGGCCCGAATTTAAAGATGTACTTGTGAAGTTATAATTTTATCAGTGGCAGCCAATCAGCTGTAACTGTCAGGAGCTGGAAAGAACACTAGTTGTGTTATTGTCTTGTATAGCCAACAGGTTTTTTTTTCACCGTAATTTTGGCCGCTGAAAATTATCAGCTGAAAATGGCATTTTCGGTTTTTGGAAGAAAGAGAAAAAGGGCTGAAAATATATGCTGCCCCGCCCCTCAGTGTTCAGCGCTCAGGTTTCACCCTCGCTCTAGCCATTATCACTGTGCGGTGTGATGCTCCGCTCAATATTCCGTGCTATGCTAGAGGTTAAATGGATTGTAGTTGATCTGTGATCCATGTGGACCAGGCCCCGCATTTTGGCATGCGTTTTGTGGATTAATTGCTAAGTTTCACCATCGATTCGGTACTCGTACGCTGTTATCTGTGCGCACAGCACATCCACGCACACAGAGAGGCGTGTTTCAGATAGTGCGCAAACAGCGAATTGATTCCTCTTTTGCATCTCCATGCGCTTGAACAGACAAACACAAAATTGTCAAAAGACCAGTCTCGGCAAGTATTCTCATAAACATAGTCGGTTATGTCTTAAATGAACGTAAAGAGTTGAGAAAAAAATTGGATGTGTGCCATTATATTGGATTCGTGCATTCGGTCTTAAAGTGACAGCAACCTATAAATACCTGCTAATAAGTCATTAATGTTAAAGGTGCAGTGTGTAAATTTTAGCGGCATCTAGCGGTGCAATTTGGAGAAGCTACAGTGGCAAACACAGGACAAATATGTCATCGTCTGAGATAGTAGAGGAGCTAGTTAATCAAACGCGCTCTGTAGAGCAGTTTGTCCGTTTTGAGCTACTGTAGAAACTTGCTGGCGCAAAACGGTGACTTAACAAGTAAGGGGACCCGCAGGTGTATGTAGATAGAAATGGCTCATTCTAAGGTAATAAAAACATAACTGTTCATTATGTAAGGTCTTAATACACCACTGAAAACATAGTTATGTATATTATATTGCATTTCTGTCAATAGATCCTCCTAAAATGTACACATTGCACCTTTTAATCAAACAACAAAACAGCTTTAATAAAGATATATTAAAGATATATTAAAAGATATAATGTTATGCTATATTATCACCAAATATTTGGATTCAATCTTTGTCAATTTTTTTTTTTTTTTTTTTCTCTAGTTAGGACAGGTTTTGTGTTCTTTTTGGAACTGAATGATCGTAGGCCTCATTGATCTGAGCTTATGCATCTCAGTTTTTGAGTAAAAAAGCATTATTTGTGGATAATTCTGTCAATATTCAACAAAATATGAAGAAAAATGCACTGTTTATCACACTAGTATGCTGTAATGTTTAACCAGGAATTTTGTTTTGAAATGTTTTTATTTTGTACAAAATGTTTTAGTGGGGTTCCATATAGAACACTTAATGCCAAAAAGGTTCTATAAATGGATGTCTTAAATGATTGCATAATACTGTCATGTTTAATGGATTATTTTATTTTTTTCTAGTGAAAGTATGTTTATGAGCAGTTTAATTCATAAAATGTAATTACAATTAAAAATGAATTAATTAAAACTAAATCCATAAATTGAACCCCTTAAAGGTTCTATATATGAAGCACCTGAAAGAACCCTTTATATAGAACCTTTTCTTCTAAAAGTTTGGTCTAAACCCTAAATGTTAAGCCAAAAATAATGCTATCAGACCATCATGAAGTAATTTTCTGTCTTTTTAAGAGCACGCAGCATCTTTTTCCTTCTTCCAGATGGCATCTGCTGCTGACAATGCTCAGGTGTGATGTTATTTTGGACTTTTGCGTGTCATGACTCATGGCTGATATGAAAAGGAAATTGATCTCATTTTAGTCGCTTTTCTTTCTTTGTGACTTGTTATCAGTCTCATTTCCAGCCTCTGTGGCAGTGATGTATCCTAGCAACCAGAACTTCCAGACACTGATTGTAAGTCATCACAGCTCGTAAGGTGGAATTGTCAGCGTGCCCCTTACTTGAATGTGTGATCTGATTTAGCGGTTCTTGCAAAAACACCTATTACGTTTAGCCCTTTTCCTTTTGCAGACTCATTATGAGATGGAAAAGCTTGGTTGAAGTCCAACTGCTGAAAGTACACGCATGGAGAATTGTGTCTGAATCAGCGTGCCGTAGTCTTCTCCAGCAGATGCTCTTTGTCCCAGGTGGATCATAGAATTGCAGACAGCATTGAAGAAAACTGATAAATGGAGGCATTAATGGTCATTTAAAAAGGGAGAGCTGAGATGTGAGCTGAGTAAGAAAGAAGGAAACAAAGACAATGGAGTGCCACGGGAATGAGTCCCAAAACTCGGAAATGAGTTAGCATTTTCGAACGTACGGTTCAGTCATCTCAAAGTCATTGGGTTTTTGGTTAAATGCCTGAAATAAGGTCTGTGGTTAACACAAGCTCAAATTTTATTCTACAACATAAATACATCAGTAATATGATTTTTTAGAATGCTTTTTCATGTCTTGAAAAAGGCCGGTTGCTAGCAGGTGGCTAAATGGGACTACAGAGACTTTCCCGGACATTAAATGTCATCATGCTAAACAGATTAAAGGTGCAGTATGTAATATTGACAGCTAGTGGTTGAAATAGATACTGCAGTCCAAATTCAAAATATTGGAGAGAGTTGTTTCCCCTGCCTCCTCCTCCTCAGACTCGACGTTCACACGCGTTGCCAGATTGAGGACACGCAACAGGAGAGAGTGCAATTCCCCCTTCGCCAAGAGTTTTTGACAGGCGATCTGAGCAATCTTAACGGCGAATCCGCCATTTTGTCCGACAAATAAACCAGAGAGGAGAGTTAGTAGATTAATGTTGATGGTCTGTATTGACGTCTTTCCCCGGTTGAAACAACATACCTTCTGATGTTCATTCATGTTTATTTAATGCTATAGATAGTAGGAAGAGATGATCGGTTCACATGCTGCTTGAACTGAGCACAGTAACTAAGGGGGACGGATCTTTGCAAAGGGTCAATTGACAATGGAAGGCGACGAGCCTTACACTGTAAGTTGATGAGTTGAACTATCTGTGTTTTAACATGCTCCTGTTCATAGAGCTGTTTAGATGGATGCAGAGGCTTTTTAGGTTGAGTAGAATCTGCGATCTCTGACCCAGTTTGTTCGTTGGCTTCTGTGGCTACAATATGTTGTGTTTTCAGCCAACTGGCAGTCCGGGTGTTGAAATACTATTGAATAAATTGGCAGTGGGCGGGATCACACAGACCAAAAGAAAAACAGACATTCTGACACGGAACACACATTTCAAAGTAAAATAACTGGCTGTAGTGTTGTTTTTCAGAGAAACAAGTATGTGAACTTAGCATGTTTCCTAAATATCTGCAAACATATTATGGTATTTTTGTGCTTTAGTACAGTCAAAAAAATTACAGCAACCTTTAACTCATCAATCTTGTTAATATTGATCCTGATACCATCTTTAATTTGGCAGCTCCCCTTATGTGGGATGAGATTTAAGACTACTCTTGGCTTTCTACTAATGGCTTTTCTGCAGAATTTTTTAATACATTCTCATTTAAATTATCACCTCTTTTACTTTACATGTTCAATGAGTCTTACAGTTCAGGTATCCTTCCTCACTCTTTACGCCAAGCTATTATTTCCCTTATTCTCAAGAAAGCTAAAGATCTTTTCTCAATGCTTTAATTATCGCCCCATCTCCCATCACTTTGTACAGAACTGAAATTATTAGCTAAAGTTCTAGCAAGATGTTTGGAGCCGGCTCTTCCAATCATAATCTCACCAGGCTAGACATGGATGCTGTTGAGTCGAATGGCTATATTTATTTTACACACTTATTTGGAGATTTGGTTTTTCTGAATAATTCATAGCTTTATACATGTCTCCCATGGCCTGTATTAAGAACAAACAATAAATATCCAAAGTATTTCTATTATAGTCATGGCATGGGACTAGACAAGGCTGCCCACTCTCCCCACTGTTATTAACAATAGCCACTGAGCGTCTGGCAGTTGCTGTCAGGTCCAGTGCGATGGCTGGCATACTAAGGGGAGGGTTGAAGCATAAGTTGTCTTTATACGTGGATGATTTTTTGTTATATGTGTCTGACCCTGGCACATCCATTCCCTTGGTGCTGGATCTTCTGGCAGAGTTTGGTCTATTTTCATAATATAAGTTAAATCTGAGTAAAAGTGAATTAATGCCCGTCAATGCAGCTTTGGAATACCAATTAGCATCTCCACCTTTCAAATCTTCTTTACAGAGCTTTAAGTATTTGGGCATAAGCGAAAAGCTTTCAGATTTATTTAAATTTTAAAATTTGGATTTTTGTGGCATTTTACTCTTCATATCACCCCTATGTTATCCTCCCAAACACTCCAACCCTCTGTTCCATCCATTCATTTTGCACAGTACTTAGGACTCTTGGAGGGAATAACTGCGGGCTTGGCAACTTGGCAACATTTTTTTTGGTCTATTTGTGATATATTTTTAAATATACATTTTAAAGTCCCACTTCTAGTGTTCCATGTCAGCATCATTTACAGTATACGTTTTTGAAAAATGAATTCTAACTTGATTTTAGCTTCTGGGAACAATAAATAGTTTGGGATTTCTTGGTCACATATCACATGTGTCTAGCTAGTAGCTTAACTTGTTAGTACACACTCATCAGCTGCAACTCACATTGAAGAACTGACAAGTCATACTGTATGTGACTCAACAAATGTGGTCTTGTTCCTCTCACTGCATTTCCTCAGACAATAAGATGGTGTTTGTTGTTCATGGTGGGTGTTTACATCCTTTTTTCATTTTGACTAGCTTGACTTTTTGGCTTCCAAAATGAGGTGTTGAAATTGACAGGAAACGTCAGAGGCGCTAGTGCTGGGTGGTTTGACCAAAAATCTCTATCACGGTTTTTTTTTAAAGATTCTGGCGGTTTCACGTTTTTTTGCACTGGACCTTTATTTTGGCATATTTTACTGTCAGGAGTACATGGAATATATTACATAAACATTGTAAGGACAATTAAAAATTAATTGTAATCAAATCAGTTCATAAAGCTAACAATTTAGTTTAAAATGTAATCAAATAATTTAATAATTTAATTAAATTAATAATATCAATAAGTAGGCTACATTTTTACTGTGCAATTTCTGTCATTTCAATGAAGACCTTTGAGTTTGTTTTAATAAACTGTTTATTATTTATTATTATTATTATTATTATCTCTATTAATTAAAGTATACTCGATTGTACAATAGTATATTTCTGTTATTTCAAGTTATACCGAACTTTTATTTTGACAGGGTCGTGAAGACCTTTGACTTCCTTTGTATATGATACGACAAATGTCGATAGTTTTATCAAATTAAACGGTGAAATGTTCATAAAGTGACCCTAAGAGCAGCTCTGCAGATGAAGTTTATGTGTATAGTGAGTGAGACAGCAGACACTGAAATCATCGCGAGCGTCACGCGTGCTTCGGTATGTGTAGTAGCTAGTAGACGAAAATGCGGCGCTCATTCAGTCTTTTTTAGCTTTAATATTCACAGACACTAGTCCGTATCGATATCTGATTCATTGTACAGCCCGACTTTTGATTTATTCATCCAAAAATTGCCTAATTCTGTGACGTTCAGCTTTACAGTAAGTTCTATTTGTGACTGGATTCCGTGATTTCATCCGTGTTTTCTGCATCGCGGAAATCATATGGCTCTACATGGTATTTGCAGTATTAAAGAGAGATCGTTTTGTGAGTGAGTTATTGTTTCCATTAGTGTAAGAAGGGTATGAATGCAGTTAATAGAAGCAAAGACTATAGAATAACACAAGACGCATCACTCGTATTATTATGAATGGGAGAAAGTGCAACGCGCAATATGGCGGAATAATTCCCGCCTTCTATATAAGAGCCAATCCCCGATTGGTAAAGTCATCGCGTCACTGGAGCGGCCGTTAGAAGCTCCGGTTTCTATAGAAACAGTCAGACGCTCGCCTCCGAAATGAGGCACAAGAGACGCGCATTTAGGACTGCGCATGCGCATTACGTTGATCCAGCCTGAAAATTTTTTTGTCATGATTCGAGCGTTTAAAAAAAAAATGTATGAGACAGTTGTTGTCAGATTTCATTGGTGATTTCAAATATGAAATTGAATCGAAAGCTTGGCAAACAGCTTTAGAGAATTTGACGTTTACCCATTCAAAGAGATAGGAGCTGCACTTGAATGCCCGAGAGGCATTTCAAAGATGGCCGCAGAGTGAAATGACTTGTCTTCAAGGGACTTTGATAGAAGTCCGCTCTCAATACGCTCTACATAGCGCTTCATGGCCATTGAATAGAGACAGCAGCTGTTTCAGCTACACCCCGGTATGGCGGTTTTTGAAAAATACATATCGGTCTCGAAATTGAAACCGGTATACCATATGAACCGGTATACCGCCCAGCACTAAGAGGCGCTTGTTTAATTAATCACCTTTTTCTTGAGAGTTGCATCCATAAGGGAGAGTGTTGCATTGATTTTGTATTGGTTAGCTATTCGGCTAATTTTGTATTCTGTTTGAGGCAGGGTGAATAGGAGGCGTTTGTCATGCAGGGCAGGCTTGAATGGTGGGTTATTTATAGCTGACCAAGGAAGCTGTGATCGTTGGATCAACATAAAGGGACGTAGCCGAAGCCTGCTGTCAGTGACAGGAGTCTTTTGTGTCTGGTGAAGTGTTTGAAAGCAGGAGATGCTGCTTCGTGCTCCATTCTGCAGCTACAGGTTTATATACAGGAGGACAATGGACACTGTAACTATGTGCATCTGAGATGCTCCCTGTTGCTTATTTTTCATTTTAGAGCATTTGTCCTGCACTATTTCAGCAGTCTGGGGTCTGGAAATATTTTTCCCATTCAATTTCTCCATAGGGATTTTAAATGGTTTTGAAAGGAGTCTTACACATGCTCACCAAGGCTGCTTATATTTGTTTAAAAATACTGTAAAACCAATAATATTGTGAAATATTATTACAGTTTAAAATTTCTGTTTTCATATGTTAAAATGCAATTTATTCCTGTGATGGCAAAGCTAAATTTTCACCATCATTACTCCAGTCTTCAGTGTCACATGATCCCTTATATGCTCATTTGATACTTAAGAAACATTTCCTATTATTATCAATGTTGAAAACATTTGTGCTGCCTAATATTTTTGTGCTGCCTAATAATATTTTTGTGGAAACTATGTTGCATTTTTATCAGTATTCTTTGAATATAGAAAGTTCAAAAGAACAGCATTATTTGAGATATATATATATATATATATATATATATATATATATATATATATATATATATATATATATATAATATAACATTATAAATATCTTCACTGTCACTTTTGATCAATTTAATGCATCCTTGATGAATAAAGGTATTTCTTAAAAAACAAAAAACAAACTGACCACATATTTAGGTTTATTGTCATTGTGGAAGTCTTGTGGATTCATAATCTTCTATTGTGGAGTTTTTCCACTGGGAATATGGCAAATTTTTATTTATTTTTTCTCAAATAAGCTGAAATCATCCTGTATCATCAGCTCATAACAGATTTGTATTGAAAGTTTTATTCTGTTAATGAGAACAATCAGTTTTTCTATGAAGAATTAAACAGGATTTTTACTCCCTGAACCCGACTGCATTTTAAAGCATTATTATTATTATTATTATTATTTATTTATTTTTTTTCTGATGTACTGTACTATTCTGTGCTTTTGTTTTGTTTATTTTAGTTGACTTTCATTGTCCTGCTTGAGTGCTGTTGTGTTTTTTGGTGGTTTAAAATGTTTGTTTATTAGAGGTCTTAGCAAAAGCTCCTCAAGAACAACAGAAGGTTTCATGAGGAGTCAAACCAAGCTCATGTGCTCACCCATTCTCTCTGATTTCCTGTACTTTTCTAGTATGCAGCGCAAGGACTTGCTTCTCCGGTTGAGGAATTATGCTCTGTAGGTATGCAGTTGTAGAATTACATTCCTGGACATAAAACATGCTTGAATTTGGAAGTTGTGAACACGTGCGACGTGACTACAAGAAACTTCCTCTGTACTTATTGTTTTATTTGTTCAGCTTTTTGAATCTGATAGCTCCTCAACTTCAATGACCTCATAAGAAATTAAAGTGTCCACTGATGCAGTAAGTTATCCGGGTATTGTTTAGTCTCTCTTTCTCTTCTCAACTGATTTTCAGGCTAAGTTTGGCTGGAAAAGCCGTGTTTGATGTTCAACTAGAGCAGACAGGCTGTTCCCGCCTCTGCTGCTCTCTGATCTCAGTCTCTGTTCCTCCATGTGGATGAAATTTAGAAGGCAACCTGCTTCTGTCTCTTTATTTTGGGCCCTCACACAGAGCCAATGAATCTTGTACCGTCGATTTGGATCATCTAATTTTTACATTAAAGGAGGGATCTGAGCCATATCATAGAAACTTGGGAGTAGCCTTTTTTTGGATAGTAAGCCACCAACAAACATGGGAAACATGCTAAAAAAAACAGCCAAAACATCTTATATCAATGACCTGGAAACCTCCTTACAGTACTTAAAGGATTATTTCACTTCAGAATTAAAATTTCCTGATAATTTACTCACCCCCATGTCATCCGAGATGTTTATGTCTTTCTTTCTTCAGTTGAAAATAAATTAAGGTTTTTGAGGGAAAACATTCCAGGATTTTTCTCCATATAGTGGACTTTAACAGTTACCAACGGGTTGAAGGTCCAAATTGCAGTTTTAGCTTCAAAGGGCTCTACATGATCCCAGATGAGGAATAAGGGTATTATCTAGGGAAACAATTGGTCATTTTCCTAAAAAAAAAAAAAAAAAAAAAAAAAAAAAAAAAATATATATATATATATATATATATATATATATATATATATATATATAATATATACTTTTTAACCAAAAATGCTCATCTTGCACTGCTCTGCGATGCACCACGCCACGTGTTACGGAATCATGTTGGAAAGGTCACACGTGATGTAGGCGGAAGTACCAATCCAGTGTCTACAAAGCGAACGTGCAAAAAAAAATGGTAAAACAATGATGTCGGATGATTTTGAAGTTGGAGGAGAAAATGAGATTATCAGGAAATTTTAATTCTGAAGTGAAATAATCCTTTAAGTAATGTAAGGAGGTTTCCAGGTCATTGATATAAGATGTTTTGGCTGGTTTTTAGCATGTTTCCTATGCTTGTTTGTGGCTTAGTATCCAAAAGGAGCCCACTCCCAAGTTTTTTATGATATGGCTCAGATCCCTCCTTTAATGTAAAAATTAGATGATCCAAATTGAGGGTACAAGATTCATTGGCTCTGTCTGAGGGTCTGAAGTGAACTAATCCTTTAATATAATAATAATAATAATAATAATAATAATATTATTAATAACTTGCATAACTACCTTAGCATGGTGATGACTTTCAAGGACAAACACAACCAATCTTTAGAAAATGTAACACATTTGACTTGAGAAAGGAGGCCTTTTGGTGTGAATTATTATTTTTTTTTCTTCACACCTACCCTATGTGCAGTCGTTCATGTTAAAGTCACATGCCATATGTCATTGAATTAGCATTAGCACCTTAGCAATACTAACATGATTGACTATAAATTGTAAATTTAAAGACAGAAATGAATATGGGCTATATCATGAATTGTACTGAACATAGGTACTTGTCTCTTGGAGGTTAGCTCGAGCAACACTCTGGAGGAAATGTGGCTTATCTTGGGAACACTTCTGGCACACTAGCCTCTTATCTCTGCTTGCAAGTAAAGTTGAATTTGCTGCCTTGCCGGGACCTATTTTAGAGATGGATTGCCAAGTGAATCAGTAAATCAGGAAGAAATACATTCAGCCCAGGAGCAGAGATGAGGAGGCATCTGCTGGCAAACTGCTACATTTGCATTGGAGGTGCTAGAGAGTCACACAGGTGCAAAATGAAGTACAGAGTAGATTCCCATGGGAAACGACAGGTGCCAGATGCAGGTTTGGCAGGCCCGACTTGACAGGCTTGTTCTTTTTCTCCATGAAGTAAATTTTTTGCATAATCTTTACCTTGACTTCCTTTACCTTGATTTTTTTTTTTTTTTTTTTTTAGTACGACATTGTTTTTTTTAACAGGCATGGTAAGACCTTACTTTGTATTTTGAGCTTTTTTCAATCCAGATCATCTGCTGTAACAATGTCATTTTTTAAAAATATTCTTTTTATGTTTCACTAATAATGAAAACAAGACAAAATGGCACATTCATATATTAGAGGATGTTCACATATGTTGCATTCTCGCTGCTAAGTTTTTAATTGTTGCTTTATGTACACGTGTTTTACACGGGTGCTACTTATTGCTGTTTTTTTTTAGCGCCTCACGCCATGAGAGTCGTGTTGAAAGTAGTTTTGTGCCACTTCATCTACCAATTTTTGATTGCAAAAAATTGTACCGGTATTATTAAAAAATTTATATTTGAAAAATTAAATATTGAAATCATCTTAATACTACACATACAATAATATCGTAAATAATCCAACACAATTGTCTGGTTGACACTCCAACATTCCATCATAAAATGTATGGTCATATGCATCGGTTTACTCCAAAAGAATAACTTCTGATGCGACGTAGGATGTAGGAGTAGTGTAGGCTTGGACGCCTCTTGCGGTTCAAACAAATAGGGCTGGGCAACTATCTCAAGCTCCTCTTCTCTTATATCGAAATCCTCCAACATTTCTCCTTAAAACTTTTCTCATTTTAGACTTCTAATTCGTGACCAGTGTTTTGTTTTGCTCTATCCTCTGTGCTTTCACGATCATCAATACGTTATGCGTCAGGTCAGAGGTCACTCTTTCACCATAAATCGATATGTATGGCCGTCTGCCGGAAGGTAGTTATTATAGTTTATAAAGTTTTAAATATGGATATATATATATATATATATATTTTTTTTTTTTACAAAAGCGCTTCACTTCAGAAGGCCTTTATTAACCCCCTGGAGCCGTGTGGATATCTTTTATGATGGATGGATACTTCAAAATCTCACACCCTCTTCACTACCATTATAAAGCTTGGAAGAGCCAGGATATTTTTTAATATAACTCTGATTGTGTTCATCTGAAAGAAGATAGTCATATACACCTAGGATGGCTTGAGGATGAGTAAAGCTTGGGGTAATTTTCATTTTTGGGTGAACTATCCCTTTAAGACAAAGTGTGTCTAGAACAGTTCTGCTACTCATTAGCTATCTACCCATTTATGATGCCTTAAAATATGACGCAACTGTGCTTCTCTCCAATCTGTGTGAGAAGGTGATGAAGTGCCCATATTCTAGCAGGCATCAATACAGACATAACTCTCCTGTAGGTTTGGAAATCCAGAACTGGTTACTTGGTCCATAACTGATCCCTGAATGTCCCAAAAGGATGATGGGAGATTGAGATTGCTCCTTGTGTAGAAGTATGTGTCAGGCCTGTTATTGGCAGTCTCAAAAGAACAGCATTCCACACTGCCACAGGAGCTGTCAGAGGAGTTTAATGTCCCTCCTCAAAGCCGATCTGCTTCCCTTTGGCGAAGTTGTGCTCTGTTGAGCAGTCGGTTGCTTAGATACCAAATGTGAGGCACGAAGGGGAGCTGTGTCGTGTCATCAAATGGAACAAGTTTTGTTTACCCCCCTGCTTTGTTAATGGAACAGCTGCTGTATCATAAAACATAAGCACAATTGAGACCGTTTTGCTGTAGGGTGTAGCATTTAATCAGTTAAAATGTGTAGCTCAGTAAATAAAAGGCATTTGTTTTACAGCGTGGACGTGCTTCATGTCCTAGGGGTTTTCTTTTATACTTTTTGTTGTAAAATTGTGAAAGGCCTTAAAAGGAAAAAAAAAAAGACCAAGACTAATTGAATTTGTTTGGCCATTCTGCACTTTTGAATTTTTAGTTTGGTAGGTTTTTCTCTCTGCATGTTGCATTTGTCAATTGTGTTCACAAGTAGTATACTAGTTCAAAAAATAATGCACAAAAAACGACCAAAAAGTACCATCATTTTTGGACATGTACTATGGTAATTCCATGACAATTTCATAGTATTCATAATTTCATAAAGCTCACAATGTTGTTCATTTTTTCTTAGTCACTTAACATAAAAGCGTCTAAATGGAAAGCTTGTTATAGTAAATTACTAAATGTAAATATAATCATTTAATTACTATGGTATATATTAATTTACCATAGTATATTGTTATTAATTTTTTAATATATTGATTGGTATTATTATTAAATATTACATACCATTACATTACATTTAATATAATAATTATTTGCGTGTGTGTGTGTGTGTGTGTGTGTGTGTGTATATATATATATATATATATATATATATATATATATATATATATATATATATATATATATATATATATATATATAATTAATTATACAGTGCACAGCATAAATGAGTACACCCCCTCTGAAACTTCTGAAAGTCAGCAATTACTCAATTACTTAGAAGACATGTTAGGGTTCTTTAGAGATATAATGTTCCAGCAAGTCTGCTTAATCAGTTACCAAAGAAGCATGTTGAAATTATTCAGGAAAATAAGATTTTCTTATCAAGGTGATAAAATGTTGTGTAGCAAAAATGAGTACACCCTCCTAAAAGTTACTAAAACATTTTCTGGTGTAAGTTTAAGGCAGTGTTTGATCAACAGGTAAGTTTGTTGAACCAAAACATTTAAAGAGAAGTAATTTCTTGACAATTAAAAGTGTGATATAGCCCACTGAATCATTCTCATACTTAATGCTGACAACAATGGAACCACTTGGGAGAGAACTGTCAGGAGACTTATTTCTTAGAACAAAAGAGGACAGTGGTACGAGAGGATTACCAAATCATTGTTTTAAGTGTGAAATTATAGCAACAGTAACACAGAAATTCAAAAACATTGCACTTGTGATAATGCCCCTGAAATAATCAGTCCTTCATTTTAAGCTTTCATTTAGTGATGAGGGATTTTTTTGCTAGACAAAGAGCAGGAGAAATACCAAGCGAGTGTCTCAGAGCCAGCAAAAGCTATAAAAAGAGTGAATGTTTATCTCACAGAGTAAGATGCAGCCTGCAGAAATAACATGCATGGTTGTTGTTCTCACTGGAACTACCTACTGTAGCCAAAGCACAATAAAGTCAGTTAGCCATTTCCAAAGCCCATATTTACAAAATATAGATTCTGGGAATCAATACTCTGGTCTCATGAGACCAAATCAATCATTTTGGATCTAACAGCAACCAAAATGTTATGGTGTTGCTAGAGGAGGAGTACAGTGAGAAGTGCCTGGTTCCCACAGTAAAGTTCAGTGGTAGTAAAGCTCTTATATAGGGATGTATGAGTGCTGAAGGTGTGAGGGAGTTGTGCTTTATCAATGCTGTCATGAATTCCCACACCACTGTGTAATTTAATACACAAACTTGAAACATAAGATTTTTTCAACATGACAATGAGGATATGCATTCTCCCAAATTGAAAAACCTTCTGTGGACATGTATTGCACTCAATCTTAACACTCTTGAGCACCTGTGGGGGATTCTGTAGAGATGAGTTGAGCAGCACTCCCCATTAAAGATCAGGGCATTTAAGGAGCTCATCATCCAGGAGTTAAACAGGACAGATGTGACAATTTGTCATGAACTTGTACACTCCTTGCCAAGAAGGGTCAGAGCAGTATATTCCAAATTATGGAGGGCATACTAAGTGCTAGAATATTATACATTTGTTGAATTAAATCTAGGGTGTACTCATTTCTGCAATCCTTAATTTAAACAAAATTGGCTAATTGACTTATTTTATGGCTATTAATAACATGTATTTCTCAGTTTTTATTATGTATATGTTTAATACATTTTAGTTTTGCCATCTTTCCATGAATTGTATTAGTGATCAAAAAGAAAATACATCTTTTGTATTTGTTCAGAGGGGGTGTACTCATTTATGCTTCTGCACTGTGTGTGTGTGTATGTGTGTGTGTGTGTGTGTGTGTGTATATGTATATATATATATATATATATATATATATATATATAAATAATACACCTCAAATTCAAAATAAAAATACAATAAAAAGCATAAAATTGATAACATAAAAATAATAACAGAAATAAAAATGAAAGTTTGATTAAATTTGATTCAGTTAATTACCATTATTTTTTTTTTTAAATGCTACTTGCGATTTGTTAGCTAAGAATGTGTTTGTTTTAGTATCTTAACCACAACACAAAATGTTTAATTCAGATGCTATAAAATTGTTTGTTGATTCTTTTTATTTGCCTATTTCATGCAAAGGTGCATAAATGGAAAAAGTTCCACCAACCTCACTTTTCTCTCTCTCGCTGAAACGTGTCTGAATAGGGCGTATTTTATTGTAATTCTGTTACTGTTTGAGGTTTATAGCTAAGAGAAACAGAATAAGAATCAGTGTCTTGCATTTCCTTCCTCTTTGCCAGGAATCATTGCCAAGGCTCTTTGTCATTGTTAAAACTGACTGGTAGTGTCACAGATAGCTTAACTGCTCTAGGTTTAGTATCGCTTATTGCAATGATATTGATTACCAGTTGAATGATATGGATTTGCCACTTTGAAGAGGTTGTTCATGTCTTCCTGTTTAACTCAAATGAGTGCCTAACCTCCCTTTTTGTACTACCAGTAATATATTACATTGCCATAAATTATTGAAGTGAGTGTCTTTCTACATTATTCATTCGCTTTGAAGACACTTTCACCCGAGTTTGACTTTTACTGGCAAAATCCGATGTCTGAATCATGCTGCAAGGATTTTATTTTTACTTTTTTATTTTTTTTGTGGCATGTTTTCTGAGCTGACTCACTTCTACAGAATTTGTACGCATAATCCCTGTACATTTTGAGTTCAGTTGGTTAAATACTAATCAAGCTTGTTAACTAACTGCTATGATTAAATAATGTATGACTAAACTTGGACTCACGTATTTCTCCAGTGAGCCAAAAATGTCCTCACATTTGAGGCTCTAGGGGATCTGGAGGGCCACTTGTTGGAATGACCCATTGGAATTGGCTATTTTAAGCTTATGATTTCAGTTCTAAGGCCATCACATAAATGTTTTTAGACTTTAGTCAGAATTGCCATTTAATAAGTCAAAAAATATGGCTTATGTACCAAGTCTGAATGAGGCGTGAAAGGATGATGCAACAACCAATAAATCTCTTTCATGAAAGTCTGTATCAAAGGTTGTCAAGCTTCTTTAATGCATAGCTAAAGGCTAATGAAATTGAACAGCGTTAAAAATATTGATGCTAGTGTTCATGCCAAATCTTTACATCTCATATTCAAACAGTAGCTGGTGTTTGTCAGAATGAAAACAATACCTGCTGCTGGAAAATCCAACTAAAACCAGCTTCTGCTTGGTTCAAGCTGTTTTAAAGCGGTCAAATCAAATGGTCTACAAATTGTTTGGATCAATGTTGATCCATTTTGTTCAAACTGGTTAAAGCTGGTAGACCACCATGTCTATTTTGGGGGCCTGGTTGAGCTGGTTGGTTAACCATGTTCCAAACCATATCTTGACCTAATTGCCAGACTAGACCACTCAAAGTGGTATGGCCTCTTTTTCTCCCACTGAATTGAATGTATTGTTTTCTTTTAAGGTATTTTTGTCTATTCTGAGTGGAGACCTACATGCACCTGATGCTATTTTTAACCTCAGAGGCCATGCTACGTGATTATTCATAACTACCTGAGTGTAGTCAGGGATACTGACTGTAAACATGACTTGCAGGTCAATTTTCCATTCCAGAGACACCTTCTAAAAACACTACTCACTCACACCTCCTCGTCACTCTGTTTGTCATCTGTCTGTTTTGTGAATGATTGCTGGTGCTAGCTACAAGGCTAATGGGTGTTTTACAGTATATGTTGTTTCTGTTCATATTTAAAGGAGTATAGATAAGGATGAAAGACACAGATGAAGAAAATGAACGCAGTGCGCATACAATGATCAGTTAAACAGCTATGTAAAGCTGCGTAAATACAGATTTATTCACTTAATATGAATGTTTAACGGGAATTTCATATGATATCTGTGGTATTTTGACAAATTCTGAAGATTCATAATACATTTATTAGATTTTAGACTTTATTTTAACTATGGCAGTTATAGTTTCCTCATGTGGTTATACTACTGTAATTAACCATGCAGATAGTTGAAGGGTTAGTTCACCCAAAAATGAAAATTCTGTCATTTATCACTGACCCTCATGTCCTTCCAAACCTGTAAGACCTTCGTTCCTCTTCAAAACACAAATTAAAATATTTTTGATGGAATCCGAGAGGTTTATGACTCGTTCATAACCAGCAATATATAATATTGTCCAGAAAAGTAGTTAAGACATCGTTAAAACAGTTCATGTGACTACAGTGGTTCAACCTTAATTTTATGAAGTGACAAGAATACTTTTTGTGGGCAAAAACAAAACAAAAATAACGACTTTATTGAAGGCTTGAATTGTCTCTTGTTTTTGAATTCAGGAGCCATGGACTAGTTTAAATCATTGAGTATGAGTGTCTTTGTGTATGTTTCCTTTACCTATATTTAGCATGTTTGTTGACATTTTTCTTTTTAACACCCAAACACTAATGGTGTCACATTTAGCAACCCATGTTTGAGCTTTAGTACAATGTGAACTTAATACTCGCCCTTTATGTTAGTATTTCCCCTCAAATATAAAGGATTGCTTACATTTCACAGAGATATTTACTCAGCACACAGTGACCAAATCTTAATATTGACCTTTAGTAAGTCATTCCCTGTTTCTCTATGTTCCCAAATGTCCCTTTCCTCATATATTTCTCTCTCAGCTGAAAGGCTGAAGGTGTCTGTGGAAACAAAGCCAGATGGCTTTCTGCAAAGAGAGATGGTTTAGAGCCAAAGGGGGACAAAATCTGTCATCACTGTCTCTCTTTCTGTCTCTGTGTCCTTACTGCTGAGACCCATGCTATTTAGATTGGTGATCGTAACTCTCTAAACATTTGCAGCACAAACAGCATGCAAAAAATTGTTGACTGAATTATTTGATAATGAGGAAGGCTGTTAAAGGGATAGTTCACCCAAAAATGAAAATGTACTTATCCTCATGTTGTTCCAAACCAGATATACTTTCTTCTAGGGTTGTCACGGTACCAAAATTTCAGTAGTCTGTATTAATACAAGTAATTTTGCAGTTCTCTGTACCAGAGCAAAAACTTGGATTGAGTACTTGAATTAAGTGTTGTCCTGTTTTGTTGTCCGTTGGTTATCATCGCAGTTTCCGATTTCAATTGCACATTTAAATACAGTTGTCAATCCAGAAACTTTGCAGGGTGCTTAGCAGCATGAAAACTAAGCTTGTATTCAGATTGTCAATTGGTAATAAACAGAAAGCAAGAGAAGAGCCTCCCCTTTAGAATTACTAAGGCTGTCAATCTCTAAAGCGCAAGCTTGCTATTCTGAATTGTTGCAGAAACTCCCGTTATAATAATAAAAACTTGTCTTAATTGTACAACAAATTTCTTTACATCGTGTTTACACTTTGTTGGTTATAATAAAAGGATTTTCACGTGTGCAGCTCACGTTAAACAGGTGTTAAAGGGTTATTTCAACCAAAAATCTCCCTCAAGCCTTCCTAGGTGTATATGACTTTCTTCTTTCAGAGTTATATTAAAAAATATTCTTGCTCTTCCAAGCTTTATAATGGGAGTGAATAGTAACAGATATTTTATTAGTAATAGATATTTTGAAGCCCAAAAAATCACATCTGTCCATCATAAAAGTAATTCACACAGGGGGTAAATAAAGAATTTCTGAAGCGAAGCGATGCGTTTTTGTCAGAAAAATATCCATAAAAATAAATTTATAAAGTAGATTCACTGGCTTCCATACGTGAGTCAGTTCCGGCAGAGGAGTGAACTTTGACCCGACACATGACACATTGACGAACGTGGAAGCGCAGAGGATAGAGCAAAACAAAACACCGATCACGAATTAGAAGTCTAAAACGAGAATTTTTAAAGAGAAATGTCTGAGGAGCTTGAGTTTGTTGCCCAGTCCTATTGTTTGAACCACGAGAGGCGTCCACTCTCACCTGATTATAGTCTATGAAGTTATAAACATGGATAGTTTTCTTACAAAAACCCATCACTTCAGAAGGCCTTTATTAACCCCCTGGAGCCATATGGATTACTTTTATGATGGATGGATGGATGTGCTCTTTTGGACTTCAAAATATCGGTTACTATTCACTCCCATTATAAAGCTTGAAAGAGCTTTTAGTATAACTCCGATTGCATTTGACTGAAAGAAGAAAGTCATACACACCTAGGATGGCTTGAGGGTGAGTAAATTATGGGATAATTTTAATTTTTGGGTGAACTTAACTATAAGGGGATTCTGACTAACTTACTGAATAGCACCTCTGATAGGCCATTGTGTTCACACACTCTAAAGATATGATTGTGATTGGCCACAATGCTCAACGCTTGTAAAAATACCCTGTAAATAGAAACCTTTGACGCTAAGAGAACATTTAAAACAAACAAACACGAACAAGAGTGCTTGAAAGCAGTGTCTATGTGACCTGGTATATTCAGCGGTCACTGAATATACCAGGTCCTCTCTAATACCGGTACTGCAGAAATCCTGGTTCAGTAGCCACTGACACTGCTACGTAGTAGGTTTGACAACCCTTTCTTCTGTGGAAAACCAAAGGTGTTGATTACTTTTTATTTTTATACTTTTTATTATTAGAATTTTTTGTATAGTTAATAAAATAGTTACTCAGTTAATTGTATGACACAGCTGGTTATGTGATGCAAATATGGCAGCGGCCATGAGGGAGTGACCTGCCCCATGTTTAATATGCCAAACTTTTTAATTAGCAAAAATGACTGACCGCCCCTTTAAGGCAGTGAGAACAGATGAGGTGTTGCTTTGAGGTGATGCATATACCTATGCACAGCTCAGTCATTTGTGTCATCATGCAATGCTTTAACTTTAGCATTTTCGCTTTTGCTTTCTGGTTGATAAAACATGAGAAACCATGGGAATGGGTCTCATTCACTAATAATTGCGTACACTATTCGGATTTATACTGTACGCACATTTGAACTTATCACTTTCCACCTAATTCACCTGAGTTTGTTCTTAACCTTGTTCTAGTGTTGATGAATTCAGAGTATTCTAAATGAGCGACTGTGCGCCCAAAGTCATTTACATAAAACACGCCCAAACCATGTCCATATAAGGGCACACCATTTTCTTTCGTCACTCCTCAGCAAAGAGGCCACCAAGAGAGTGTGATTTTTGCATACGAATGATATTAGTTGTTCCCACAATTTTTTGTAAATTTGTAATTAATTTTAGATTGAGTTATTGATGAAAGTTATCGATGAAATGATTTGTTTGCAAAAAACTGAGCGCAGATTTTGTACACAAACTTGTGCGTACACATGCTTAGTGAATGAGACCCATTGTCCACCAAGCGATGCTCTGTTTTCAAACCATGTGAATTTTAGAGCAAAGATAGGTTATGTTAATTGGGATTTAATGTCCCAGATTAATTGAGTGTAATTCTGTAGTTCTTTTTAATGGCTCTAAAGCGACCACAAATGCCGGTTTAGGTCAGTTCAATCATGAAAGAGCTCTTAGAGATGTAACAATAGAAAATGGCAAAGGCACATCATCTCCATAAATCTGCCTAACCACAATTACTTACAGTTGTGCGTGTGTGCGTATGCGTGTGCGTGTGTGTGTGTGTGTGTGTGCGCACCAGATTTATCCTGCCAATAACAATGCTTCCTGTGATACAGAAAGCGTAGGGGATATAAAGCAGCCAACAAACTATTGTTTATGGCTCACTGTTGACCCGTTTATGCAGACTGAAACACAATGGCTGCTTCTGTACAGTATAACCGCCTGTAACGTAAAGGCGGCACGTGAGGCTTCTTGTCAAGGCTGGACACGTTTCCAGCAGTTGAAATGTTTTAGACAGGGAAATCCAGAACGAAAGTGACAAGCACCTGAAGGGGACCAAGGAGATGAGTGGTGTCTCAAGGGAATGACAGAAATAGACCATGGAAAACAAACCAAAAGCCTTCTGACTGAAGTTTCAATAACATTATTCTAAACAGAACGCTACTGTCGTCTTTCCAGCACATTTTCTGACATTTTTAGAATAGGGAGGAGCAATTTATTTTAGTCAATTTTTCAGCTTGCGTTATAGGACGGGACTTTGGTTGTTGTCCATGACAGAATCTTATCCCCCTTCTTCAATGCCCCATGTTATTTTATTTATTTATTTATTTTTGGCTAAGGTGCAGCTTGTTAGCTGAAACTGAACAAAAGAAATTGAGTTACAGTTAATACAGTAATAGCCTTAGTGATATCATTTAGTATTTTCAAAGGCTAAAGCTGATAGCTCACTAACTAAAGGCTAACTGAAAACACACACACAAAAAAGAGAATTAAATGTTTAATTCAGCCATTTCAGCTTCAAAGGTATATTGTGATATTTAATTTAAAGGGTTAGTTCACCCAAAAATGAAAATTCTGTCATTAATTACTCACCCTCATGCTGTTTTATTTCGTTAATCTTCGGAACGCAAATTAAGATATTTTGTTTAAATCCGATGGCTCCGTGAGGCCTACATAGGGACACGCTGATTCATAACGCTCCGAAGCTTCCTGAAGCAGTGTTTTGAAATCGGCCATCACTAAATAAGTCGTTATTTCATTTTTTTTTTTTTTGGCGCACCAAAAATATTCTCGTCGCTTTATAATATTAATATTGAACCACTGTACTCACATGAACTGATTTAAATATGTTTTTAGTACCTTTATGGATCTTGAGAGAGGAAATGTCATTGCTCCCTATGCAGGCCTCACTGAGCCATCGGATTTAAACAAAAATATCTTAATTTGTGTTCCGAAGATCAACGAAGGTCTTACGGGTGAGCGTGAGTAATAAATGACAAAATGTTCATTTTTGGGTGAACTAACCCTTTAAAAGGCCAAGATAGGCTATACTGTTAATTTGCTAATTTAAGGCTAACTGATACACATAAGGGAAATTTTTAATTTTACCATTTTTTTGCTTCAGTGACATAATGTGATGTAATTTAAAAGGATAAGGTCGGCATGAAATGGAAGTTGCGTTCTTCCTTATAGTGACGTATATTCGAGAAACAGGTTCTTGAACTAGAAACCATGTAGGACGGGGCTTGATTTTGTGGGAATTGATTAGATGGTTGTGGTTTGCTATTGGTCGATCTCATGTGAGTGACAGGTTGCCCTGTCAATTTTGATTTCATGGTGACTTTAAGCTGTTAGCCTTTAGTGAGTAAGCTAACAGCTAACTAAAACACAAAGAAATAGAATTAAATGTTTCATTTGACCATTTTTAGCTTCTGTAAAATAATATCATAAGTGTTACGTAATTTAAATGACATTTAAATCACCAAAAAATTAAAATTCTGTCATTAATTACTCATCCTCATGTCGTTCTTAAGATCTTAATGTGTTCCGAAGATGAAAAAAAGTCTTACGGGTTTGGGGTGAGTAATCAATGAATGAAATTTTCATTTTCAAAAATCCTTTAATGAACATATTTTCATGATTTAGACCCTGTAAAGCAAATTTCTGACATTTCTAATCAGGCACGGATTATAGTTACTCTGCCAATGGAATGCCTTGTTGAGGATTCTGCAGGGGGACAGGATTTTGCATCTCATTGTTTCTATTTTTTTAATGATCAGTCTACAGTATGTACATGTGTCAGATGATCTGCCATTGAGATGAAAGCTTGTTTTGAAAACAAAACAAGTAGCATAATCAATCATCGGTTTAAATTATCTGAAAGTACTCAAACTCAAGCCCATCCTTATTTCAGATGGAGACCGTGACGGGATAGGCCACGCTTCTTGTAATGGACGTGCTTTGTCCCTGTCAAGTAAAATTGAATGAGTGAACTAAACAAGAGCAAAATGAAAGGAGAGTTAGAGATCAATAAAGCAGTGCAGAGTCGGGAAGGCGGAGTTATTTTAAGCTGGTGACGGATTGTTTCTTTGTTGAGCTGGAGCTCATTTGCATGGCAGCAGGCACATGAAGATGACCTCACTCTTGCTTTATCTCTCTCACACACTCTCTCTCTCTCATATATACACACACACACACACACACACACACACACACACACACACACACATTCAAGAGAGTCAGACAGAAGGCCACTGAGCAGCAGGGAGAAAAGTAATGTGTCTGTGTTGCTCCCCAGCTGAGGATATATTCAAAATAGCAACTCGTACTGTTTTTGCAATGTGTATATTTTGCACACTATGCATATTTTCTGTATGCATACAATACCTGTTTGACCTTCTATATTCAGCAAAATGTGCAGTAGTGTATTACACAATACACTTGAATCGACCTCCCATTTCCAGAGTGATGAATGAACTGTAATCTCATTATTCACCAAAACAGGAGACATTTTTAGATAAAAGTTAATCAAAACTGCTTAAAAATATTAAGTAAATGTATACATTTCCTATGTGATTACTGATCATGCATTAAAGGATTAGTTCACTTCAAAATTAAAATTTCCTGATAATTTACTCACCCGCATCTCATCCAAGATGTTTATTTCTTTCTTTCTTCTTCAAAAGAAATGAAGGTTTTTGAGGAAAACATTCGAGTATTTTTCTCCATATAGTGGACTTCAACAGTTACCAACGGGTTGAAGGTCCAAATTACAGTTTCAGCTTCAAAGGGCTCTACATGATCCCAGATGAGGAATAAGGGTCTTATCTAGCGAAACAATCAGTCATTTTCTAAAAAAAAAAAATTGATATACTTTTTAACCACAAATGCTCATCTTGCACTATAGTTCTGCGATGCGTCACGCATTACAAAGTGAACGAGCAAAGATTAAGTCAAACGGCCTTTACAAAAAAAAAGGTAAAACAACATCAGACGATTTTTAAGTTGGAGGAGAAAATGAGATTGAGTTTTTCGCCCTACCGCAGTACTTCCACCTACGTCTTGCATGACCTTTCCAACGTGATTACGTAATGCGTGGCACATCGCAGAGCAGTGCAAGACAAGCATTTGTGGTTAAAAAGTATATAATTTTTATTTTTTTTAGAAAATTACCAATCGTTTCACTAGATAAGGCTCTTATTCCTCGTCTGGGATCATGTAGAGCTCTTTGAAGCTGCACTGAAACTGCAATTTGGACCTTCAACCCGTTGGTCACTGTTGAAGTCCACTATATGGAGAAAAATCCTGGAATATTTTCTTCAAAAATCTTTGTCTTTCTTTCTTCAGTCGAAAAGAAATTAACATCTTAGATGTTAAGGGGGTGAGTAAATTATCAGGAAATTTTAATTCTAAGGTGAACTATTTCTTTAAACATGCAATTCAATGTGAGGTCATGTGTCAGCAATGTAGCATACTATATTTTTAAAATAGATATTCATGGGATATTTTTCGGGACCTAACTGAGCAACTAGTTGTTAATGATGTATTTAAACGCACATCAGAGATGTGTCTTCTCTGTGCGCAGTGCAAGAAAACAGGGAAATAGGTACGAGCCATGACTCATTCGTGTTGCCAGAAAAAACACAAACAAGATTAAGCCAAAAATAAAGCAAAATAAATACAAAAGCTTCATAAAGTAAGACAAAAATATCGTGACCCATGCTTTAACAACTCCATTACTGGATTGCGATAAGAGCCAAGCCCAAAGGACCTTCTGTGAAGCATCTTTCCAATACAAAACGCCCTGTCCATAGTGATCTGATTAAAAAAGTATTTGGTCGCTGTAATATTATTTTGGTCAAGTGGATAGTCATAGCACAAACGTGCATGTGCTATTGTTGAGTAAGTCACGTTGTGAGTTAAAGAGATATCAAACAAAATACAGTTGGACAGTTGGAACAACAGTTTTCTTTTTTGGGGTGAACTATCCCTTTAAAACAGTTATTTTGCTCTCACAGCGGCAGGTAATGATCTTGCTTAAGTAAAATGTTCCTGAAATTAAAGAAAGAGTGAAAGACTATGATTCAACACAGCAGCCTACTGTACATACTTTATGAGTTTAGTCATATAAAGCACAGAAGACTGTAACGTTCAGGTCCAGACTTGACTTTGTACTGTAACCAGTGACGTCAAGTAAAATAAAACACTTTCATGGGTTTGTGAGCACAAGTTTCTTTTCTTATCACTTAGCATTCATTTTGCAGAGTGGTTGGGCTTGGTTAGTGGTTAGTACATGTATTTGTCATCCATCATGCTGCCCCACCCGAGTTTCATGTCATAAAATCCAAACTTGTACAATTTCAAGTTCCTGCCGCATCAGAAAATTCTTTGAATCCATTGATTTCAATGGACATGGTGTCTTGCAAAGACTAAAGGGACATACACCAGGGATTGTGAAAGTACTTTTTTCACTATACTGTATGTGTATAAAAATTTATTTAATCAGCTACTTTTAAATGGCCGTTGGCTTTTTTTCCCCCCATGTAATTTTGTTGTTATGGCATTTACTAGCAGAAACTAACTGCTGCCAAACAGTCGACCCCCAGTTCTGAATCAAGGGAACATTTCAAGCTTGTTATGATGTAATTTCCTCTTCTCATCCACTGACATGACTTTATCCTCTTCACAAATGCATTTATCTTGTGTTAATGTCAACATAAAATTCAGTGTAAAGCCATAATCCAGATAAGACTTGCATTTAACGATTACATGGAGATTAGTTGTGATTTTCCTATCCTAAAGTGTATTTTAGTTTATTTTTTTGAAGTCACAGTCCACGGCTGATCTGAAGAACCTTTCTATTTAATTTGGTCTGTAAGATAAGTTTGAAAGTTGTGCTGCTTTCTGACTTTTCTTCTTGATCAGTGCGAAATTAATCATCTGTGTCTCTCATTAGGTGAACTTTGTGGTGTGCCAGCTCTTCGCCCTGGTCACGGCTTTCTGGTTTAGACTCTACCTGCACCCTAGTAAGACGAGTCCCTTCATCCGGCATGTAGTTGCCACCCTGCTGGGCTTCTATTTGGCCCTCTTCTGCTTTGGCTGGTGAGTGTTTGTCTGCTTCATCCCTCGTATATCTCAGATCTTCCACATTTGATCCATAGCAGCATCATTGATAGCCGGTTAGCAAGCCATTCAATTTATAATGAGGATATGGAGTGCTGGCAGAAGACCAGAGTCTCCTCAGCAGCTACACTGTGAGCTGGTGGAAACTGAGAGATGGTCTGATGGAGCAGTTTGTAGGCCTCTTTATTGATCTGTACATGTTTACAGCAACACACCGTTGTGATTATCAGAGTGTAGGAACTCTGTCCAGTTTTTAAGGAGGCCTGTTTTGTTGTTTTGTTTTGATGTTTTGGTTTTGCTTTGTTTGGTGTTTTGGTTTTGTTTGGTGGTGTTTTTTGTTTTGTTTTGGCGTTTTGTTTATGTTTGGTGTTTGTTTTGTTAGGTGTTTTTGTTTGGTTTTGTTTGGTGTTTTCATTTGTTTTGTCAGGACTGAACCATAAATGCAACTTATCTGCTGTGCTTGTTAGTTCAAATTAAATTCGAGTTTTTTTTTTTTTTTTATAACAGAAAATCTGTATTGAGATGCATGGAAGGAGTCGTTATTAACGGATAAAACAGGTGTATGCATTGGTACTGTTTTTATTTTCACTGTGGCCTTCAATAGTTTAATGTTACTGTGCAGTTTATGAAATGGATAAGGAAAAGCAACCACCTTTCAAATGTTTGATTACAAAATGAGGAGCAAAAATAATCTTCATTCCTTAGTTTAAAGATTTAATATTTTATATTTGGGATCCAAATGTTGGAGATCACCTTGAAAACATGGTGAAAGTTACTGTTGACAGTATTTTCTGATTTACGGAGAGATGAAAAGAGATCCCCTCTATAAAAAAAAAAAACCTTTAACTCTAATATGTCAACAGATGAATCATAATTTTGAACCTGGCCTTATCCAATATTACATTTCTGTTCTGGAAATGTATGAAATTAGTGCATATTTAATTAATTAATTAATTAATAGATTATTTGCATATTTAACATAAACATTTCAGAAAACCTTTAATACAAAACAATTGTCTTACTGTATCTCAATAGTAAATTTGGAAAGATCTATTATAATTAAAATTTTACCCTATTCAAACCAAATATTAAGACATTCTGAGATTCATATTTTATATGAGTGTTTTGCGTATTATTTTTTAACTTTTTCATTTATTTTTATATACTGATAATTAGAGATGCACCGATATATCGGCCAATAATCAGAATGGGCAGATAGTGTGAAAATTTGCTTTTATCAGCCGATACCTATTATTGGCCGATATATTGGTGCATCTCTAATTATATAAAAATAAATGAAAAGTTTAAAAATAATATGCGAGACACTCGTATAAAATATGAATCAAATAGTTTAAAAACAGCCGATAGTCAGGGCCAATATATCCTGTCAATCAAAAGAGGGCATGAAAATGCACTGAATTTGTACTTTGTGTAAAGAAAATGATAAAGAAACCAGTTTGATGTTCAATATTAATAGTAATTGTATGAATTAATAACATTCAGAAAGTTAAGTAATATTAATTTAATCTTCAGAATGTAGTTAATGTGTGTTAATATTAATTTGAGTAATGTGTTTGTTTATAAATGATAACTCTAACGGAAAGTATAAAGTTTTTATTTGCATTTCTTTCAAAATATAATCATTAAAAATATAATGATTAATTTATTAATTATAATGAAATTATCATTAATTTAAAAGAAGGTATAAAAGGCAGAACCCCCAAACTATTGGTATCGGTATCAGCAGATTTCACTCTGAATAATCGGTATCGGTGGAGAAATTTAGTATCGTGCATCTCTACTGAAAATACAATTTGGAAAGACACATTTTGTACTAAATAAGAAAAATGCAAAGTAAAAGCATCAGACTTTTAGACCTCTGTTTGTGTTTCAACATCAACTAAAATAAAAACAGACCAAATTTACATAATCAAATCACAAGATTTTTTTTTTTTTTTTTTTTTTTGTCACAAGGTCAAAGTGTGATAAATTGCATAAGTGGGAGTCATGCTTAAGCTGGCACTTATTGAAAGGTCAGTCCACCCAAATCAAATAGGAAGTCATTATGCAATGAACATGACCGCAATAAGTTGACCAAGATACAGTAGACGCTAATGTTTTCCCCACATATTGTAGTAAGTACCAATTGCATCAAGCAAATGTCTTCTCTATTTGTGTGGCAGTGAGTGAGGGGGTTTCCCTTCCTGATTAGCCCGTCAGCTGTTCTGATGTGCTATCATCACATACTCATAGAGTTTGCTTTTCTCTCTGCACCCCTCTCTGTCCAGCAGAGGCTCATTCAGATCATTTACTTTCTTAATGTGAGTTCCCGGTGTTATTGTGTGGGATTCATTAGTACATGTTATTGCAACATAAAATAAATGCAATAGCTTTGCCTCCCCCCTGAAATTTCCATTTTGTCGATACATAGGCATTGTGTACCAGTGGTTAAGACATAGCTCTAGCTCTATTCTGGTACGGAACGCCCACTTTTCGCAATCCAAACAATTCCAGATGGATGAAATCTAGTCCCCCCACCTGTTTCTCCTGTTGGATAGTGTTGATATTGTAGGTCTACTCCTTTTGTGTAAGGACTAGCTTTTTTTACAGCATGTCTCACACAAATGAGAGTTATTTTGGATGTGCACGCCTCTTGCAATATAGACAACATAAAGCTAAATATACACTGTAAGCAAAGCGGCATGACAAAGCTGTGACACTTGTATTTGAATTAACAAAGTGTAGACAATGTAAATAATCGATTAAGTTGTTGTCTTGATTTAGTGAAAGTACCAATAAAGTCATTCAGCAACTCTGTTATCAGACTGTTTTGATCAATTGTCATACATAGGGTCATTGGGATGCTAGGAAACACCCCAGATGGATGGCAAATGTATGTGTATATGTGACCCTGGACCACAAAACCAGTCATAAGGGTCAATTTTTTTTAAATTGAGATATAAACATTATCTGAAAGCTGAATAAATAAGCTTTCCATTGATGTATGCGTTAGGATAGGACAATATTTGGTCGAGATACAACTATTTTAAAATCTGGAATATGAGGGTGCAAAGCAATCAAAATATTGAGAAAATCACCTTTAAAGTTGTCCAAATGAAGTCCTTAGCAATGCATATCCACTCACAAAAATAATTTAAGATTTACGGTAGGAAATTTACAAAATATCTTCATGGAATATGATCTTTACTTAATATCCTAATGATTTTTGGCATAAAAGAAAAAGCGATAATTTTGACCCGTTTTGTTGGCTATTGCTACAAATATACCTGTGTGACTTACAGTAATGACTGGTTTTGTGGTCCAGGGAGAGAGACACACACACACACACACACACACACACACACACACACACACACACACACACACATACATACACACATACATACATACATACATACATACATATAAATAAATAAATATATATATTGTATATATAAATATATATATTGCTTGTAAAAACAAATATCTAATTAGCCAATCACATGGCAGCAACTCAATGCATGTAGACACATGGTCAAGACAATCTGAAGTTCAAACTGAGCATCAGAATGGGGAAGAAAGGTGATTTAAGTGACTTTGAATGTGGCATGGTTGTTGCTGCCAAACGGGCTGGTCTAAGTATTTTAGAAACTGCTGATCTGCTGGGATTTGTACATGGGCTAAAATATGGAATTATTATTTTATTCAGAAGCACAATTCTGTCCTTTTCAAACTGACAGTCTTGTTTCACAGTTGGTATCCTCTTCTCTTTGTTCTTCATTTCAGGTATGCCTTACATTTTCTGGTACAGAGCGGTCTTGCTTACGGCGTTATGATCTTCACAGGTGTGGAACACATGCACAAGTGAGTACCAACCTCACAATCTCCTGCACCATCAAACAGCTCTGCTTCCAGTAACAGGAACACTCTCATGTCAAATCAAAAGTGTGTTATGCCATTGGAACAGCCATCCTGTTTAGAATATGTTATTCTTCTAGCCCTGCGGTTGGTTTTGTTGAAAAGTAGTCCATGCCGCACTCACCCATCCATTTCATTCTTATCAGTAAACAGCCCCGGGGCAACGAGTGAGCGTCTGTTTTCATCATTGTTTCCACAAGTCGTATGTTGAATGACGGCTCCCTCTGATCTGAGGTCAGGATTGCTAGACCATGTGGTTTGCCCTGCTGCTCAGGGCAGCACCAAAAATAACTAGTGCTGCTCGATAGTGATTACTATTGAAACCAACACTAATGTGTAGTGGCAAAAAAACAAGGAAAATACTGACGCAGTCATACGATTTGATTTAGGGGTGGGGGATATGACCAAATTCTTATTTCTCGAAATGAGAAATTTTATTTCACTATAACGAATTATATCACAATATAGTTATTTTGTGCTATTTTATCTCATTTCTGTAATTAAAAATAAGAAATAAGAAGCAAATTACAAACGATATGACAAATACAATATAACAAATATGATTTAAACTAATTTCATTTTTCAGGTAAAATAGGTTTATTTAACATGTAGTTAGTACAGAAATGTAATAATCAAATGTAAAAATAAAATATTGCATTGTCTTCACCGTATGAATTAAATATAAATATTCTTTTTAAAGCTACAAAAAGTTGTTCAAGAGCAGTAAGTTATTTTCTCTTTTGTTTGATTCACATTAGTGACACAGAGCAGCAGGTTTATTAGGCTGCTGTCACTTTAAGAGCAAACGCACGGATCCATTTTACTGATACACATCCAGTTTACACCCAACCGTTTACTTTCACTTGAGACATAACCGGCTGTGTTTACATGAATACTCCACACAATGGGCATTTTGACATAATTGCTTGTGTATTTAACTATTCAAGCTAAATAAGATGCGAAAGAGAACTGAATTTGTGATCACATGCTGAGAGACGCGACTTTCTGCACACGCTTACGCTGTGTGTCAGTCAGCGTGTGCCCCGCGTTGAGTTTATGTTCATTGCTTATTGTGCTTAATAACACTTTTTAACAAGAAGCACTTCCCAAATTTGCGATCGCCAACTGAGAGAGACAGCTTTCTGTGTGCGCACTTTGGCAGTGTGCCAGTCAACACGAGCGTCGCACCAAGCTCCTTTCAGGATATATTGTGCTCTTTTTAACATCAAGCATGTCACGCTCTTTATATTCTCATTCATGCATTTCACTCTGAAGTGTTAATAGTGCTATATATTTACATACCGCGATGTAGGCTACACGATATAGAAAAATCTCTAACACATTTTATAACAATATGAAGAGTTTGGTTCCAAAACGCTATAACTCCATTTTGATTAATTTGAGTAAAAAGGTGTTTTCTTTACCAAGAAAGTGGCAAGATGAAAACCACTATTTTCTGTTTCAAACTTTCACATAGCATCTTTTGGTTATAAAAACATTAAAAATTCAAATCTACATTTTGATTTTAAAAGGTTTATTATAAAAACGGATTTTTTTCCCCCCAAAATGCAATGAATCCATGACACGTTTTTTTTCAAAATGCAATTAATCCATCAATATAAAAGTTATTTTTCATATTGAAAATACACAACAAAGTAAGTTGATTCACATATATGACAGCCTCTGAACTTTGTCAATACTAATCTTATATACAGGCATTTGACTAAAAATACATTCAGTAGTCGCTCCCAAAATGAATTCAACGAGTCATCTTGTTAATGTTCTAAATGAATTATGTCTCTGTTTGTCATTACCGATTAAAGAGTATCTGGCGCCACCGCACGGTTAAAATAAACACATTTACAGAGTACATTGCTATTAAAAACGGCTTTTAAAAACTGTCCATGATTCAGTTCATCAATGCCGTCAAAATGATTCATTTTTCTGTTTTTGTTGATCACAAAGTACAAAGCAGATAAGGGAAACTAGGATGCCGGGTGTATTCAGAGCGCCGCCATTACTGTTTACAGTGCTTGGAATGGTGCGCTGTGATTGGTTGAGCGGATATATCGCACTCTGCAGAGAAGGGAGACTGGCGTTTGTCACATTTTGGAAAGAAAGGGAGAAAACATGACAGAATAACACGACTGAAATCGCATTTGGCGCAAAATTAATAAATGACTTTTCAATACCGACCAGATTCAATACTGATTTTGGCAGAAACTCAATTTAAAAAAAATAAATTCCATTTTTGGAGTTTTAAAAAATGGAACCAAACTCTTCATATATATTGTTATACCGCCCAGCCCTAATTTCATTACATATAACAGAGATATCTGAATCCCCTATATCTGAGAGATTTAGATAACCGTGCTAGGTCACCTGACCTTGGCACAGAGATCAGAATGTCTAGTCAGAAGTCCTGGCCGCATGGTTTGTGAACTTCAGCTAGTCAAAAAGGTTATGATGACAAGTTGACCGTCGGCCTCTTGCCCTTATGTTTGCATAACTGCATAATTGTCAGACAAGGAGTTTTAACTCCATGTGTACTAAACACACAGAGCAGGTATAGTGCATAGAGGAATGTTCTGGGTTCAATTAGAAATGTCTGAGATTAATTTAGTTGATTAAACAATACTGCTACTGCTTGTCAACTTGGAAATACTAGTCATTTTTTTTTTTTTTTTTTTTTTTTCACATTTAATGTTTTGCATTATATTACTTTTAAATTACCGTCATGCTAATGTTACATTTTAAAATTAATATATTATTTTGAAAAGTGTATATCTGGAATGGAAAATAAAATCATTTCATTTTACCTCAAATTTTGCATGCGTTCATTTTCTCTCGCTGTGGGCTCAGGGAAATGTCCACTCGGAAGATGAGCAAGGTGAGGGAGGATTTTGAAAGCCTGAAACAAAAGTTTTCCGTGTTCTTCTATGCCATGTTAAACTTGTATATAATTAAGCTTGCGTATAGGCTTATGTTACCGTTTATGAGGGACAATAAGGTATGAAATTTTATATCGGATTAAAGGAGAAACATTATGAATAAAACTTACTTGACACTTGAACAGTTGCTATATCAGCTTCCTTACGAAGAGAATAAACATAATGTATGGTTGTCAGTACATGTCAAGCTTTTCTAGTGATTTTGCCGCCCGTTAACGTGTACAGACACTTTTCATACATGAGAAGCTCGTTCAAACCCAGACAAGCAAGTGGTTGCTGTGGTAATGAACAACAATATCTTAACGTGCTGACTTATGTGGACTAACTTTTATTTGAGGAAATCTGTTTATAATAGGTTATTTTGAACGTATTGGTCCTGCGTTGCCTTTGATTCAGTTGATTTGAATAAATATGTCTATAATGGCTAACGTTGCTTAGTTGAACACTTAAGTTTAATATACAATGGCCTGGACTAGTCGGTTGCAAAACGTTAATGAAATTAGTCGTTGCACACATCCCTAGATTCAATACACCACCTCACATTTACCTCTGAAAAAAATCATCTCACCATAAAACCAGCAAAAATCAAAATTTAATTTCCCTTATTTTTACATTTGGTTTCCCTTTGCCATCATCTAATGCTCATTTAAAGTTCATCTTAAATAAAAAATTAATAATAATATTGTTAAATTTTAAAATATATTTATTTTTCATACTGTAATGTTGTGATGCTGTAATTCACTTGTAGAATTTAAGTTTTAAAAAAAAAATAATTTAAACACAATAGTATAGAATTGTATACCTGTCATTTATCGGTTATCGGCTATAATATGAAAATGATTATTGGTTTATCGGTATCGGCTAGAATTTTAATATCGGTGCATTCCTACTTACCAAACATGTCTATGCGAAGTTATTGTATATTTATCACCTTATGTCATGAACATGTAACGCCATAAATCAGATTTTTGCACAAGAATACAAAAAATGACGATGTACACTGTAAATAATTTTTTTTTAATTTTTACAAAACCAAAGTAAACACCTATTAATTGGTTCACATATGGTGAAAAATTGTAAAAAACATTACATTATATGTAATTTTACCTCTAAATACTGTCATATTTATGACTTTTGGAAGTAAAAACCTATGAATAATCATATTTATTGAAAAAAACAGTAAAGGGACATTCCCAGAAGTCCCTGCATGACGCAATAACATTTTATATAATTTTGTTTCTTTTATTATCAGTAATTAGTTCATTGTTAGTTAATGTTTATTGCATTAATTTCATGTGTGTTACCCTGATGGTGTTTTGTTTTAGTATATTTTAAGGTAAAAAGCAGATTTTGATAGTTCAAGTAGAGAGCTATATTAGCATTATATTAATGAAATATACAGTTATAAGTTATAAAATATACAGGCACCAGTATGCCGTCCCATAACATTGTCATCATATATTTATTTATTTATTTACGCTGAATTTCTGGCAACCACAGCTGCTTTTTTCCCCCTGTGTAACTGTCCACAAAGTATGGTTTATGTGGAACAGACTTTATGTGATTTATGTCTGTAACAAACAACCAGAACCTTTTCCACCTACAACAGTTATCCCACCACAAAGGGACACTCCTGAATGGTTTGCCCCATAGACTTCCATTGTAAGTGTAACTGTGATTTTTACAATCTGATCGATTGAACCCTGAACATTCCTTTTAACCTACTGGACTTTTCATTATAAAACTAGACAAACATCGCATTTCGATCTGTGAACGTTTCATATTGGATGTTAGATAATGTGTTAGGTCACGGTAATCTGTAGTTTGCACCGATTAACAAGTCATTTTTTCTTTCTCTTGGCTGTTTGTTTTCTTTTAAGAAGGAAAAGACTTCTAAACTGTTGAAGACTGATAAAATTGAACTTGTGCAGGAGTCTGTGGGGATGATAGAGACACAGACTGGCCCTGTTCCCTGCAGTGAGCACAGAGAGCGCATTAGGGATGCAGTGCTACAGAACAGACCTTTGAAACTCCAGGAGACGATCAGTGGGTAATAGAGTGATGCCATGCTCCACTGCTCAGGGGAGATGAGAGGGCGAAGCAAAGGATGAAGGGAAATTGAAAAACAGGGGTGGAAAACCGATAAAGAATGCAAGATGTGTGTGTCCGTGTGTGTGTTTGCAGAAAAAGCAGAAGTATCTATTTTGAGAGGCTCACATTACTTAACTGGTTTATTACCTGGAGTCATTAAGTCAGACTACCAATAAAACTGGCATAGATTAGCTGCTGAAGTGATAATGCAAACACTTCATTATATAAAAAAAACTGAATACTCCATACTCTCTCTTCTCTGGCCTTAAAGCCAGCATGAAATGGCATTCACAGCCCATTTTATTTCCATAATGTAATGTTTTTAACAATACCTAGAAAGAAACATTCATGTGTAAAAAGGACATGGATTTTTGAATTTGGATTTTTTTTTTTCTTGCACCAAAAACCGTCAACTTGATAATACTAAAAAATGTTTATTGAGCAGCAAATCAACATATTAGAATGATTTCTGAAGGATCATGTGACACTAAAGACTGGAGTAATGATGCTGAAAATTCAGCTTTGCCATCATTATTATGATTAGGCAGAATGTTAGGCGGGATAGTTTATTTGATTGTTGTGATTCAGTATTTGCTATTATTGCCATAACCATTATTATATTAATGTCAACTGGATTTAATTTGTTGTGTTAAATTGGCAAGATTTTAGAAAGGGCGCATACAACTGTAGCATAATATGTTTCGCGTAAATCATTTAGCATATACAGTAGCAATAGCTTGTGCGGCCTAGGTGTCGTCATTGAAAAGAAAGTTGTTTTGAAAGTTGAAAGTTTTTACGTGTTTATGAAAGATAATGAGGATAGTTGTTCTTTGATAAGATGATGAATGTGCGTTAGGTAAACAGGGTCAGTTTTGATGTCATTGATGTACATTCGATCTAACAAAAATAAGCAACAGTCTTCAGTCTAAGTCTATGGGCCTGTTTACACCTGGTCATGTGTTTGTGGGTCAGTGATGTGACGGTCATATGACATCCAAAGTATGTAAGGTAGTACAACTAGATCTCTTTTATTGAATCCAAAAGGTTTTAATTATATTTTGCTACATATAAAGGTATTTTAAAGATTTTGAAGTGTCAAAAGGTCATTCGGTTTAACCGTCCAAAGGCCAATACAGCCATTTCATTTGTGATTAAAATATCTTAAAATGTAATAAATGTATATATTTTTTATTCTGCCATGATTTTATAACATCATATATCAACATAGTGCAAAATGGTATTAAAATTATGTGTAGAAGCCGTTGCTTTGTTATGAGAAAGAATGTCTGGAAAAATGAATTTCATTGATGTCATTCGGAGTAACCAATATAAAGGGACCATTTTGGATCAAGTCATGCGGTCAATATCATGTGACAGGATGTGACATCATTCAGACACCTGCAAAGGACCACATGGTCGTGAAGCAAAGTTACTAACTCTCTCTTAACTATTTTAAAAATTCATGTTTTCACTTGCTCATACGCATGTCCCAAAACATCAGATAATTTGGTACAACCGCTATAAAACATGGAAAATGTTGTAATATTTAAAAACTTGTACTGAATATAAAATGTTTGATTGTCCTTTTGCCAGCTAGCTAGCTAGATATCAGCCTGTCAGCATTGTTTTAAAATATCATCATTCAGTATAACCAAAAGTGTCATTCATTAAAACCAAAATTTTGGTTAAACCAAATGACTTTTTTGGTGACAAATTTTGTCCATCTTGTAAAAAAAAAATGACGAAAGCAGTGCTAATTGATTATAAACACCACATAATCTCATTGTTAACACTTAAAACTTCAAAATTAATATTTATCCGATTTGTTAAAGATGTTCCATTTACACTTAGCCACATAATCGTGTCTCTGCAAAACATCAGCTAATTTCAAGATCAAAGGCTGCAATAGGAGAAAGAGCAACATCAGCACTGGTCAGATAATTTAGTCCAACTACTTTTAATAAAGATGATGCTTCAGGATGCGACGCTGAACTTTAATTTGCGGCAGTTTGTGCATCGGCTTGCTGAAGAGATGCTCATCTGCCATATGTGTGGCAATGCGTGTTGCAGTAGCGCCGTCATATCTGGCTACTACACAGGTTTCATTTTTTACCATTTTAGGAGGTGTAAAATTTACATGTGGTTTCAACAACCAGATGTGTTTACACTCCAGTTTCGCTTTAGGAGGTGGTTTGAGTGATTGGATTTAAATCCATCTCAAAGCGTTTTTGGAGGGCATTTTCACGATTGGATAGCTGTCCGATCAGAGAGAACTCATAAAGTGACCAGGTGTAAACAGGCCTTATGATTTGAGGTGACAGTGTTGGTTGGTGTATCAGAAAAGTTCAGTTTTTTTTTTTTTTATGCAAATAGTTAGGAACACACAGACGGCCAATAAGTTTGCAGACAGTGACGTTCATTTGATCTGACTCCTGAACTCCTACCATCGACCAACTTTAAAGCATATACAGCAACTTGGTGACCTTCAGCGATTAAAGTACTGTTGGTGTGTGAATGTTCTTTTAGAGCTCTTATGGATGTCTAATTATTGACCGCTTGATTCTGTGAACATCACTGTCAATCTCAGGACAGTTTAAGAATCTATACAGATTAAATGGTAAACTTCGTGGCCTAATGGTTATTGGTTAGAGAGTCGGACTTTTAACCCAAAGGTCGTGGGTTCGCGTCTCAGTACCGGCAGGATATGTAGGTGGGAGGAGTGAATGAACAGTGCTTTCCTCCACTCTTATTACTCACAAATGAGGTGCCCTTGAGCAAGGCACCTAACCCCCAATCACTCCCTGGGTGCCGCAGTAAAAATGGCTGCCCACTGCTCCGGGTGTGTGTTCGTGGTGTGTGTGTTCAATACTCACTGCTGTGTGTGCACTTGGAGAGCACAAATTCCGAGTATGGGACACCATACTTGGCCACACATCACGTCACTCGCTCACTCAATATAACTGTGCACCATTAACTTCTGCTCTGAGAGATAAAGAGTTTTGGTGGAAGGTCATTCTCTCAGGTCTTGTTCTATTGCACAATGGTGTGACTGTCGCGTTTCATTAAAAATGACACGTTTATGATGTGATTTATTGCTTTAATATGTTTCCACTCAGGCATGTGAGAGAAGGGTTTTATGGCATAGAGGAGACCCCCATCTAACAGCTGCTGATAACACCTCACCCTTGTGTCTCACCTTTATAAATTAACATCTTGAGACTGTGTGTGGCGGTTATTGCTAAATAAAAATAGAACTGTGTGTGAGAGAGCGAGAGGGAGAGCTGCCCTCATCATGGGTCACTGGAGCTCTTGTCTGGCTTATTGGAGATGAATAGTGTAAATGTATATTTATAGAAGGGCTGCTGTAGAGTGTGAGTCCTTGAAAGGCAGTTTATGCTCTCCAGAGGAGACAGTGTAAAGGGGAAGGAGACAGAGTTCTTGTAGTAAAAAAAGTCAATAGGTGAATTTGTTATGCACACTGAGATCACAACTTTTCCTTTTATGATTAGAGATTATTTTAATGGGCATATTTACTTAAAATGCTTTTTTTAAATGAAAATTCAGTTTTCTTATTTAAATGTAAAGATATTTTTGTTGTGATTTTTGTGTGTGTTTGGTTTTGGTGTGTCTTTGCTTCGTCTTTTGTTGAAAGTCGGCGTGTGGCTGTGAAAAAGATTTGTTTGTACGGATTTTGGCACTGATTTAGTGTTAGAAAGTTAGCTTGCACTCTCAATATAATCACTGTATATTTGTTTGGTTGTCCTATCTCCATGATTACTGTTGGCAGAGTTTAGGAAAATGACTACTTGGAGAAGAAAGCTAAATCCTGACTCACCCTTTGTTCTGACTGTTAATATTCTGGCAATTTTGAGTTTTTTTTTTTTTTTTTTTTTGAGTTTTTTTTAAGAGAACACATTCATACTTTGATTGCATTTTTTTTTTGTATGTCACATGACCAATTTACTTGTACATGAACATTTCCCTTTAAACAAGCTGTTTTTTGCTACTGTAACTTTAAGACTTCTATACGTAAATTACCTCAGTTTTTATTGGCTGACCCCATCTTACCGGTGTAGATTTACTGTTGTTTATCATGGGATGCAAAGCTGTGATTATTAAAGGGGTCCTGTTATTTAAATCTTCCTCTTCCTTTAGTGTGTAATGTTGCTGTTTGAGCATGACAAAAGTCTGTAAAGTTACAAAGCACAAAGTCCACTCCAAAGTTTTCTTCTGGGAATGTGCACATCACAATATCCCTCACTGAAATAATTCCAGCCCAAGGCACATGCAAAATAAAGGGGTGAGGCCTGTTTGAGTTGTTAGTAGTGTGTTGAAACTCACGGTTATGGTGAGTACATTTCTGAAACATGCTGAAAGTAATTGACCAAACAAAACAGACACGTCAAGCTGACCAATCAGAGCACATTGCACTTTTCGGAAGGAGGGGCTTCATAAAGACAGGAACTAAACGGACTGTTACTGACAAGAGAGGTTCTGCAACAAAGTAAAATATGTGAAAAATATTGTTTTTATATGCATGAAAGCATGAAAACCTAATATTCTAGTACACCCAAAAAACAAAATGAAGACTTTGAAAAATGGCATAATAGGTCCCTGTTAAATATTTTAATGTTTTAGTATTGTATATTTAATGTTTCTAACATCAATATCAAGACTTTTCTAAATAGCAGTCTTGGCTACATCTGAATTTGCACACTTTTGTGCATGTAATATAAAGTATGTTAGCGTTATCATTTAAGCTGCTTTTCCACCTAAATTACCCAGAACAATTTGTCTCAGGAACATTTTTTTCCCCCAGACCTGTTGCTGTCTGTATTTCCATCGCGGTCTAAAATACCGTGAAGATTAAGTCCGGTGACGTTGGACTGCGCGCGACTTTCCAGTTCTCGCAGGATTTCGTCCTCCGCATATAAGCTTAATAAATCCTGAACCTCGTTGTCGGTCCATCTGTCATATTTTTTTAACTCCATTGTTGATTCGGATAGCAAACAGCTCTTACTGCACGCACCCCAACAGACTTTTAAAAATGGTGGTTGAAATAAAATGCTGCGTGGAGTCAACCAATCAAAATGCTCCGTGAACTCAACCAATCAGCATGTTCAGCGCCCAAGTCCCACCTCTAAAAGTTCCTGAACTTTGAAAAAGTACTACCTCGTGAGCAGGGACCTTCTGAGGGGGAAATTTTTACCCCAAACTTCATTTAGACCCTGGTCCCTGCGGTTGAAACACACCGAGTACCACCCCAAAGTCCCTAGTTCCTGGGGAAAATTTCTGCGGTGGAAACGCGCCTATACAATACCTTAAAATTCATTATTATTAGACAAGTTGAAAGAGAACATCACAAACTATTTTGTTTTGCAGTTATGGTCAATATTAGCTGAAAAAATGCATTAGCTGAAAAGGATGCAAACTTTGAAAATCCACAAAAATATACCATCCGGCCATACTTGGCATACTATTTTCAGTGTAATTTTGATTTGGGATGCATATGGCTTCTTGACTGAGACTGATCCACCACCATTCTACACTAAAAACCATAGTCCATCTCCCAACTGTACAATGTTCCCTATGCAACTAGAAGACAACCTCCGCACAATCATCCTTCAGAATGCTGAAACAGAAGAAGGTCTTCTTAGTACACACAGTGCTGCTCAGAGCTCTGATGAAGGGCCTAGTGTTGAGACAGAGCAGGCACCGCCTCTGAATACTGCGAGTGGGACTGTAGACATGTTAAACCAGCTTTGTTAGAGGCAAAGACAGGATCTACAATGCCAAGAATTTGCCCACTGTTGCCTAGTGAGGAAACGGGGGACTTGGCTATTTGAGTCAGAAACCTGAAATGTAACATACCAAACATTCTGCAGCTGTGTGCAGCTGATAGTGAGGGCAAATTCAAATGCTTTTGCCTCAAACTGAGGCCCTGCTGAACGTCAGTGGGTCTTTGATAACTTTCAGTGGCTTTTAACTTCCTTTTGATGGTTAATATGCTGAATAAAAGAGCGATCCTTATTGGATTGTGGGAGGAAGTTATTAAGCCGAGTTGAAATTACGGCACGAGTCTGATAGTGTTGTTGTAACATGCCGCTTGAGGCAGCGATGTAACGGAGCAGCCTTGATCACTCTCTCTCCACTCACAAATTTGTTGTAGTACGCAAATAACTTGCATGAATTATCATGTATAATATCAGATATCAGATGTGAGCTATTTGTGGCAAATTGAAGGCTCGGGCTATTTTAGGATAGGTGGTGCCTCTTGCTAAAGATGTTTGTGGGGAATATTTCATTTCTTTCTGCATTTAAATTAACCAAAATATCAGAGAAAAATAGTAAGGAAACAACTGAACAGTAAGAAATATTTGTAGTGGGACAATTCCGCTTAAATTGTTGATATGCTGGGTTAAAAACAACCCAAGTTGGGTTGAAAATGGACAAACCCAACGATTGGGTTGTTTTAATCCAGCGGTTGGGTTAAATGTTTGCCCAACGTGCTGGCTTAAAATGAACCCAAAATAGGTTGGAAATTAAAAATCTGACACATAATTACTAGAGGCAACAATAATAATCAAAAGGTGAACATTTATTAAATGTTTATTAAACGTATTAATAAATGTTCATTTATTAAACATATTAATAATTGTTGATTTCCAACATACTTTGGGTTCATTTTAAGCAAGCAATACAGTAATTTTTAAACAATAGTTGGGTTAAATTAAACTACCCAGCAGGTTGGCAGACATTTAACCCAATTGCTGGGTTTGTCCATTTTCAACCTAAATTGGGTTGTTTTTAACCCAGCATTTTTTAGTGTGTAGGAAAGACAATTTGAGCGGAACTGTCTGACTACAAATATTTCTTACTGTTCAGTTGTTTCCTTACTATTTTTCTCTGATATTTTGGTTAATTTAAATGCAGAAAGAAATGAAATATTCCCCACAAACATCTTTAGCAAGAGGCACCACCTATCTTAAAACAACCCAATTGCTGGGTTTGTCCATTTTCAACCCAACTTGGGTTGTTTTTAACCGGGTATTTTTTTTTTTTTTTTTTTAGAAAACTCGCTTGTCTATTTTGATGATGCAGTGAATTTGCTGCTTACTGAATATACTGTGCACTTACAAATATTTGTAAATTAGTTCACGTTTTGCAACGACAAACATTTCAAACAGCAATATTTCCACATGATTGAATTACGTTTAATTCAATGAGAGACATCCATTTCTAATCTCATAAACTAAAAAAAAATCTGTTATTTTTCTAATTTTATCCAAGTTATCTATAAAAATTACTAATTTGTTTGGACTGCCAAAAGTCAGTAAAATAAAGCGATTTTAAAATTGCTTGGGGTTCATTTTTCATGCAGGAAATTCAAGTCATTTCAAGGTCAAGTTTAGTGCATTGCATTGTGGGATACAGTATTTTCACACAGGTTTGTTGTATGGGTCATTCTCACAAAACCATTAAATGATTTTAAATATTAAACATGCATTTTAGTAATATATAAAAACATCATAATAAAGGCAATATTGTTCTCTACACTGAACAAAGAGTAATTTCAACATATAAATGAATTATTTTTGTGTTTTATTATATTTTAAGCTGAAATTCTCATTACCGCATTTGCCAATAATATAGAAATAATTATTATATATTATAAAAATAAATATATATTAAATAACAGTGGAAAAATGAAGTGTCCATGACTGATATTCTCATCCTCCGCAACATTTTTAAGGGCTCTTTACACACACGCACAAAATTTAAAAAAAATCTTGATTTTGAATTAAGCAACACTTGTGCTAGAACCTCAAAGATGGCTACCGAGTAGACAGATCTCTTTATATTTATCCAGTTAAAAGTTAAAAATTCTCTTATCAGACCATGTACATGACATTTTGATTATCATTACCGCAACAAGTGTTTATTTAATATTTATTTAATAGATGGAAAAATAGTAGTTTGCTTTTAAATGCATGTGCAGAATATATACAATATGTTCTTTCAGGTTTGCCGCATCATTCTGAAAATATGTCAGGTTTCATTGAAATATAAAAAAAAATAGGTGGTAAATTGTGGAAGGTGTTGCAGTAATGAGAGAAATCAATCAAAAAAAAAAAAAAAACTGTTCATTTAAAAGTAAATATTATTTCAGAATTTCAAGTAACTTTCCATGACTGTTAATAATCCATTTTTAAAAATGTGAAAATGTATTTGCTTTTCTAACAGTGTTGATGTTTTCAGACTGTTGCGGTAATGAGATTTTTTAGGACTTGTTTTGGAAAATGTTCAAAAAGGTCTTAAATTATAAGTAAATGTTTTTAAATGAATGTTCACAAATACTCCAGACTTTGTTTCTAATGTCTGAAAAAAAAATTTGTTAATTAAAGCATTTTTAAAATGTTCATGTTTGAAATTTTTAAAACCAAGTTTTCATGAGAATCACCCGTATACTGCAGTGCATATTTTGCATACATAGCATTTGCATAGTGCCCACAATATACATACTAGGCCTATTTCATTTCAGCAGTATGTGGTATGTTGTACCAAATATAGCCTTTTTTTCCCCTAACTTTTCCCCTCTTTTGCCTTCTCCATAGATACTGCTTTGTGGTTACGCTGGGATATCTCAGTTTCTGCCAGGTCACCAGAATCTATGTGTTTGACTATGGCATGTACTCAGCAGACTTCACTGGGTAAGTTATTTTTGCACTGAAATCATCATTAATAAAAACTGAGTGAAAATATTTTTGCTGACTGAAATAAAAATAAAAACCAACATTAATGGGAAAAACAAACTAAACTAAAATACATTTTCACATCTCCAAAACTAACAAAAATAAAATCCTTTTAGTTTTTAGTATTTTAGTACCTTTTTAGTTTTAAGTACTGGGGATTTTAAGTAGGTTTCCATGTCTGTTGTGAAAATATGCCTCATGTATGCACCTCAAAATATCTTAGTACCTATGGACTGAACATAAGGGAGAAAAAAATCACTGTTCGTATTGTACAATATTCTCAAGAATCTGGATAAAATATGCTTGCATTCGGCTTTATGTCGCACTACATCGAGACTCCAGCTCTCCTCAAATGAAATATACATGTTTACCACAGCGAGAGCAGGTATATCAGTGCTAGTTTTACCTCAGGATCAAAGTGCATCAGAATCATCTACACCAAGGGTGAGCTCAACCCTTGAGAAGCTGTGAAGAGATGTGGTCAGTGCAGCTGTATAAATAATGAATGTTGAATAGCTTGGTTTGAAAGAAGTGGAGGCTCTTACATACATGTGGATCCAATCGATATCAGCTGTAAACAGGATCTCTCTCACATACACTCTTTCCTTTTCTCTCTGTCTCCAGGCCCATGATGGTCATCACACAGAAGATCACAAGTTTGGCGTTTGAGATTCATGATGGTATGTAACAATTTTATTAATCTGATGAGTTTATACAACACCATTTTCAACTAAGAACAGGAAACTTTTTATGCGTTTTGGCCATTCATTTACATGGCAATGGCGTTTGGGGGCCTGAAAAACAGGTTTCAAAGTGCAAGTTTTTGTGTCATGCACATGCGTATTATGTGTTCAGTCTATAGGCGCGTAGTGTTTCTTTACAAAGTGGCATTGCCTTCATGATTGAAAAGTAATAATGAATTATATTATAAAACTGGCATGATTTCTACCTGAAATCTTTCTACAGCTCCATTGCTTCTACCTATGACCATGTTAGAGGCTCTAGGAATTACATAAGGGCTGTTAAACCCTGCTGCTACAGAACGTCCTCGTATGCCATTGATTTATTCCACTGCTGGCGCTGCACTCTTGTGAGTGGGCCAAAGTAGTTAGGGCTGCCAGCTGGATGTTGCACTTCACAGACCTCACTACCTCATCCAACACACTATATCGCTTATTACGCAGCTTGGTGAGATCTGTTTAATGAGATACTAATTGTGCTGCATCACCACATCATTTTTGCATAATCTGGATCATTGATGAAGGAGAATGAGGGCGATTTCAAGTTTAATGGACTTTGCTTCCACTGAGTGTGTTAAAGAGACAGTTCATCCAAAATGAAAAACCATATTTGAATATACACTACCGTTCAAAAGTTTGGAGTCAGTAATATTTACATTTTTAAAGAAATTAATATTTTTCATTTCCTTTTTTTGAGCACCAAATCAGCATTTAGAATGATTTCTTAAGGATCATTGACACTGAAGGCTGCTGAAAATTCAGCGTTGCCATCACAGGAATAGATTACATTTTAAAATACAGCTGCGAGCAGCAATTACCGGCGTTCAAGCACTTTAAGGCCTTTAAGCACTTGTGTAAAAAGGTATAATGTTTTATTTAGCAAGCTTGTAACCACCTACAGTAGATCTTAGATGGAGAAGACCATTTACAGCCAAAACAGGCAATTTATTAAGGAAATATTCATTTTAAAGCTTTTTAACAGTTATCAAGGTTGAGCCAAAAACCTATGATTAGTTCACGAAAGTTGGTTTTTGAAACAATCTCCAATATTTAACGAACGATTCGATTGATAGTGGTGGTTGCAAAGTTGCTCAGAATGAGGAGTTCTACCATATGGTATGAATGGCGTGGGCGTGTGCGAAAAATCTCATGATATACAATCCTTTGTATATCCCCCGGTGGCTGATTTATTTCAAATTTTTCACAGGCCTCTAGGGCCGTGAGTCAAACAGGCCCAGCGAGTTTCGTTCCAATCACCAATTCTGTTAGCCTTGTCTGACAGCCGCTTGAAATTCATTGGCTGACGGCGGCCGTGTTTTTCGAGATAAGAGAATGTCTACGAGGACAATCTCGGCACCTTGGACAAAGACACCGCATGCCAGTTTTCAAGTCAATCAGACTGACTGTTGCGTAGCTATAGCCGTTTTTAAAGTTTTTTTCATTTTATAGCACCACCAATTGGCCAGTCGCAACGTCCTTATTCGCGCGACCGACAGCCTGAGCCCGTACACAAGTGTACCGAGTTTGGTGGAATTATCTCATTCTGTTCAGAAAGGTTGGCTGTTTTAGTAGAAGTGGCCACGCCCACTTCGAACGTTTTGGTGTCCCGTCATGGGTGTAAATCGAAATTGAGTTTTTTCAATAGTTATGGACAATCAGAGAATCTTTCTGCACTGGTTTGGTTGCGATCAGGCGAAAAACCTACGACTAGTTCGCAAAAGTAGGTTTTTCAAAAAATATTACTGTTACCTTCGTAGTTATGTATTCACATTATAGGGAAATGTCTTATGTAACTGTTTTTGTTTATCTTGTATAGGCTAAATCAACTCCAGTGAGAAAAGTGATGCTTACTAGATAATTATGTGAAAAGGGTAGGCATAATAATCATAGGCTTCAGCCTACACCTTTTTTGGTTATTAGGTATATTTTGTAAATTACTTTAAAAAAAAAAAAAAAAATACTGTATTTTTGATCAAATAAATGAAGCCTTGGAGCATAAAAGACTTCTTTCAAAAACATTCATACAATCTTACCGATCCCAAAGTTATGAAAAAAAGGCAATGTCAATTTTTTGTCTTAGATTTGAAAATAGTGTATCTGTCAGTTACAGTATATAGTACTTTTTGTAAATTTTGGAACTTGACAGCCCCTGGTCACCATACAATTTCATTGGATGGAAAAGAGCTGCTTTGACTTTCTTGCAAATATCTTCTTTTGTGTTCCACACAAGAAAAGCATTTGGAATGACTTGATGAGTAAATATTGGCAAATTTGTCATTTTTGAGTGAACTATTCCTTTAAGCACAAAGGAATGAGCAGCAGAGGAAGCATGATGGCAGGAAACCAAGAGGAACCACTCAGTTTTATCAACGAGTGGCGAATATCCAATGTAAACAAGGTGACTGATAAGCAAACTAGATTGCGCGGCATCCTAGCATAGTTTTTAGACACTTGTTCAGCCACACAGCTAATCGCTTTGATATGTGACTGAGTCACTTTTAGTGGTGGCATTACGGTCACCACATTTCCTTTAACAGGGTTTATGGGAAGATTAAGAGAGCGCATCCCATTTCTCTGAAGCAGTAGCTCACAGAACAGCTGGCCGAAACTGCAGCCCAGCACTTCTGAGCTGTCTCCGCATGACTTGCCGTTAGCTCTGCATGCGCCGCTCCACTGCAGACAACACACATGACATATTAATCCATGTGTTTTAATGAAGTTATGCAATGGTTTCCTCCCTCCACCACTTTATGGAGAACTGAACTCAGATTGAAAGTGTGGCAAATGACCTTTGTCGTTATTTTTAATAAAATTATTATTATTTTTAATAAAAATAAAAATAATTATTGTTTATGAACTTTTTTTTTTTTGTCAAATGCTTGAGATAATACAGAGGTGACAGGAAATTATTGAGGTGTAGAATGCTGCAGTGCCAGTAATGACATATTTTGTGTAGACCAACCTGGAAATTGGCATCACCATGGTTCCCTCGATAAAATCCCAAAATAATTTTTCCATTGACTTTTGGATTATTGCAGAAAATAAGATCTGTGACCATCAAAAATTTGATTCTTACACATTTTTTTCATCATGATAATATTTACAAATGAACACAACTATTATGAATTTTGAAGGGTAATAGCCAGAAGTAAAAAGCTAAACGTAGGCCATAATCGAACTACGCCACGGTCACATGACTTCAACACCACCACCGAGATTCCGACAACTCTTTCAGTCTTTATGTAACCCTTAAATGCATGAATGTTTCGTCAATCATTACACATTCGTTATTACACTATATCTAACACGAATGGCTCTCTAACTGCTACAATAGTATAAAACTCTTTATGTTTTAATAACAATTACAAAAGAATAAAATAAAGCATATTACGTTAACTTTTGGAACTTGGAAGGGTTCAATGTGAGCAGATGCTTTTTACCATCATCACTGTCATTGTCAGAGCTTATTTCCCCAGTACATTCAGCATCTGGCTCATATTTGCGCCATATAAACACATTCTCAAATCTATCTTTTCAGAAACTTCAAAATCAATATTTTGATCGCTGACAGCTTCTTCACCAGATGACAGTGACATTTAATATTTGATTGATTGCGTACAGTTCTTGCTCTTCAGTAAATTGCTGAGCCATTTCAAGTTTTTATTATTCTTTTGTTTTATGCCTGCAGTAATTATGAGTGAAACGTCACATCATCATTGTGTATCAGACATTGCCACCTTGAAGAATAAAGGTGAATTGAGTTTGAGTCATCAGAGATTCAATTGTTGCGAATTTTGAATAAGCGAGAAATTACATATTGTGCCTTTTAATTCTGGCATTTAACCAAAAACTCTGACATCAGGATGTGCTAAAATGCTAACTCATTTACAGATTTTGGCCTACAAAAATACGTCATCCCTGTGGCACTCTCTAGGATCTGATTTAAACCTGAGTCTTCCGCATTAGCACCATGTCTCAATGTGTCTGTAGTTATTGTTCTAACAGCTACGGTTCTGTTGTAATGACATGCAATTCTTTTTGCTATTAATAGTAAATTTCAATGAGTCTGTGTAGGACCCGAGAGTGCTGCCCGGTGAACAAATATCATGAGGTGTTGTTGATGCTGTCGCATTTGCTGAAGGAAGAAGAGCGGGATTGTGTCTGTGTGTACATGCTGCTGTTGGTTATGCATTTCCCAGCAGCCATTAAAGCCTGCAGAAGCTGATAGGGTGACTAATGTAGTTGTCGGTGCATCGACAGAGATGAATGAGGAATGGCTTGATCCGTTTTCTTCACTAACCCCGGAGACTTCACGCTCCAGAGTGGAGCAGAGCAGCACACAGACTCTTAATTAATGTCTACAGTCAACGGTTGTGTGTGTGTGTGTGTGTGTGTGTGTGTGTGTGTGTGTGTGTGTGTGTGTGTACACAACCTGTAAGATTCTGTAAGGGTCTACGAGTTTTTGTAATGCTTTCAAAAGAAGTCTTATGCTCACCAAGGCTGCATCTATTTGATTAAATGTACGGTTAAAAAAGGAATATTGTGAAATATTACAATTTTACATCAATTTTAATATTTTATTTAAAAAATGTTATTAATTTATTCCTGTGATGGAAAAGCTGAATTTTCAGCATCATTACTCCAGTCTTCAGTGTCACATGATCCTTCAGAAATCATTCTAATATGCTGATTTGATGCTCAAGAAACATTTATTATCATCAATGTTGAAAACAGTTTTGCTACGTTTGTTTTTCTTTGATGAATAGAAAGTGAATTTGAACATTTATTTGATATAGAAGTCTTTTGTAACATAATAAATGTCTTTACTGTTAATTTTGATCAAATGAATGTGTTCTTGCTGAATAAAATTATTCATTAAAATAGAGAGCAAGATAAAGAGAGACATGCATTTAGTAATTATTTGCATTTATCATTGTTTTAATCCATTGGGGTGGGCGCTAAAGATTTAAATATACTGCACTCAGTTTGCTCTCACTAAGCCTGTATAATAAAACAATTTTGTATTTGACACATAACTTTGAAAACGCTGAATGTGTAAGCACAGCTACGTGATATTGGTGAGTGTGTGTGATTCTGCATTATCACGTGGGCTTCATTCACACATATTTGCTGTATCAGAGTATAACTGCTGTTTCTGCTGGTCAGTGTAAACCACAGGAAACCACTTGCCTCAAAACACACACACACACTGCTGCATTATAATCAAACAGAACAGCATTTGTCATCTATGTTTCTCAACTCCTAAATGTTTCTAAATTATAGTGTCTTGTGGAAGTGTTTCTGATGAGTTCGGACCTGTTTTATGTGTTTTTCCCACAGGTTTGATGAAGAGGGAGGAGCATCTAAAGCCCAATCAGAAGTATCTTGCTGTCAGGTATGTGTGAAAGGTATGTTTGTGGTTGGGATGAGGTCACTCATTTAATTTCTGCATCTTTTGAAAGAAAATCAACTTTAAACCCACACTGACAACAGTCAAAATGTGTATATACGTGTGTGTGTGTGTGTGTGTGTGTGTGTGTGTGTGTGTGTGTGTGTGTGTGTGTGTGTGTGTGTATATGGGTGAGATTTGCTGTGGGGATTCCACCCCCCCACCCCCCACCCCCCCGGTCTAAATATCCCTGCCTCTGCTGAACTATTTTTATCCCCGGTGGGGATAAAAATTTATCCCCTCTCAACAGTAATCAATGCTACTTCACCAATAGACCATATAAAATATCTAAAATAAAGATTTTTATATATATATATATAATTAAAATGCTTCAACACGCACACTAAAGCAACAATAAAATCAGAAATGGACTTTCACTGTTAGCGCTCCTGCTCTTGTGATGAGAAATGACACTGACGTTTAAGTTACCATCCTGGTTCCGGTGGCCTTAATCCATGCGTGGCTTTTCAAAATGTCTCAAAGCACAATGGTCACATAATAGTCTATTTCAACATGAAAACTACAGCTAACCAAATTAAAGAAAAGTAAAAATGATTTAGAGCAGCATATCATCAAATTTCTTTTAGGACCCTCACAAAAAAAAACTTAGAAATATTACAAATGAGAATGGGACTGCAGTAGCCACTGTTTTAGGATGGAGGTGAATTCCCATGCTGACTCAAGACAGCACATTGTATAAAATATTGAAGTTTATAAATAAGTGTTTTTTGGCACATCTGGCCGATAGGCGCTATGCATTGTTCGAAAATCGGGTTTTAATTCTGGCATATTAAATTAGTGTTCGATGAGCATGCAGGGATTTTTTTTTTTCTCATAACAGCAGAAAGAACTTAAAATACTATCGTTTTTGGTCATACAGATAAGAATAAGATATCATTTCAAACTGTAAAGGGTCTTCTTTTATTTGTATACACTAACAATAACAGCAAAACATTGTACTTTTGTAAAATAAAGAAAAAAAAACAGGATGCGCTTTCTTCCGTCTCTCTCTCCTTTCTGGAGAAAAAAAAAAAAAAAAACGTAACTTAGTGTATACTTGCCTCAGTCACGATAAGAAATATGTCTATAGAAAGCTTGAAATGTGAAATTTAAATGAACCAATTCAAATTGAAATCAATTATTCTCTGATTATGTAAACTGTATGAAACCAACGAGAGGTACAGACACTATCTATATAAATTGTGACAACTCTGAGCTCTGAGTAGTTTTGTCATGTTATTGAATATGGCAGTGTTAATGTATTTGGTATGGACTTGCTACTCCTAACAGACACACAAAAACGCTGCTGTGAGCATGTAAGATATGCTGCTGCTGCATACATAGACAAACATAAATCCCGTAGCAGATCTAGGCAGGTGGAGCTGGGGGAGGTGGAGGATTTCAGAGAAGCTCTGCAGGACCAGCTTGCAGCAATCACTGAACCAGCCTATTTAAATGCTAAACAAGAAAACTCTTTGATTGCAGGATCAGCAGAGGCCAATCAGCTTGTTCCATTGATAATGATGTGATTGTTCGCAGATTGCATGTGAAGGACCTATCAGCCTGCGCCCTCTAGAGTTTCATGACTGAAGTATATGATATATATGAATAAAATAAACATTTAGTGAGATAGATATATATATACATTTATTTTTTATTTTTTTTGCATACATGCTTGCAAAGTTTTAGAGGTTAAGATTTGTTGTCCCTCTTACTGATCAAATGGTTGTTAGTCCCCTCAGAGAGTGCACAGCATTCTTAAATAACAATAATTTCAAGCGTAATATTGCTCTGCAGTGCCCAAATAGCAGCATAGCTCTTGGAGAATCATTCACAATCAGGCCCTGAAGGCTGTTGCCAAGCAACTGAACATTCCCGCTGCATCATGTGAGCCGATTTCCACACAGGAAGTCGTCAGGATTCCGAGGTTTCGGAAGTCACACCCTATAGTTAATGAGTGCAGTTTTGAACAATGTTTGTACCACAGCCATGTGGTCACAGAATGTTAAGCAATATGTCAATGTTTACTGTACATACTGAATGACTTGCATTCTTGATCAAACATGACACAATGTCATGTTTGATCTTTGCTAAAGTGCAGGTCACATATTCTACTAACACATTCACGACTGAGACCTTAGCAATCAAATCAGATTCCTGTAATCGTACTGTAAATCTCCTATATATCATTCAGTTTAATCATTGATCAGCTGTTTTCAAGAAGTAATAAGAACAGTGTGACAAAATGCTACTTGACTGTTCATGACAAATGTGATGGATTCATTTTTTTTGTTCAGTTTGTTCAGACAGTTCATTCCAGTGAACTGGTTCAAAACAAGCAATTTATCAAGAGAGTCCCAGACTTCCTCATTGTGGCATTTACAATTAGAATTATTATTATTATTATTATTATATTTATTTATTTTTGTTGTGAAACATTTAGTAAGATACTGTGATTCATGACTATAGTTTTCAGCTCAGTTATTTAAAATTGGGAATTTTCTTATTTTATTTGTCATACATTTTTCATTTCAAATTTTTGTATCAGATCAGCAATACAAAATATTGAAAAAATATATACATATTTATTTATTTAATTTGAATGTATTTGCCATTATATTTTTATTTTATTTGTCTGATTTTATTATTATTTGTCATATCATATGTGATATTTTAAAATATGTCATTAAAATATATCTATGTAAATAACATTTATATGTAAATAACATTTTTAATATTTTAAACTGTCTTGAATTTCTAGCTTGTAGCTCAGTTTTTTTCAAAAAGCTTGCTTAATTGTAGTTAGCTTGTCGGTAGGCTAGTTTCAAAGCTGCTTCCCATGATTCCTTAGCCTTCATAAACTAATTAATGGCCTTGTAACATTAAATGTCTTTATAACATTCCCTGCTTGCTTAAATATTTAAAAACAAACATTATATTAATAACGTTAATATGTTAACATTTGTCCTTTTTCATTATTATCTCCTCTACATAGCAAATCATGTTTTGGTATTTAACCTTGGTTATGTTTGTTACTTAATTCACTTTATTTGGTGGGTTATTGTTGTTCTGTCCTTGTGTTTTCTGTACAGGAAGATGCCCAGTCTGCTGGAGTATCTGAGTTATAACTGTAACTTTATGGGGATCCTGGCTGGCCCGACCTGCTCCTATAATGATTACATAGCCTTTATAGAAGGCCGATGTTATGAGCCCAAGCACCTGGAGTCAAACGGCAAAGAGAACGGGAAATTCAAGCAGAATGATCCTTCACCTAAGGTAGTGTACTGACTCAGTTCTCTTGCTCCCTCTGGTGACTGAATAGAGGTTAAAGTCAGAGCAAGTACTGCACACATTTGGGCTCTCATATACTGTAGATTTATTCATTTATATATATATATATATATATATATATATATATATATATATATATATATATATATATCTCATCATTCATATATATATCATTCATATATATAAATAAATAAATATATATATATATATATATATATATATATATATGTATATATATATATGTATATATATATATATATATATATATATATATATATATATATATATATATATATATATATATATATATATACATTTACACACACAGTGCCAGTCCAAGGTTTAGACACATTACCATTTTTAATGCTTTTGAAAGAAGTCTCTTATGCTCATAAAGCCTGCATTTATTTTATCAAAAATACAGAAAAAAACAGTAATATTGTGAAATATTATTACAATTTAAAATAATGGTTTTCTATTTTAGTATACTTTCAAATATAATTTATTTCTGTGATGCAAAGCTGAATTTTCAGCATCATTACTCCAGATAATAACTGAGCATCAAATCAACATATTAGAATGATTGCTGAAGGATCATGTGACACTGAAGACTGGAGTATTGGCTGATGAAAATTCAGCTTTGCATCACAGAAATAAATTATATTTTAAAGCATTTTAAAATAGAAAACCATTGTTTTAAATTGTAATAATATTTCACAATATTTTTTTCTGTATTTTTGCTTGATGACCATAAGAGACTTCTTTCAAAAACATTAAAAATAGTCATGTTTCCAAACTTTTGACCTGTACTGTATTAATCCAACATGAAAAACTGTGCCAAACAGGAAGGACAAGAATATAATGACCCCTTCAGGACAAGTTTTGCCAGCTGAAAAACGATGGTGTGACAGAACCAGTTTTGCAGTCCTTACAAGGAAAATGCTTGTAAGGACTGAAGACAATGATGTGCACTGACAAGACTTTAGATTTAAATGGACAGAAACTGAAATTCATTTTGTGCTAAAAAGTTGCTTTATCCGTTGTCTTATGGAGTTTTTTTTAATGTCATTTAAATAAATGAATGAAAATCTTCATAGGCAGGAGCTCATATTGCTCAGGCTTGCTGAGTGGAGAGTTTGTTTTGAGTGTAGCTCTGGACATGAACATTTTATATGCATTTCTTCCTCAGGAGCTTCACAATGGTTTTAGTTTAATGGACATTTTTAACCCAACTCTCCAGTAAAAGCTTCAGACTTCTATAAATATTGTCAGTGATTTATGGGTTTCATTCTCAATAGAAAAACATTTGTTGAATCAGCTTGCTCGCATGTTTCACAAGAGCCTGAGGAAGTTGCATTCACAAATGAATTTCCTATCAGAGACTCTCACCATCTCTTTGCTCTCTTCACTGATTTTATAGCAAATAAAAATTAGATATAATTTTGTCATGATTATGAATAAACATATCCTAAAGACTATTGAACATCCACACTATATGGAGTAGGTTGTCACAACGAGACTGGTGTTTAAAGACGCTTAAGAAAGAAAGAAACATGTAAGGTTAAAAAGGGCACTTTTCTATAACATACACTACAGCTCAAATGTTTAGGGTCAGAAAGAAATTAATACATGATTCATCAAAGACGCAATGAATTCATCAAAAGTGATAGTAAAGACATTTATGTTACAAAAGATACTGACACATATCCTGTTTTCACCCAAATGTTTAGGTCGACTTAAGCCATAACCGACTGTATTTACGTGAGATACTCCACACGATGGACATCTTGACAACTATGTGTGTATTTGACCATTCAGGCGCGAGGAGAACTGATCGCGCGCAAGAAAGAGAGAGAGCGCGCAGGCGCGAGAGAGCGCTTCTGGTCTGTGTTATTCAGCGCGGTTCCGCCTATCCCGCCTTCACTAATCGATAACGAATTGTGATTGAAAGAATGCAGTTCGCAATGTGTGGGTTGTCATCATTAATTTTGAAGTATTTCCACACACCTGAGGCTGACATTGTTTCTGCTGCTGCCGCCGGTGTCTCTGTGCACGGAAAATTCTGTCAGTTATGTCACGTGAGGTATCGGTTTTTGGTATCGGGGGTATTTTTACGAGTACGAGTACATGAGCTTGGTATCGGTATCGGTGCATCCCTAGTTTCCACAAAAAGTACTGTTTTCAACATTGATAATAAGAAGAAATATTTCTTGAACACCAAATAAGCATATTTGAATGATTTCTGAAGAATCTTGTGACACTGAAGACTGGGGAAAAAAACAGCTTTGCCATCACACGAAAAAATTACATTTTAAAATATATTCAAAAAGAAAACAGTTATTATAAATTGTAATAATTCACAATATTATAGTTTTATTACTGTATTTTTTTTATCAAATAATTGCTGTCTTGGTGAGCATAAGAGGGAGCATAAACCTTCAAAAACATAAATCTTTTTGAACGATAGTGTATCTGTATTTAAAATGTGATAGTGTTTTCAGTGGCTTTTTAAACAATGTAAACTACTGTGGCACAGCTTTGATACTTGATACTATTCAATGACAGTTTCATAGATTCTAGTAGTGTCCTGACTCAATGGTTTGTTTTGTTCTTCTAGAGGGACGTGATCCAGAAACTGTGCACGTGTGCTCTGTCCCTAATGGTTTATTTGGTGATCTACTCCGCCTGCCCTACAGATCGTGTCATCGATGACACCTTCATGGCCTCTAACCCCTTCTACATCCAGGTCTTGTACCTCTACATCTCCATGTTGGCTTTACGCCCCAAGTACTACTTTGTATGGACGTTAGGTGAGTACGACAGATGGCCAATGTGCTCTTCTAGTATTAAATATATGACTCTGGACCACAAAACCAGTCATAAGGGTCACTTTTCTGAGCTTTCCATTGATGTACGATTTGTTAGGATAGGACAATATTTGGCTGAGATACAACTATTTGAAAATCTGGAATCTGAGGGTGCAAAAAAATCAAAATATTGAGAAAACCGCCTTTAAAGTTGTCCAAATGAAGTCCTTAGCAATGCATATCCACTCACAAAAATACATTTTTGATACATTTATGGTAGGAAATTTACAAAATATATTCATGGAACATGATCTTTACTTAATATCCTAATGATTTTTGGCATAAAAGATAAATTGATAATTTTGACCCATACAATGTATTGTTGGCTATTTCTACAAATATACCTGTGCCACTTATAACTGGTTTTGTGGTCCAGGGTCACATATATAATAAAACTATCATACTTTTAAAAGCACGTCAGTATCATATTATTCTGTCTGTATGTTGCAGTGTGTTGTGAACAGTATGCAAATTTTCTGTATGTATCTGTATATTAAGATGACCTACTACATTATTAAATGTGCAGCAGAGCACACTGAAAGGAATACTTGTTTTCATTCTTGAAGAATAATCTCATTCCTGACACAATATATAATCTGTCTACCATGACATATTTGCATATAATTTGATTAAAAATCCAAAATAAAAGGAGATCACTCAATAAATAAATGTGGTTTGTTTAATAAGGTCACGTGACAACATTACTGTTATTATATGAATATTTATTGTTGCATACTTTTTCTCATTTAAAAAAAACAGTGTATACAATGCAGCATGGCTAGTAATGCCATGTTCAAGGCAGCGTCACACTGCCCTCTTGTGTTCGTAAAGGGTGTTTTCTCCTAATTTTCCAGTTGGATATTAGGTGGTTCTTGTCTTTGAGTCATAGAACATAGTCACTTTGGCTACGTTCACACTGTCAGTTTTTGGGATTGACAACTGTATTTACTTACAGGTGTGAGTCTCGAAATGTCCTGTTCACACAGCCACTTTCAGTAGCGTCTCGAATACTGTCTGTATGAATGTGCAAAGGGAATCAAGCCTGCATTCTCTTACCATTAACTGTTGTAACAGTTGTCAGTCCTGTATTTGAGTCCTTAATAGTGATCGACCGATATTGTTTTTTTAATAGCCGATGCCCATATCGTAGAGAGCAGGGTGGTAGCCGATATATAGGGTGAATTCAGGGTGATTGGGACACTTTTTGCCATTGATGACTTGGAAAAAGTGTCCCAAACAACCTGAATTTACCCTGTAGGGTGAATTCGCTCTGTAATCTGGTAAGTTTGTGCGCAGTGGGAATCATATTTTTTCCTAATAAAGACAAGGTAATACTAGTTTTACACAGTGAAAATGACATGAATATGACTGAGTGGGCAACTGAATATAGTGCAGCATAATTTGAAATCAAGGGTTTAAAGTTTGTCGATCCTGTGTCTCCAGTGACAGCTACACTGTACTTGTTTAAATATTTAATTAACACGGACCAACCATAACGCGCAGAGTAACTAGTTCATGCAGGCTACAAATGCACACTTCAGAATATCTGACAGCTGGATTCGACTTAAATCTGCAAGGTTTGTGAAATTAAATGTTTATTAGAAATTCAAAGATTTGTTTAATTGATATAAATGCGTATTTGCTGAATGCTGACTGTAAATGAGAAAGTTTGCCTTTCTGTTACTAATAATATAAAAGCAAACGCTATAATACTTTTTTGTATACAGTTTACTGTCATTGTTTAACAGTTGTATCTAGTAACATTTTAGACATTATTGGACATTAAATAGAGAATGAAGACGGAGAATGAGCGCGCTGTGTGCTTAGGCGCTGCCGTTCTCAGAGCCGTCAAAATAAATGTCCCGCTTCCAACACATTGGCCAAACAGAAAAACTTATCAAAAAAAACTATATCAGCCTTGGCAATATATCGGTTGACCACTACTTAATACGTTTACTATAGCCGAACCGACTCACATCCGTATTCTCGGAAAACCCACGCTGTGTGAACAGAACCGGACTCGACAACAAGTTTTCTGTCATTGTCATACAGTGCGAGAGAGATGCTCTGCGCTGCACAAACAAATGTCTACTATGTGTTGTGGGTTTTCATGTGTGGTTTCGGTTTTACATCCAGTCATTGACTTTTCAGTTTTTTGCCATCTTTGATATTACTTTCGCTATGGTTAGTGGTAAGAGAATACGTGCTTGACTCCCAGTGCAAGTTCATTCTGAGAGTTCCTTTTTGAACGGGACATTTCGAGATTCTTACCTGTAAGTAAATGCAGTTGTCAAACCCAAAAACTGACAGGACTGACAACCATATTCTTCTGCTGTGTAAACGTGGCCTTTGAGATAGTGTTTTTACTAAATTCTTTCACTCTTTTACAGCTGATGCCATCAACAATGCAGCTGGTTTTGGATTTAATGGATATAACACAGATGGCACCCCAAAATGGGACAGAATATCGAATTTAAGAATACTTGACATTGAGGTACGAAGCAGACGAAACATGCTACTTCCACAAGTTTATCTTCTCACTCGACCTGAACCCTAATATTTCATCTTTTTACATATGTCCTAAACAGTTTGCCACCAGCTTCAAGATGTTCTTGGATAACTGGAACATTCAGACAGCCCTTTGGTTAAAAAGGTGAATGCTGCAAAACAGAATAATCTTGACCGAGCATGCATCGTCTTCCTGAAATCTCAGAAAACAACGTGAGCTTTTGTTGTTTTGTCTGCACAGGGTGTGTTATGAGCGCTGTCCGTATAATCCGACTGCTGCCACATTCCTCCTCTCAGCCATCTGGCACGGAGTTTACCCAGGGTATTACCTGACCTTTGTCACGGGCATTGCTGTAACAATGGCAGCACGTGCAGTGAGTATTCTTTATATGAGATGGGGTGTCGAAACAAGGTTCAAGTCAAAGTTAGAATTATATCACAAAGGTTTTATCTGATGAATACTTTCATTGCAGATTTTTTGGGAGCAGTTTTGATGGAAAAATACTGTTACATTTGAATAAATTGGACATTGGTTTTTCTCAATAATAAATGAGAGGCATGCAGGGATCGAAAAAAGACTATGCGCACAGTCAAGGTTATTATTCATCTAGTCATGCGCTGCATAAAACTACGATTCCTCTGTCGCACTGTAATGATCAAGGCCTCTCCAACTAAAGAACAAAGTAGGTCACTTTCTTGCAGTAGTCCATCTTAAAATGCTACTTTGAATATAAACTATTCAGCCCACGGCATTGCCTGCATGATACACTGTTGGATCCAGATTCCAGAGCCGTTAACACTTTTCAAACTCAAATAACAATTTCCATATCCACAAGTAAACATTACTGCGTGTACTGTACACGGATAAGAATATTGTTGCATTCATCAGAATTTGGGCAATTTGGATATTTTGAATATGGTCATGTAAAATCTACATTCATAACCCAACTAAACCAAATGTTCCAGTTTCTAGAAATATAAATAAGACAGCTGTTTGGGGTCAGTAAGTTTGGGTATTATTGCAATTAAATATTATTACAATTTAAAATAACTTATTTCTAATTTAAATTGCAATTTATTCCTGTGATGCAAAGCTGAATTTTCAGCATCGTTACTCTAGTCTTCAGTGTCACATGATCCTTCAGAAATCATTCTAATATGCTGATTTGGTGCTTAAGAAATATTTCTTAGTATTATCAATGTTGAAAACAGTTGTGCTGCCTAATATTTTTGTGCAAACCATGATATATATTTTTTTCAGGATTCTTTGATGAATCAAAAGTTCAAACGAACAGCATTTGTTTGGATTTTATTGTAACATTATTAATGTCTTGTCTGTCACTTTTGATCGATTAAATGCATCCTTGCTGGACAAAATGTATTTTTTATTCATGTAAATTCTGTCAAATAAATAACTTCAGCTCCACCATTCATTTACATCTGAACATGTCATGAAAGGGATTCTAGGCATTGATTTTCTTTTAAACACGTGTTTCTTCTGCTTCTATTATTAGTGGAGTACCTCAGGGCTCTATTTTGGGTCCGCTTCTTTTTAACTTATATATGCGTCCACTGGGGGATATTATTAAGAGGCATAATGTTTCATTTCATTTTTATGCCGATGATACACAGCTGTACCTGCTGTTGATTCCATTCAACCTTTGTTGGAATGCATCTGAGACATTGTTTCTTTTATTAAAATCAATAAAAGAAACACATCTTTGGAGTGAATATTTTTCCTAAGAAATCAATAAATCAAGGGAAAAAATGTGCATGTCAGTAGATCCAGAATATGCTAATTACACATGTGCAGAAATATTCCAATATCTTTAAAGCGTTCAAACTTTTTTGATTGAAGGCTTGATGTAAATATAAACCTTAATCTGAAAAGTATGGTCATTTTTAAAAAAAATATGATAATTTATGTTTAAAGGATCATTGTTTTTAGTCCTCATAATCTTTTGAACTTTTAAAGTTTTTCTCTTTTTATTTCAGGTAAGACACAATGTGAGGCAACACTTCCTGGGCTCAGCCACACTCAAGCTCATCTATGACGTGATCACGTGGTTCAGCACCCAGATCGCTATTTGTTACACTGTTGTGCCATTTGTACTGCTGGCAGTAGGGCCTTCACTAAAGTTTTACAGGTCAGTAATGCATTTGCACCAATATATGAGCATTCCAGGGCAAGTCCTGATGTCGCTGACCCCTGCTGTTAAGGGTTCACCTCGTCTGACTGATAATCAATATGCAACAGTATCAGTATGCTTCCAGTTTGTTTATGATTGAGCTCTGGTGATAAATCATTATTAAAGAAGTGAAATGCTTTAGAGAGCAGGTCAGAAAGTCATCATAAACCCACCTGCACCACTGATCCGTTGCTGAGAGTTATTAGCGGAAAACATGAAGCTGACAGGTAAAAATGAGAGGCTGATTTTATCTTTGCCCGCTGCAGTCTTGCTCCATTCATTAGACGGCTTTACAGGCCCGAGTCTGTACTTTATGAGCCAGCAAAGGACCATTTGTTTCACAGCTTCTGCTGAGATAAAAGAAATCTATGATGGTCATTTGTTGAAGCAGCGCTGTTAAATGAGTCTGTCTGAAGAATACATAAAGCATTTTCATTAAAGAGCGAGAATTAGGCAGAGGGATTGTTGACCAACCGCTGCAGATCAGATTGAAATTATGTAAATTATGTCGAGAAGCTCAGTACATCTCAGTGACAACAACACTGGGAAATCCAAGATCCTATTGGAAAGTAATGTAGCCGACTGCATAAAGATCTGAGGCCTCATGTATAAAACATCTTAAAGGGTTAGTTCACCCAAAAGTGAAAATTCTGTCATCATTTACTCGCCCTCATGTTGTTCCAAACCAGTAAGAATTTCTTATGCTGCAGAACACAAAAGAAGATATTTTGAAGAATATTGTTGATGGACTCCATTGATTTCCATAGTATTTTATTTCCCATAATATGGAAGTTAATGGGGTCCATTAACTGTTTGGTTACCCATATTCTTCAAAATATCTTATTTTGTATTCAGCAGAAAAAAGAAACTCATACAGGTCTGGAACAACGTGAGGGTGAGTAAATGATGACAGAATTTTCATTTTTTGGTGAACTATCCCTGTAAGATTAAATCTACATAGATTTTTAACTATCCCTTTAATTTGTGTACCCACAAAAGTTTTTGAAATTATAAAAGAAATGTTTTATATATATTATATCCCTCATGTTGGAAGATTGCACAATTTTTTTCCCTTAATTGTCTCCTCCCCAAAATAACCATGTAGTAGCTTATAATTTACAACATTATTTATTTTGTCATCCAGACATGCAATATGCATTTAGCAGTACTATAAATGTATTCTGCAGTAAATTTATTGTAAATATCTATAAATGTTTCTTGTTTATCTATAAGAAATATATTACACTGCTAAAATAATTTTATTTCATCGATTATTATCATTCTCGTTTTCCAAAAATGTACCATTTTAAAGAGGTTTAGTTATTTTTACTGGAAACAATTTTTCTTTATTAATTCAGATGTGTGAGTGGGAAATGTCGTACATTTATATTAAAGATTTTATTTTAAATATTTTTAATAATGATATTTTTTTTTATTAATTCAGATGTGTGAGTGGGAAATGTCGTACACTTATATTACAGATTTTATTTTTAATATTTTTTTAATATTTTTTTTTTATTAATTCAGATGTGTGAGTGGGAAATGTCATACTTACATTACAGATTTTATTTTTAATATTTTTTAATAATGACATTTTTTATTAATTCCGATGTGTGAGAGGGAAATGTCGTACACTTATATTTCAGATTTTATTTTTAATATTTTTTAATAATTAAAATTATATATTTTTTAATAATTACTTTTTTATTAATTCAGATGTGTGAGGGTGGAAATGTACACTTGTTTTTGTTTTTTTTGTTTTTTTGGTTTGGTTAATTTAAATATTTATGTACAACTACCTATCCTACATACTAAGCATCAAAAGTATAATCAATGATACACATACGAGTGCCTACAAATAACAAAATCACTTAACAGCTAAAATTCCTAATGTGCTGTCTGTCATTTGCCCTTTTCAGCTCGTGGTACTGCTGCATTCACCTGATCTGCGTGTTGCTGGCGCTGGTTTTACCTGTGAAATCCAGACGCAGGAAACAACAGGAAGAGCCGAGCAGCATTCAGGCCAGTGAACAGAACTGTCTCTCCTCTCCTGACAACAACTGCAACCAGAAGCAGAAAGCCACATGAGGGCAAGAAGGGCTGCTCGACCCGCACACTGCGTTGTGAGGAACTCTGATATCAGTACTGAGAGACACAGAGCGGCCATTTCCTCCCTCAGATCCAACGACACTGACAGTGACATTTTACAAGGCATAAACTCCAGCAACAATACAGAGAAAAGACCCCATAGTCGCCCTGTTGGAGATGGTCACGTTTTGGTTTTAAATAGGAAATCTTCATAGGATCATATGAAAATGGGGTGATTGATTATAGAAAATGGTGAATAATTGACTTAAGTGTCAGTTAATCTGAAGTTGCCTTAAACCCTTCGTATATTTAGCTCCAGAAACCTTGTGTGGGGATCGTGTTACATAGGAACGGACCAGTCATTGTTGGCTTTTAGCTTCACTACATTAGTGCAGGAAGTCTAGCACTGGAATCAGCTTCCACGTTACCTAGAAGGTTTCTGCCATTGTCAGTTAAACGAAGTAACCTCTGTTTTAGTTCTTCTCAAAGGAAATGTGTGCTGTAAAGAAAAAAGTCCAGTCGTGTGTTGCCAAATTATAGGCCTTACGTTCCTATCTCTTGCCATTGTTTCATCTTTATTCTTTGTTTATTTCTCTGGTTTTCTAGTAGGTTCATATCTGCTGCTTTCTTTGGGAACAAGGGTCAACCTTAAGGGAGTGTCTTCATTTGGAAAATTGCTTTTGTTATAATTTTTGTCAGTGATTTTTGTTTATTTTTATTGTTTTTATTAAGGGCTTTTGGTTGGTTATCAGTGCTGTTTTTTTAATGGGTTGTAGGTTTCCTCAGGGCACACAGGTCTCGTTTTAGACCATGACAAATTACCAGATGTTTCTCTACCATCAATGTTTCTGCTGCAACATAGTCCATCTTGTGACAACAGAAGACAGTTCAATATTACTCAGTATCTCAGCTTGTTTGTGTTTTTTATGTTACAGACATATATGGCAAGTGCAATAACCTCTGTCTTTTCCATGGGTGCATGTTAAGTTAAAGGATCACATTATTTTTGCAAACAGTGCTAATGTTCTTGACACATCAACAATAGTCAGAATTTTGTAGTGGTTCAGTATTGAAGTACAGTACCAGCCAAAAGTTTGGACAAACTAAATTTGTTTCTCTTTATCTCAAAAACCTGTTGATTTAAAGGTGTATACTTAAATACTTGAAATTTTATTATGCTTGAAACATAATAATTCCATAGTAATAACTAGGGCTGGGTATTGACACAAATTTCACGATTCAATCCGATTCACAAGCTTGCGATTCGATTTCGATTCGATTATTTTGGATGTATATCAAGAACAGTGCATGGAAAATTTTCTCAAAGAAATTAAAATCTCTCAGTTAATGCAGAAAACCATACATAGTAGTCAGTTGGTACTACGTTACTATAATATTGATGGTTAAAATGAACTGATTTGTATACAAACACTTAAATTACACTCAAGGAAGTTTTTAGAATAATAAAGTTATAATACTAACTTTATAATTAGCTACATAATTATATGTCTACCCCAATTCATTTTTTTGGTGGCTGACATAAAACTTGAAGGAATTCAAACATGCATTAAATATTGAAGAACATTAAAAATTATAATGAATATGGTGCACATATTTAGCAAAATGCCCCTCTCTAGAGTTCATTTTTCGAGTTTATGGTCACTGAATATGGTTTTTCTGAGGTAAATGTGACGTTACGTGACATTGTTTACAAGCTGTTTTATTGACGTCTTTCCGCGGTTGAAACACTGATTGAGCGATTACATGAGACGAGAGATTACATTTCGGTAAGTTGTATTCTAACTTTTAACATACCTTCAGATGTTCATTCAAGTTTATTTCGCACTGTAACTTGTATTAAAACGGAGGAGAAGATCAGTTTACATGCGCTGCCGCTTCGTTTAACCTGAGGGGCTACAGCGATCTGTCACGTGACGTCACATTAAACAGTGCCAAAACGTTTTTTTTTTTTTTTTTTTTTTTTAAATTTCGTAATAAAATGGATTTATTGCGATTTATTGGATGGGAGGCTCTCTACATCCAACTGAAAACAGGATAGACTAATCGATTCTTGGGATTTAAGAATCGATGTCAGTTTGTAAAAATGAGAATCGATTAAAGTCGAGAAATCAATATATTTTTTTTTTTTTTTACCCAGCTCTAGTAATAACAACCTTTTGGTTTGTGTTTATTGTTTTGTTTCCCCCACATAGTAAAGGAAAAGCAGCAATCAATGCAGTCCCAGTATGCACATCATTTTGACTTGTTTAACATTTGGAGTTTTTCCATATTTCCCATAGTACTTCCTTTTATTTCATAGTTTTGATGACTATTATTATTCTAAAATGAGGAAAATAGTAATAATAAAGCATGAAGCAGTGTGTCCAGACTTTTGACTGGTAGTGTGCTATACATGCAGTACGCGGATACATGCAGTATCAACTATTCAAAATCATTTTTTTTCTATGAATCCATCTGTACTCCTGGGCCCTAAACAAACCTCTAAATTTTGAGATATCATATAAGGATATTTCTTGAACTTTGATTCTCTAAAAGGTCTCAGTGAGCTTTGCTCTTTTGATTTAAGTGTCTGGAAAATCAGACTTTTTCATATTCCCTCAGAATCTACTTTTCGATATATATGTAATTATGTTGTTGCGTTTATTTTCAACCAAAGGTTTTACCCCTTGGTCAGAGCGACTCTACATGTTAGTTTTTTTATTTGGTAATGAAGGGCTGAAGGCACTAAGTGTTTACCAAAGCGAGTGTCACTGTATTCTTGTTAACTAAGCCAGTTCAACAACAAGAAAGGGTTATTCTTGGGCGTGAAGTTGACCAGCCTCCATATGGAGAAAACGCTCTGTACCAGCCTCCTATGGTTTCACAAGCACACTTCTCTAAAGTCTTATTGTATTTTGGACTCCAGACATGTAAAACCATGATGAATTACAGCCCTGTACTAACAGTTTTAGCAACTGCAAAACCAATAGGAAGATTAATAAGTCTGCTGGTATGGCTGCTGCTGGTAACAATTTAATTCACATTTATTTGTATAGCGCTTTTCTCAATACATATTTCAAAGCAGCTTTACAGAAAAGTGCATGACAGTCCAGTTATATACTGTATAATTTTGCCCTTTTTGTCTCTTTTTATTAAAGATTTTGCTTAATTAATTGTTTTAACTGCCCCAAGGCAATATGTACTAACTAGCACCTCAATGCAAAACTTGCTTCAAATGTCCAAAGTGCCAAATCACATGAGGTGCACAAAAAGATCACTTTATTTGTACGGGTTTACAACAGGGTGAGAGGTTTGTACTAAAAATTTGGTCTTAAACTGACATTATTTTTACCTACTGAGATTTTGGGAGGAATTATTTTTCACTGTCTCCCTATTTGCACTTTTGGTATGAATAAGTCGGGGTAGTGCTTAAGTAGAAAAACTGCCGAAGCAATGCAAGGAACCTCAGTGCTACTCAACAGTTAGAGTATTCGCTTAATAGAAGTCAAACAGATGAATTTGCCCAAAAATATTAAATTCATTGTAGCAACAAAGGAAAATCAGGATGGTGTTCCAGTGTTATATGCTTATTTTGTAAATGTGCTCCATCCATAGAATGACGTTAAATGTGTTCATTGCTGTTTATGTGTAAACATTGTCCCATTGTTCAGATATTGTTCAACTAAATGCAGCCTAACATCTTGATTATGTTAAGGCCCAAGTAATAGTGAAGGCAGTTATCTGTAAAATTTTGGTTCAGTCATTCATGACATTTTCTAACTACTGATTTTGCAAAGAATGACCCAAAGCTGTGTGAAAATGTAGACTACTGTAATGCTTTTTTTTATTTTAAATAGTGCATTTGTTGTTCACCAGCCACCTCAGTTCTGTTGTTTGTCATTGTCTTGTTAGTCTCTAGTGGTCATTCAAAAATTAGTGATTGTGGCCCTTAGTGAACATGCAAACCGAAGCTGATGTTTTCCAGATATTGCAGAATTAACTTTTCCATTGTAATTCCTATTGACTGGTTGTGATGTTGCATAACATGACAGTTACAGGAAAACTAAGGATGTTAATGAAATGCAATAAGTCTGTGTAGAGATAAAGTAAAGGAAAAGTAATGCCTAATATGTTAGCTATTTCAATATAAATCAGTTTACCAATATACATTATAAAACACGTTTTTGAGAATTGTCCAGAGGGGAACAAACACTGTCTCCATTTATTTCTGTAATAATCATAAACTGAGATGTGATACTTACCCAGCAATTGAATTGTTTGATGAACTGAGTGCTCTGGAAGTTGTACCAAGCCAAACAAATTTTTCTTTAAATAAAGGACATGAAAAATGAAATCCACTACAATGATGATGGACACAAAACAAATAAACCATATTTTCCTTCTCGGTATTCATCTCAGTGTTTTTGGTTTTCTCAGAGTAATTTAACAATGGTTTACCTCAGAGATATGACATTGAATGCAGTTTTTTTTTTTTTTTTTTTTTTTAATTCATACCATAATAGGCCGATGGATGAATGGATGGATATTTTCTGTTATTAATCATTATGAAACAGTAAGTTCCTGTCCTTGATTCTGATTGGTAAACACGGCTATGACCGCTTCACCCAATGGTTCTGTGTATCACTACACAACACCCTTAGCAACCACTCTTGGCAACGTAAACGTATGTTCTCAATTGATATTGTTCATTGAAGCTTACTGTATTATGTAGAAGAGTGTTGTGAGAAAGAGATCGAGTTTATTACCTGCATTCAGATTTAGCATTTTCCTTCAGGCCAGTCCTATGTTCATAATAAAAAATCTGTTTAAATGTCTGATGTATTATCTTGTCCTTTTAACAGTTAAGGGGTTTTCCCATGACTGACAGCGATAGTCAAAGCATTTGTCAGTTGCGTCTTGTTCCGTGTTCACAACAATTCAGTCTTTTCAATGTAAAAGTCTTCGCTACTGACTGACACACTCATAAAGACAGTCTTTGCCGCAATCTAATGGCATAATATTGTAACTTCTGTTGCTGTTCATGGTCAGGGACTATTTTTTCCGGCAGAAGGAAGGTCTTTTAGTGAAAGTTTATTTCATGAAAGTTGTATTGATACATATTTTTGGCTTTAATATTTGTATTGTATGGTAACCGTTTTATAAAAGCAATAAGGTACTCAAGGCTAGTGCTGTATCATGAATAAGTCACGGCTGAAGGGGTTGCAGGCACTCCGCTTCGCATCGTGCCTAACAACGCCCTTCAGCCGTGACTTATTCACGATACAGCACAGCCTCTCGCACCTTATTGCTTACTTATAAAACGGTTAGTTCCGGTCCTTGATTCTGATTGGTCAATAGCAGTGTTTTATTCCCCATAAAACACGGCTATGACCGCTTCACCCAGTGGTTCTGTGTATCACTACACAACACCCTTAGCAACCACTCTTAGCAATGTAAAGAAATGTTTATTCTCATATTGATATTGTTAACTGAAGCTTACTGTATTATAGTAGAGTATTGTGAGAGAGAGATCGAGTGAGCGAGTATTTACCTGCATATTTAGATACAGCAGTTTCCTTCAGGTCAGTCCTATGTTCGTAATAAAAAATCCGTTTGAATGTCCACTGCCATATCTTGTCTCTTAACAGTTATTGGGTTTCCCCGTACCCTAGTCAAAGCATTTGTCAGTTGCCTCTTGACCCGTGACGTGTTCAAAAGTTTCAGTCCTTTCAATGTAAAAGTTTCCGCTACTGACTGACTTAATCATAAAGACAGTCTTTGCCGCTATCTAATGGTCGTAATAATGTAACTTCTTTGCTGTTCACGGTCAGGGACTAGTTTTTCCACCGGAAGGAAGGCTCTTAGTGATTTTACTTCATGAAAGTTGCATTGTTACATATTTTTTTGGCTTTAATTTTTGTATTGTGTGGTAACTGTTTTATAAAAGCAATAAGCCCCATGAAGCCGTGGTTTACAGTGAATTTATAACAGGGGCTTATTGCTTTAAAGGGTTAGTTCACCCAAAAAATGAAAATTCTGAGGTAGAACCTGGAAGCGCTGCAAAATAAACAGCGTATGAGAATTACACAGAAGAGAAGATATTGTTGAATAAAGTCTTTATTTTTTTTTTGCCTTTGCGCACAAAAAGTATTCTCGTCGCTTCATAACCACTGCAGTCACGTTGACTGTTTTAACGATGTCTTTAGTACCTTTCTGGACCTTGAAAGTGGTGGTTAAATTGCTGTTTATGGACGAGTCAAGCCTATACCTGTCAGATTTCATCAAAAATATCTTAATTTGTGTTCCGAAGATGAACGAGTCTTATGGGTGTGGAACGACATGAGGGTGAGTAATTAATGACAGAATTTTAATTTTGGGAGAACTAAACCTTTAATGAGAAAATGACACATAAATGTTGTAAATTTGGTCTGTCAAAACATGGGCGTCTCTGTGTCCTCCAGTGGGCGTGTTTTGCACGCAGTGGGTGTGGACATGTCTTAATTTTAATTTCAGCCACACCCCTGTTCCCACAAAATGGCTGTGGTGTAACGCAAGACTGCCTCCAGACAAAAAAGGTTATGGAAAGCAACAGAGAAATGTAAATTTTATCGAATTACTTGGACCTTCTAGCAGTGGCATGTAAGTTACCATTTGGAATTATGTAAACAAACTGACGTGTTTTAAAACGCGAGCTCCTGTCAACTAATTTGAAATTTTCACGTAAGTCAAAGTAAATTTATATTCTTTTTAACTGCTGCATAGTAGCTTTGTAACAGTGTTAAAATGCTATAAGAGAGAACAGTGGACGTACACAGTTCGGCTACAGCTGTCAGGACACGTGCTCTTCCTTCACTCCAGCATTTGTTGCCAATATAATATTTGTTTGTAAGCACGTGTGTATGAATAGTCGTCATTTTCATTTCTAATGCTGCTGTCAGTTTCAGAAAAAGTATGTTGCACCTTTAAGACGGTGGGCAAACGGGTTTGAGCTGCTTTTAGAAGTTGTTTTTCACGGTGCTTGCGTGAACTTGTTTACAATTGTGCCGTTGTGCTGCTGCTGCTACACTATGGAAACGGATCCAGTGATTCCCAAACCAGGAGTAACTGAACCCCAGGGAATCCAGGGGTGTTTTTTGTTTGTTAAACAATGAATATATATGTGTGTATGTGTGTATGTATGTATGTATGTATGTATGTATATATGTATATATGTATATAAAAACAATCAAACATTATACATATCATTTTGCTTTCTTTCCCTACAGTCGATTTTTTCCCCCCCCATGAATCAATTTTAATGTTGTATTCAAATGAATATTGTGTCAAAAAAAAAATATATATATATAAAGAAATCAGTTTTGAATATGTTATTGGATATTTAAACAAAAATAATCATATTCATATTGCAAAGTAAACTATAAAAAGTTACTCTACTTATAGGCTAGTCTAAAAATGCTACACTTAATTTTATACAATAGCCCAGCATATCTGTCTCTCTCTAAGAAGTTGTTGGCTTTATAGTTAAAGATAATATCTATTATAAGAACCAAGTTTATATTTAGAGATTGACGTAGTGCTGTTTGCTTCACTCTGATGTGAAATCCATATGTGCTCCCACCCCTTTGACCTTTCACAAACAGGATTCACAAGCAGGATTTTTTTTTAAGTACACTGAAATTGTATAATTACTATTTCTTTTATAAGTCCTGTATGCTAATACCCACCCTAGAGCAAAGGCGTGTCTCATTAATATTAATTACATGTGAGCTGAACCCTTCAGGAGGCTTACTTATAACGTCAGACTTCTTTAGTATTCATATTCATTCATAGGATCCACTGCATGTGTGTGCATTGGGCGTCTCTCCAAAGAGAGGAGGAGCATAACACTTCCTCATGCATTATTCATGAGTGCCTGGAGTGACAGGCAGAGTCCCGGTCGGCTTGTTAGTACACAGCCTGAGTGACAGCGTGAGTGGAGTATCAACAGTACAAGGATAGACAGGCTTTTAAACTCAACTCACAGGGACTCAAGGTGAGTAAGCATATCCTCAGCCTTCTGTGAAGAATGAAGTTGAATTAAAGCATTATCTGTTAGGAATGGGTTATCTTCACTCATCTTCGTGTGTTGTGTATTGGGGCTGGGGAGAGGGGGTGAACATTGCTCTGTCAATATTTGGCTGAGGGTCTCTCCGTGATTGGCTCTCTCCATTGTGTGATCTCTCTGGAGGGCAGCTGGGATGCTTTCAAGGGTGTGTCAGCAGATCAGAGATGAACAAAGGCTGATGGAAAAAGGATCCTTTGCATTACTGTATCTGTCACCTTTAGATATTTAAGTTTGTTGATAGGACTTGTATCTTGTAAGTGGATTTTGGGTACTGAGGCCCCGCTGGTTGTTTTTAACCTTTTATGATGCTTGGCATTTTGTCAGCTGGAAGTGGTTTTTGGTGTCCGGCTTTCATCTTTGATGGGTTGTTACCGGGCTGCTGAGTTGGCAAAATGACCCTGGAAAAAAGTAAACACATTTGGCCTTGTTTGAATGCTTTATTATAGTGTTTTATGCTCATGTTATAGTAAAAGTTAACATTTAAATCTGTCTAAATTACTGGCTCTTAAAGTGTTTGGAAACAAATGCTTAAAATATATGAATGTCTTTGCTTTTTATAGCAACATCAAACCAAGTGCCATTTAAGGTTTAGGACGTTTTTGTCTGGTTTAAAAAGAATGAAAGCAATAAAATTTGATGAACTGCACCTGTGGTTACTCTGATAGGACACCTGTGTGAACCTGATGTCATTCATCATCTAAAAATGTTTTTTTGACACCAGCTAGATCTAAATAATTGCAAAATGCATACAGTTTACCATAAATGTCACTAAATCTCTTTATTGAATGAATATTTTATGACGTATTACCTATTTTGAGACAGAACTTACCGAACAATGCTGTGTGCTGAGATAAATGCGCTTGTTGTGTGTGTGTGTGTAGCCGCCTGCATATGATGGTATTTTGGCCAGCTGGGAACTCATGAAGAGCTTATAAAATGTGTAAAGGAGTCAAAACAGTGGTGGGAATCCATCCGTCACACACACACAAACAATCTGCTGTGTGGAGACGTACGTCTGATGCCTGTGATTGGCAAACTCGCGACTATGACAAGAAAAACCGATATGCGTGAGGATTCTGTACTTTTTAGGTCTCATCTTCCTGTTTTTGGTTCGTTTACATGTCTTTGGTCCGTGTTGCATTCATATATCATTCGGACCGCACCAGAGTTCGTATGGAAGCAGTCTTGGTCCGCTTGTTTGGTGCGTACCAGGGTTCGGATGGCAGCGTTCACACATGTTCAAATGAACCGCACTAACAGAGCAATCGCACCAGGGTTTGTTTTAATCGAACCAAACATGACAAGTGTGAAAACACCCTAAGTCTTTACTGTTTAAAATCTAGTTTTCTTGATTTACAGCAAGTACCATGTTTTACCATATTTTACAATATCGATCTAGCTTACTGCAGTGTGCAACAAGTGTCTCATAGTAGCCACCGAGTGAATGCACAGAGAAGTATTATAACAACTTTCAACACACAAGTGTATCTACTATGATAAACAGCGCTGCGTTACCTCACATACGCTTGACCGGAAGAAGCAGAAGTGGTGACTGTGGCATAATAAAAGTTCTGCTGCTCTCAAGCAGTGTGTCGCGCTCGTCTCTCATTAGCAATCACTCAAGCGGCCTCATTCTGCTCCAACGGCTTTAAGACACACCCTGCTTCATACACAGAAAAATCTCCAGAGTTAAATCAAGTCTACTCAGAGTACATATGGTCCCTCTCTAGATAGTGTTAAAATAACACTGAAACAGAGTTAAAGTTAATGAGATAATTAAGCAATTAGTTAATGATTGCGCATTAGTGATGAACACCTGCTGTTAACAATCTCTGAAGAAAAGAGAAACACAAGAACTACAACCTACTTCAGTCACAGCCTTATTAAATGCTTAATTATCTCATTAACTTTAACTCTGCTTCAGTGTTACTTTAACGCTATTTAGAGAGGGACCATATGTACTCTGAGCAGAGTTGATTTAACTCTGGGGATTTTACTGTGTACTACAGTAATGTTAATAAATCTTTAATACATTAACTCATCCATGAACATGATCGGACTCTTTTCATGAAGACAACACCTCCCGTTATTCCGCAAAATCAAGGCGTCATCAAGCTACGCCTTTGTTTTGAATAAGCCACCTCTAGAGGCAAAAACTACATAGTGTGCCTTTAAGTAGGGATTTTGTGTACATCGTCCATAATTTAGATTTTTAATGCTAAAATGTTTTGATTTTAAAGTTAAATGATAAAGGTTATTGGGTTAAGAAGATGACACCCTCAAAATTGGTTTGTGCGAGTGTTTTTATTATTTAATGTAATAATCATTGTAAACCATGGATTATTTATTTAATAATTAATTGAATTTTATGCAAATTTTGATATAGTGTTGTAAAGGCCAGTTCACACCAAGAATGATAGATGTAAAGATAACAATAAAGATATAGTTCTAAAAATTGTTTTAAATATAAAAGAATACCAGAGTCAACACCACAACTGTAACGATAACGGAATCGAGAAACAATATCGTTAGAATCACTTCCAGAACATTTTTTTCCCAGCTGATTTAAAGCGGCAGACGATAAAACTGAACCACGTGCTTAGAATAAGCAGAACAATATCATCCGCTGGTGTGGACGCTAATATAGTCATCATTCTGGTTATTGTTCTTGGTGTGAACGGGCCTTAATTTAGATGCATCTCTTTACGCGATTTCAGTTATTGTCAAAATGCATGAATATTAGAATAAATATTTCACTTATTCTAGTTATTATTTTACATTAATGGCTTTGCCCCCCATCTTACCCTACTTTTTGAATTCCATATGTGACTTTTTCCCCTTCCTTCTACACAATAAAGATGGATGAGTGACACAGAGCACAAATTCTTCCATATTAGTGTGTTTGTTGTGTTTTAATGAATGGACTTGGATTACAGTGTGCATTTCTGAGGCCAAAGTTAAGCCATTTTAATTTGCTCAAACTCCTTCTAAGGACCATTAAGAGGCTTGAACTACTTCCTCCGTTCTTCAGAATAACAACTTAGTATAAACTTTGGGAAAAGGTTTTTTTTTTTTTTTTTTTTTTGTGTGTGTGTGTGTGTAGGCATTATTACATTGATAATCAGCCCAAAGAATATCAGCGTAGTCCCCGTTTATTGCTCAGACAGCATTAGAGGCTTTTAACTTTGCATCATTCAGGCTTTATCCTAATCGATACTGATAAGGTAGTGGCCTACTGTCTGTTCAGTTAACATTCGGTTCATCATTAACTCGAATGTTTTGTGCAATACAGCAAGACTGAGCTTGTTACTGTGTGTCTTGTTGTTCCACATCTGGTCTGCTTCAGCAGGAGAAGCTTGTCTTTTATAATGGCTGAACAGAGGAGAGTTTCATTTAATGATGTATCTCTCCTGCTCTTTTCCACGTTCTCCAGTGGAGTTCCTAATACAGCCATGGACGTGAGCACCTCTCTGAAGATGAGCTCCCTGACCACCCAGAGTCTGTTCAGCTATGTGGAGGAGGAGAACCTTTCGGCCATCAAAGCTCATCTGGACAAGTACAGAGAGGTGGACACCAGAAGTGAAGTGAGTGTGCAGGAACCCTTCAATATCACTTCTTACTTTTTGTAACTTGGTGTTCATCAAATAAAAATAAAAAATATTTATATTTGTTTTCGCCATGTTGCTGAACACATCAGACATTTTAAGGCTTTGGAGGCGTTACTGTACTATTTACACGTTCATGAAAACTTGGGAAAACTGTTATTTGAACTGTAAATTGTCCTTTTGTGGTGGGACTAACTTTCTAGGTGGAAGAACTCCTGGTTATGTGTTATGGAGTGCTATAATTTATGGATACTAAGTGAAAGCAATCAGATTTAGTTTTATGACTGGTGTTGAAAGATTGGGTGTTTGAACACTGCACAAACAGTTCTGTTTAATCGGTTCCGTCACACCAGTATCATGCTATGTGTGATGTTTAAATGTTATGGTTAAACTGTGGAAACAGTGTATTTACTGTAAACATGTTTCTCGTTCATTTATACACACTGAGGAATGAGTCGAAACTATTGCCCTTGGCAACTGACAGCATACCAAACTTGCACATGATACATAAACATTAGGGTGAAATGTACTCTGAATATTTCTTTTAAAGTAGCTTTTTTTTTTTTTTTTTTTTTTTTTTTAAATTTGCTTACTTATATGTACTGAGTCATTGTTTTCTGCTGTAGAATGGCCAGACTGCTCTCATGGTGGCGTCAGAGCAGGGCAGCCTGGAGATCGTGCAGGAGCTCATCCGGAGGGGAGCAAACGTGAATTTGGATGATATTGTGAGTAGTGCTTCACATTTAAACTCAAAACACACACAGCAGAGAGATACAACATGACATATCATGTAGTCAAAACATAAACTTGCACTTGTTTTTGGAACAGGATGGCATGATTTTTTTTGAAAGTTTCATCACATCTGAGTGCACTCTTTTGCAAATGAGTCAATAGTTATGTTTCCATACAAAGTTGCGAATGTAAATTAATGCGAAAAATATCGCATGGAATATCGCAAAAACATTGCGAATAAAGCAGCATTTCCATTCCATGTGATCAAGAGAACACAATCGTCACTTCCTGGGAAATTGGCACATAGTATCTCTAATAAGAATGTAAGTTGCTGCAATCGGGGAAGCCACTGTGGCTCTTTTATCCTACATCATAATGACTTGTGCCTCAGAGCGCACAGACAAAAACCAATAAATGCTGTCATGTTGTCTTGCCTGATGTTTGTGAAGGCAATCATGTGAGACAGTTCTGGGAGGCCATTATACCAAATCATTTTGATGACAGACATTGGCTCAGGCATTTCAGAATAACTAAAACAACATTTGAACGTTTTTTTTTTTTTTTTTTTAGAAATCGAGGGATTTATTCTGTATATGTTTCCATTGTAGTTTATCGCATGTCCTCTTATTGGATAAAAAAAAAAAAAAAAAAATTATCAGACTCAATTGAGTGCATGTTTTTTTTTTTTTTTTTTTTTTTTAATATGCTCTAAATAATGCTGGGTTAAAAACAACCCAAGTTGGGTTGAAAATAGACAAACCCAGCGATTGGGTTAAATGTTTGACCAATGTGCTGGGCAGTTTTATTTAACCCAATTACTGTTTAAAAATTACTATATGGCTGGCTTAAAATGAACCCAAATAGGTTGGAAATTAAAAATCAGACACATAATTACTAGAGGCAACAATAATAATCAAAAGGTGAACATTTATTAATAAGCAATTTAATAAATGTTTAATTATTATTAATGAAACTTATTAATAAATGTTCATTTATTAAACATATTAAATGTTAATTTCCAACATACTTTGGGTTCATTTTAAGCAAGCATTACAGTAATTTTTAAACAATAGTTGAGTTAAATTAAACTACCCAGCTGGTTAGGCAAACATTTAACCCATTCGCTGGGTTAAAACAACCCAATTGCTGGATTTGTCCATTTTAAAACCCAACTTTGGTTGTTTTTAATCCAGCATTTTTTAGTGTAGCATTTCCATCCAGCTGGAGTTTTTTTTTATTTATTTTTTTTATTATGCGATATCCCAAAATTGACATAAAATAGGTGGCTGGAAACATTGCTAATGTCTGAGTGTCTACTTTGGTAGACTACAGTTCTTCTACCAGATGATTTCATAGGTGTGGGTGGGCCGTAGAATCTAAATAATTAGTACCCTGCACTGTCATTTTGCAAATGACTAGATGACGACGTTAACAGGCACAAACACTTTGAGCTTCTCACACCAGCAGATACACAGTATAGTATATAACCTTTTCTGGTGACGGTCAAAGAATCTTCACTATGACCACCTGGTATGACCAGCTGGTACGATCTGAAACTCCACAGATATCTTCTAAACACTTCTTTATCTTTAGAAGACCGTGTAATTAAATAAGCTGATTTTTTTTTTTTTTCCACTTGTCTTAGGATAGCTGGACAGCACTGATTTCAGCTGCTAAAGAGGGACACACTGAAGTGGTGAAGGAACTCCTGGAGAACAATGCCAATGTGGAGCATCGAGACATGGTAAGACACAGATTAAAGACATGAGCAGGTAATTAAATCAACAGTTGTTCTTATCATTGTGAATGATGTCTTTTTTTAGTCTTTACCTCCTTGAAAATTGTTTAAGTTGTTTAGGTTTCAGTATATTTATGTGTCAAAATTGAGGTTGTCAATCAATTTTAAATGAATTATATTCAGATTTCATTTGTTAACTGCATTAGTTAACATGATCTAACAACTAACTTGGTTAACTGACTTGGTTAGTGTTTATTTTTATTTTTTAAAATAAAATTGTTTATTTTTTATTTTTTACTAATACATTTTTTTTTTAAATCAAATGTTGTATTTGTTAACATTAGGTAATGCACTGAACTAGCATGATTAAACAATGATCAACTGTATTTTTATAAACTAACATTAATAAAGCTTAATAATGCTGTAATAATTCATTGTTTATAATTAATTTAACTAATGCATTAAAGGGATAGTTCACGCAAAAATGAAAATTATCCTATAATTTACTCATCCTCAAGCCATCCTAGGTGTATATGACTATCTTCTTTCAGCCAAACACAATCTTAGTTATATTAAAAAATATCCTGGCTCTTCCCAGCTTTGTAATGGGATTGAATGACGCCCAAGTTTTTGAAGGTTTAAAAAGCGCATCCAACCATCATAAACGTAATCCACACGACTCCAGTGGCTTAATAAAGGCCTTCTGAAGCGAAGCAATGGGTTTTTGTAAGAATAATATCCATATTTTAAACTTTATAAACTATAATTACTATAATTTTTGGGTGAACTAACCCTTTAACTAATGTTAACCAATGAGACCTTATTGTAAAGTGTTAACTTATTTCAAATTAATCATAAAAAACAAATATTTGTTAACTTTTATTGGTTATTTGTAAATGAATTATATGAAATCAATTCGATTTGTGAATTGATTACATCAGATGTGAAAATAATTTAATATTTTTAAATTGAATTAATTGACTGACAAATTTGATTAACCAAATTTCAACATAAAATATTTTTTGTGGATTATTTTATATAATTATATCGTTTGTATATTTTCATCGCTCAATTTTAAAAATAATTTGAACGTGTTGAATTCAAAGCCATAGTCTTAAAACTGTGTATCCTTTACTGTCCCATCTGGATTCATTTAATTTTTACCTTCCTGAAACATGTGATATGTGATACTCTGTATTTAAGATGAGCAGTTCTGTGTTGTTCCTGGATATATAGTGTCATGCTGTGGTCAAGTATTTTCCATCACAGCTGTGAGCTGCCTATCTAGACAGCATTTTTGGGCACCATAGGCACATTTAAACATTTGAAATGGAATGTTTGAATGTGTCTGATGCCCATAAATGCTGTCTGGGTAAGCATCTAAAGCTTATAATAACAAATAAGGAACATAAGAGACAGCCGATAGTTTGAGTCACTCCCTGACTCAGGGAAAATGTGCTTATCCACACAGTCCTGTGACCATGAGATTATTATTAAGGACAGTCATGTGGGAATATAATGACCTTAGTATGTTTGTGTGTAGGGCGGCTGGAGTGCGCTCATGTGGGCTGCTTATAAGGGTCGTGTGGAGGTGGCACATCTACTGCTGGAGAAGGGAGCAAATCCAAACATCACTGGACAGGTCCGCAGAGCCCTTTCCAGTTCTTTCAAACATTTATTGTGCATTTAAAAATGCTCAGAGATGAGGTGTGGGTGAAAATGTGGCCCTATATGAGATTTCATCTCTAGGTTTGAGTGTTTTCTGCAGTGCGTAATTGATTTTTGTCTGTCCCAGTAGTACAGTGTTTACCCCGTCATATGGGCAGCAGGAAGAGGCCATGCGGAGATTGTTCAGCTGCTGCTTCAGCATGGAGCCAAAGTCAACTGCTCTGACAAGGTGCTTTATCACTCCCATCTCATGGAACGCTGACTTGAGTGTACACTAGATTCATAAACACTGATAGTGAACAAAAAAACCTGAGTCAACTGTTTCCACATGAAACCAATAAATAATATACACTACCGTTCAAAAGTTTGGAGTTAGTAGGTTTTTTTTTGTTTGTTTTTTCTTCAACATTGATAATGTTTCTTGAGCAGCAAATCAACATATTAGAATGATTTCTGAAGGATCATGTGACACTGAAGACTGAAGTAATGATGCTGAAAATTCAGCTTTGCATCGCAGGAATAAATTACATTTTTAAAATATATTAAATTGTAATAATATTTCATAAATAACTGTATTTTTTTTTATTGAATAAATGCGTTGTTGGTGAGACTTTTTTCAAAAGCATATAAAAAATCCTACCAACCCCAACATTTTTTTTTTTTTTTTTTTTTTTTTTTTGAACAGTAGTGTAAATACCTTGCAAAATTGTATATTTATTTATTTTTTAATTCTAGATAGATGTTGAACATCAAAAAAGATTCTGCACTTGTTAAATATTGAATAGAAAAAGAATAAGAAAGTAGATATGAATTGCAAAATTTATTAAAATTGCTAACTCATGGCCTAATTTTTTTTTTAACCCTCTGGCGCTGTTCGTTTTGGGGTTGACACTCGTGGTATCTGGAGACCCCAGGCAACAAAATGTAATTTTGTAACAAAATAATTATTTCTTTTTTAACAAATGTAATTTTACTCAGTTTATCAATGTTTTTACTCAATATTCATGCAGTTTTTGGAGGATTTATGATATATTTTAAGTTTATATAAAAAAAAAATAAATAAAAAAAAATTAAAATAGGTTTTTATACAAAAGCAGCTTTTTATGTAAAATTCACTTTATAAAAGACCCAGATTTCTAACTTTCATTCATGGGGATAACATGGATAATTTGACATGGTTTAGTGTAAGATTTTTTGCCCATCTTTTGAAAAATGCAGTTTTAAAAGTAAAAAATTATCACTTTATCCAGTAGACGGCTGCAGAGTTCCACTATTTGCTGTGCTATTTGACTAACTGAAAGACATCTTTTCACAAGGTTTTTTTTTTTTTTTTTTTTTTTTTTTGCAGTTGGATTTATATCTATTATATCATATTATGAAATCACACTTATAACAATAAAAAATGTCAAAGTTTAGCATTTTTTGTACTGAAAAAAAATAAGTTATATTACATACTGAGTACAAATACACGACATGAACATCAAAATGCAATGAACTGAACAAAATAACAAATGAGCAAATAAAGCACATGGATTCTGTGTGTGTGCGCACATGTGCGCACATGTGCATGTGCGTGTGAGCATGATCATTTTGCATTGTGGATGTTTTAAAGTGTGCCACTTCATTTCTGTCTGTGTTCTGCATTGTTTCTGATTTTGAGGATGAATTTTGTCCATTTTCTAAGTGGGGTCTCTGGAGACAACATGTAATGTAACATTATTGAAAAACTGATTTTCTTCAGTACAAAAAAATGTTAAACTTTGACAAAAAAAATTGTTATTGTTATAATTGTGATTTCATAATATTTAGATATGAATCCAACTGAAAAAAAAAAAAAACTTGTGAAAAGATGTCTTTCAGTCATGTTAGTCAAATAGCACAGCAAATAGTGGAGCTCTGCAGCCATCTACTGGATAAAGTGATAATTTTTTTACTTTTAAAACTGCATTTTCCAAATGATGGGCAAAAATCTTACACTAAACCATGTCAAATTATCCATGTTATCCCCATGAATGAAAGTTAGAAATGTGGGTCTTTTATAAGGTGAATTTTACATAAAAAACTATTTTAACCGATTTATTTATATAAATTTAAAATATATCATAAATCATCCAAAAACTGCATAAATGTTGAGTAAAAACATTAATAAACAGAGTAAAATTACATTTGTTTAAAATAAAAACAATTATTTTGTTACAAAATTAGTTCAGAGACCCCGAACAGCACGAGTGTTACTTTTTTTTTTTTTTTTTTTTTTTTTTTTTTTTTTTTTTTCCACACTAACATAAAAACAGATATCATTCCAATTTATTTTTTTATTTGTAGATCTAGAAAGACAACCGTACAAAGTCTCATGCCATTTGGACAAAGAGAATTTTATTTTTTTATTTCAGAAATCGTCATTTGGGGTCAAAAAGACCCCGAACAGCGCCGGAGGGTTAACAACAGAAACCACTTTTGCATTGCAATTGCATTTAGGAATTATTCTTATGTCAATAACCAGTTATTATGCCAAGTAATATAGTTAATTTGCTTATCTGTAAATCAAGAATCAGAATTGTATAAACGAATAATCACCACATTAATAATTAATAAGTGATGTATGGCTTTGAAAATGGCTCATGAAGAGTTTTATACGGTAATATTACGCTTGTTAATCAGATATAATACAGTTATTTCATTGTTTTTTTTTTATGTTGTCATTGTCAGTATGGCACTACACCCCTGATCTGGGCTGCCAGAAAAGGCCATTATGACTGTGTGATGCACCTGCTGGAGAACGGTGCCAATGTGGACCAGGAAGGAGCGGTATGCACTTTGTGTTTTGAAGTGCACATCAGCCCCATGCTGATGTAATAAAGTCACTGAAATATACATATTACAGTATTTTACAGAATAATATCCCAACACAATCTCTCTCCTGCAGAACTCGATGACTGCACTGATTGTGGCTGTGCGCGGTGGATTCACTGAGGTGGTGAAGGAGCTGCTCAAGAGAAACCCCAACATGAATATGACTGATAAAGATGGCAACACGGCGCTGATGATCGCTGCTATAGAGGGATACACTGAGATCGTCCAAGACCTATTGGACGCGGGCACATATGTTAACATCCCTGACCGGGTAGAGCTGCTCATATAGCTTCTCATTTAACCTTTACTGATAGTATTTCAAGAAGCTTGAAATTCCCATTCGTCTTGTGCTTGTTTATGTCTCAGAGTGGCGATACTGTCCTTATCGGAGCCGTCAGAGGAGGTCATGTGGAGATCGTCCGAGCTTTGCTTAATAAATATGCTGATATTGATGTCAAAGGCCAGGTATCTGCGTCCATCAGCACACAGTCCTAAACTTTAATCTGTACAGAACAGCCTCTTTGTTATAATGCCCTTTTCGCCTCATATTAGAAACGTATTATTAATCTCCACATGATTAAGGAAGTAGCTATCACGATGACCCAGGTCATATGATTCATTTTGGCTCTTTATTATAGGACGGGAAGACTGCCCTGTACTGGGCTGTGGAGAAAGGTAACGCAACCATGGTACGAGACATCCTGCAATGCAACCCTGATACTGAGGCCTACACTAAGGTAAATACCTGATTCTCATTGGGTTTGGCATTGTAATACTATATAAAAATTATAAATATGATGCTAATAATTGTTTACTGTAAAGAAAGACAGGCCTATTTACATGTCTTCATGTGTCAGGATGCAGAGACTCCTCTCATAAAAGCCACCAAGATGAGAAACATGGAAATTGTGGAGCTTCTTTTGGACAAAGGAGCCAAAGTGTCAGCAGTGGACAAGGTAAAATGATAAAATTAACCACGTTTACATGCACATCATCTAAGCTTGACAAACTTCTTCTTCTTCTTCTGCTTCTACTTCTTCTTCTGCTGCTTCTTCTTCTTCTTCTTCTTCTGCTTCTTCTTCTTCTGCTTCTGCTACTTCTTCTTCACCAAAATTTGAACTAGAGCTTTAAAGCTACAACCACCAAACTCTGATCTGACCTTCAGATTGTTCTGACTCTGTGTGCTACATCTTTTCTTACTGATCCAACTTAAGATTTTCGTCAAATGGAAAAATCATGCTAGCGATGTGCTAAAACATGTTGGCAACATGTTAATTCATGTTAGCGATGTGTTAAAACATGTTAATTCTTGTTAACAATGTGTTAAAACATGCTAGCAACATGTTCATTCATGTTAACAATGTGTTAAAACATGTTAGCAACATGTTCATTCATGTTAACAATGTGCTAAAACATGCTAGCAACATGTTCATTCATGTTAACAATGTGCTAAAACATGCTAGCAACATGTTCATTCATGTTAACAATGTGCTAAAACATGCTAGCAACATGTTCATTCATGTTAACAATGTGCTAAAACATGCTAGCAACATGTTCATTCATGTTAACAATGTGCTAAAACATGTTAATTCATGCTAGCTGTGTGTTGAAACATGTTAGCAAAGTGTTAAAACATTCTAACAACATGCCAATTAATGCTAACAAAGTGTTAAAACATGCCAATTCATGCTAGCAATATGATAATTCATGTTAACAATGTGCTAAAACATGCTAGCAACATGTTAATTCATGCCAACAGTGTTAAAACATGCTAGCAACATGTTCATTCATGTTAACAATGTGCTAAAACATGCTAGCAACATGTTCATTCATGTTAGCAATGTTAAAACATGCTAGCAACATGTTAATTTATGTTAGCAATGTGTTAAAACATGTTAATTCATGTTAGCTGTGTTGAAACATGTTAGCAACATGCTAATTCATGTTAGCAAAGTGTTAAAACATTCTAACAACATGCCAATTAATGCTAACAAAGTGTTAAAACATGCCAATTCATGCTAGCAATATGATAATTCATGTTAACAATGTGTTAAATCATGCTAGCAAAATGTTAAATTATGTTAATAACTTACTTTCTCTGAGAAAAACTTTCAAACTTCAGTCTGTTCAAAGTTATTTTAAACTTTCAGACCTGGCTTTGTCAAGCCAACATCAAAGTTTGTCATCAAACTTTACTTGTCTAGTTATTATCAATATTTTTATTATTATTAATGTTGAAAACCAGTTGTGCACTTAATGATTTTTTTTTTTTTTTAAATAGAAAGTTCAAAAGAACAGCATTCATTTGAAATAGAAATATTTTGTAACATTATAAATATCTTTACTGTGGCTTTTGATCAGAGTAATCCATCTTTGCTAAATAAAAATTTCCTTACAACTGTGAATTTCTGCATTTGAATGTTCTCTAAAATTTGAATGTTATCTTCTCAGAAAGGTGACACAGCCCTGCATATCGCCATTCGTGGAAGAAGCCGTAAACTCGCCGAGCTGCTCTTGAGGAACCCCAAAGATGGTCGTTTGCTCTACCGACCCAACAAAGAGGGAGAGACACCTTACAACATTGACTGCACGCACCAGAAGAGCATCCTCACACAGATATTTGGAGCCAGTGAGTATTCCTCAAACGAAACTTGCTTGCACACTAACATGTCTGTCTACAACAGTTCTGATGTATTCCTCCCCAGAGCACCTGTCTCCCTCTGAGTGTGACGGGGACATGCTGGGTTATGACCTGTACAGCAGCGCTCTGGCGGACATCTTGAGTGAGCCCACCATGCAGCCGCCCATCTGTGTAGGGCTTTACGCTCAGTGGGGTAGCGGCAAGTCCTTCCTGCTTAAGAAACTGGAGGGTATGAGCCAGAAATGACTATTCAAGAAGGCCTTGTTGTATCTTTACCATCTGACTGAAATCTGATTATGTTTTCACTCTATCAGATGAGATGAAGACGTTTGCCGGGCAGCAGGTGGAGCCGTTGTTCCAGTTCTCATGGCTGGTGGTGGTTCTGACTCTGCTGCTTTGTGGATCTGTGGCTCTGGTCCTCGGCTTCGCTGTTGACACAAAGCTGGCCATCGCTGTGGCCCTCAGCCTGCTCACCCTTCTGTATATCTTCTTTGGTGAGAAATCGTCAAATTTACTCTCATGTCTCTCATTACAGGCTGAGTGTTAAAAAATGAGTATAATTCCCTTGGGACCATAGTGCAACATATTACAGAGAAGGGCAATGGCAACTTAGGCTATATTTACTCGACAACAATGTACCAAAAAACGGAAAAGGTTTTCGTTTGCGTTTTTCGCGTACAGAAGACAACATTGTCAAAATGATCCCCGTTCACTCAGATCTGCGCAAATGATTAAAAATGCTGTATTATTCATGCCAGGCCAGTAGATGTCACTTTGTAAAGAAACACTATGCGCCTATAGACTGACGTCACCGTTTTTGTCGTTTACACGGAGATGATAACGGTATAGTTTTCAAAAACTTGCACTTTCAAACCCGCTTCAAAACATCGGTGTCGTGTAAATGAACAGCCAAAACACAAAGTTTTAGTTGATAACGGTGTCGTGTAAACGGCCCCTTAGACTTAGACAAATTCAAAGTAGTAAGCCACAATAAAACAATAAATAAACTACAAATAAAAACAATCAATAAATACAGTAGAGCCACAAATCACAAAACAATAAATCACAAATACAGCAAGAAATACATGCAAAGAATACCGTATACAAATGATGATAATAATTATAATAATTTGCTATGAATACGATAATAACTTATTATTATACATCTATAATTTAATGAATTTTATACTTTTTATTATTTTTTTTTATACAACTATTAGTATTTAATTATTAGTATCTGACTACATGATTGTCCTTGACATTTGGTTTTGTTTGACCTGAATGACCTGAATTCATAGATTATGGCTGAAATTGGGCACATGTGTCTAATTATCAAAATACCACTTATTTTATAGTTATATTTTGGTGATTTTTGTATCTTGTAATGTATATTTATTTTATACCCTTGCTTATGATTACTCATCTCATTACTATGTAATTATATTTATATACACTGGACACTAAGGAGTTTAAGATTCAGATTAGTACTCAATCAGTACAGGCTTTTTATTGTTGATTTTATTAGATTGTGTCCTTGGTTACTAACAGGCACTAAACTGTACATATAAATTTGTCCACTAGAGTGCAGCATTGCACTTCCGAATCTCATGTGGATTGTGAGTGGAATTGCCTGTTCTGCATTTATCTTGTATTACATTCTCACAAACTCCTGTTTCAGTTCATATCAAAAAGTGACTTTGCGTCGTCTCGGTCTCCTGTGCTTTTGTATGGTGTGTGCAGTGTTGGTGTACTTTGGTGGGAGAAAAGGAGGGGAAAGTTGGAGTTGGGCCTGGGTCCTCAGCACCAGACTGGCCCGCCACATCGGCTACTTGGAGCTGCTTCTCAAACTCATGTTCGTCAATCCTCCCGAGCTTCCGGAACAGACCACGAAAGCCCTGCCTGTCAGGTAGAGCTCTCAAAATAGTGCAGCTATGACCAAACACATTCGTCCACTTCAACAGCACCTAACTACCCTGCATGGGTGTTCAAGGGGTGTTTTCTTTTTTGCTCTGTTTAAGGATGTAATTTACTTCGCATAATGATTTTGGGCAGGATAAAGAAATGTTGTGAATATTCTCTTCACGGCGTTTGATTACCTGCGCATTTTGTTGAAACACGCACATGTGTGATGCTCATTTTCAGTCAGTCTTTTTTTGTTCTCCATCTGTCCAGGTTTCTGTTCACAGACTATAACCGTCTGTCGAGTGTGGGAGGGGAGACGTCCATGGCTGAAATGATAGCCACGCTGTCCGATGCCTGCGAGAGAGAGTTTGGCTTCTTGGCCACCAGACTTTTTAGGGTCTTCAAACATGACGAAACTCAAGGTGTGTCTGTAGAATTAGTGGTATGACTCTTGATAGTAGAAAAGATGCATTATTTTATACAAGACACACAAGGCTCTCTGTTACAGTGAAATTTACCATGGTAAAGGGTCTTATTATACATTATGTAAAGGCAGAGTTTATCTTAAATCAGTTAATATTTTTTAATCAGCCTTTATTTTTATATTTTCAGTTTTCATTGTAATTTGAGTAATTTTATGTGCTTTTGTCTTCATATTCATATTGTCTTTCATATTTCTATGTAGCTTTTTTATTTCAGTTTTGGTTTAAGTACTTAAGTTGCCCTGGGAACTAACTGAAATAAAATAAGTTAAAGGTTTTTTTTTTTTTTTTTACTTTTTCATCTAATACTTATATTTTTTTATTTCAGCTTTATTTCAATTAATAAAAAATATTTTTAATACTTTTAGTTTTAGTTAATATCAATACTGTTTTAAACCTTGATCGTGGTAAAATATATTCTTTCATATTTTATTTATTTATTTATTTATTATTATTGTCTTATTTTATTTTTTTTATTTGAGAGAACTTGTGACTGGAAACTAGCCCCACCCATAGTGAAATCCAATTGGTCCAAAATCATGCTCTATATAGCTCTATATTAAACCTTAATAATGGTCAGTAATTAATTTATTAATAATAGATTACATTTATATAATATTTACCAATGTTATTTATTAAGGTGTACATACTATATCAGATGTTTTATCGCTTCAAACATGGCTCATCCAATCACATTTTAGACTGTTTTGTCAATATTTTAATTTATCAACATGTGCACTTATACATTGTTTTTTGTTTTTTTTTTCACAGGAAAGAAGTGGAAGAAGACCTGTTGCGTCCCCTCCTTTGTGCTCTTTGTGTTGACATCGGGCTGTCTGATCACAGGCATGACCCTGCTGGCCATCTTCAAGGTGGACGGGGAGAACCTCACGGTGAACACTGTTCTGATCGCCATGGCTAGCGTGGTGGGTCTGGCCGTGCTTCTGAACTGTCGGACCTGGTGGCAGGTGGCAGACTCTGTGCTGCACTCTCAGAGGAGGAGGCTACTCAACGCTGCCAACAGCATGCACAAGCTCAAGAGTGAGGGATTCATGAAGGTGAGCCAATGATATTAATATAATATGTAATGTGCTTATTTATAGTCATCACTGTTACATTTGTTTTAATTTAGCAGATATTTTCTTATCCAAAGTGCCTAAATGTGGCCTAAGCCTAACTAGACTTGACTTGAAGAGACAAAGATAATTCCTCTCTCTTCCATGTTAAAATTGACCTGCATAGCCCTGTCCAAAGTAAAATCTCACTGGTTATATTTTATTTTATTATTTTATTTTATTTTATTTACTTTTTTTTTTTTTTTTTTTTTTTTTAAATTTTTATTTGTTTTTGTTTTTTTGCAGCATTTGTGGATAGAAAGTGCATATGTCATATTTTAACATATTTTGCAACCTTTGAGCTGCCAAAGAGGCCAGTTCGTAAACCACTTAGTCACACCACCGTGGTTCAAAAATTCAGATTTTAAAGGGTTAGTTCACCCAAAAATGACAATTCTGTCATTAATTTCTCACCCTCATATCGTTCTACACCCGTAAGACCTTCGTTCATCTTCGGAACACAAATTAAGATATTTTTGATAAAATCCGATGGCTCAGTGAAGCCTCTATTGCCAGCAAGATAATTAACACTTTCAATGCCCAGAAAGCTACTAAAGACATATTTAAAACAGTTCATGTGACTACGGTGGTTCAACCTTAATGTTATGAAGTGACGAGAATACGTCTTGTGCGCCAAAAATAACGACTTTGACAATATCTAGTGCTGGGTGATTTAAAAACACTGCTTCATGAAGCTTTCCTATTAAGCTTCAGTGGTTCGGAGCGCGGTATCAAACTGCCAAAGTCACGCCCCCCAGTGGTGAACCATTGAAATTTCGAAACACTTATCACGTAACGAAACCTCGTTTATTGAAATTATGTGACTTTGGCGCTCCGAACCACTGATTTGGAAAAAAAAAAAAAAAAAAAAGCTTCATGAAGCAGTGTTTTGAAATCGCCCATCACTAGATATTGTCAAAGTCGTTATTTTGGGTTTTTTTTTGGCACACAAAAAGTATTCTCGTCGCTTCATAACATTAAGGTTGAACCACTGTAGTCACATGAACTGTTTTAAATATGTCTTTAGTAGCTTTCTGGGCATTGAAAGTGTAAATTGTCTTGCTGTCAATGGAGGCATCACTGAGCCATCGGATTTTATCAAAAATATCTTAATTTGTGTTCTGAAGATGAACGAAAGTCTTACGAGTGTGGAACGACATGAGGGTGAGTAATTAATGACTGAATTTTCATTTTTGGGTGAACTTACCCTTTAATTTCAAGTCTCTTTGCCTTCCTTCAGATTTTTTGCATTATTTGGTTATATTGTGAAAATTTAAGGCGTAAATCTGTATTTTACCACTTGTTGCTGTTTTTTCTCTCAGGTTTTGAAGTGTGAAGTGGAACTCATGGCTAAAATGGCTAAAACCATTGATGGCTTCACTCAGAATCAGACCCGACTAGCTGTCATCATCGATGGCCTGGATTCCTGTGAGCAGGACAAAGTACTACAGATGCTCGACACGGTGCGTTTATGTTTAAGCTGTCATGCACGGTCCTACATTAAGCCTAGAGTGTAAAACCTCATTGAACATCTCCCATATAACCAAATAATAGCATAGGCTACAAATCTTATTTAGTGTCAGGATCGCATTTGCCTGTGTATTCAACCAATGCCAAGAAGCTGTTGATGGCGCAAGCCATCTATCTCCACTGTAAATATAAAAGACTCATTCTGTCTGAGCGCACTCGCTTCCAGCTCTTGACTAAATGGACAAACAAGGTGCCTCATGTCCACTCTGTGGGAAGAACAAGCTCATTCACCTCTCAAACATCTCATGGATGTGCAGCAGTGCTTAGAGTTCAGGCTTGTTTAGCTCCAGAAGTTCAGATTCCTCTCTCCCAGCTGGACTAATGGAATTTCCTTCAGCTAAATGTCATTATTTGGGTATAATCCTCTTGTGTTGGCAGCCTGTTCACGGCTAATGAAATCTGCCATTTGCCAGAGAGTCTGCAAAGAGCCTCAAAGATTCCTTTGTGGTGCAATTAGCCACATCTCTTTTAAATTCTGATCTTTTTGTCTCTGATTTTGATAGGAATTACCAAATTAGTTTTTCCTTCAAGCTTAATATTGTTCCAATTGGTAAGGCTGACGTTCCATATGAAAAATGACAGATATGAATGCAGATGGCATATTTTGTGCCACAAATAAGTTGGCGCGGAGAACCGCAACGTCAGCGGAAATTTAGCAGCGATCGCTAAATGATGCGTGCCTAAAAATCAGTATCCTGTGACACTTATGCGTGTAACTGTGTTCTTCATTAGTCTGGAAAGTCCCGTCACATTTAAATTAGTACATGTCTGGGTGTGTGTAAACGTATACAAGGTGGCTTGTGTATGAACATACACATGATCCACGACATATAATTTGAACTATGGGTCTGTGTAACATAGCTAGTCTAATAGAATTACAACTAAATAACTTCATTCATTCTGAAGTGTTCTGACAGTGGAAGAGGGAAAATAAGCTACTTGTTTTGTATTGCACATATAGATTTATGTGTCAGTCTGTGTGTCTTTCCTGAGAAAGAGCACCCACAGAGCATTACAATAACAAAAAAGACTTTCAAAACGGACCTATTATAAATACCATATGATACCTAATGCATTACAATAAGGTTGAACTGGTTAATATTAATTAGTGTTGGCACTGTTTGTGTCTCCTGGGACTTTAGCATGTGTTTTAACTATTAGCTTCCAGGTTTTCCACTATTAATAAAGAGGAATTATTCTCTTGTCTCTTCTGTTTGCAGGTTCGAGTGCTCTTTTCCAAAGGCCCCTTCATCTCCATCTTTGCCAGCGACCCTCATATCATTATCAAGGCCATAAACCAGAACCTCAACAGTGTGCTACGTGACTCCAACATCAATGGCCATGACTACATGCGAAACATCATTCACCTGCCCGTGTTCCTCAACAGTCGCGGCCTCAGCACCACCAAGAGACTCTGCATTTCTACACCAGCCAATGCGGATCAACTGAACTCTGATGGTTTGTATAGAGTGTACATTTATTTTATTTTATTTTTTTATTTTATATTTTTTTTTATATATTTTTTTTAATGTTGTTTTTCTTTTCTTTTCTTTTCTTTTTTCTTTTAATTAAAAATTTTTTATGGATAATAGAATTTTTTTTTAATATATATACACTTAAATGTGTGTGTATATATGTGTGTGTGTGTGTATATGTATATGTGTGTGTATATATGTATGTATATATATATATATATATATATATATATATATATATATATATATATATATATATATATATATATATATATATATATATATATATATATATATATATATATATATATATATATAATATACACTTAAATGTATAGCAAAATGTTTATGGTGCATTGATCTGATTTCTGTGGCAGTTATTTGTTGCGATTTGTCGTCTGCATCATTTGTGGTGTACTGTGTTTAATATAGACTAACAGCACAGCATTTCTGCTCAGATACCTCCTCTGAACGTCTGACTCTCTCCATCTGTAGTATGGCAAGAGGACATGGACAGGAAGTTGTCTCAGAACAGTCTCGGCGAGCAGGGCAGGCAGGGCAGTAAAACAGCGCTGAACCGCCGGGTAAGACTTAGCCGCCAACACTCCCACCACTTCCCATCAACATGATTTGAGATGGGCTGCTCAACGAAGGCCATATGGTTCCTATTACGTCATTAGTAACATTTATAAAGGCTTTAACAATGCTTATCTCTCTAACAGGCTCTTTTACGCCCATATGATTTGTTTATTCACAGTTCATAGTTAGCAAGGACAGTTAGGACCATGTCTTGTGTGTTTGTTTTTGTGTGTGTGTGTTTTGTTTTTTTTGGGGGGGGGGTATTGTCAGAGACCCTGGATGTCGCTGAGGAGCGTCTGTAATTGATTTAATGTCTGTTTACTCTTCCTGCTGAGATGCCATTGCCTAATGACGGGGTGCAGCAGCAGTGGGTCTTGGTGACAAAGCACTGGCACGGCGGCACGGAGGCAGGAGGCTAAGTGGCTCCTCTGCTCGCCCTGCGAGGGCTGTTTGTTTGCTTGGCTGATTTATCTGCCTCCTTTATTTGGCCCCTCTTTATTTCAGGGGCACGCTCCTCTTGCTTTGCCTCTGCTGTTTCTTGGCTGAGCATCCAGCTCGCCATACCCCTGATCTGCACGTTTTGTTGTGAAAAGTTGTTTAGCGGGTTTCATGAGCAGCTCGCGGAAGAAAAATTGTGGGTTGGCTCTGTTTGGCCGTTTCCACCTGGATCACAAGCGGATGATGCTAAATACAGGTGTGAACGGGGTCTAAAACTTTTTGAGCTTGTCCACTTTCAACCACTTCCAGAGGTAGTCGAAAACGCATTCAACCGGATTGCTTTCATAGTGTAGACACTCATGTGGTCGAATGTGTTCAAACAGCCACAAAAGATGCCTACTCTCCACCTACTGAAGCGCAGTAACGAAAGCTGCTACTCTCTGTTTGTTTTTCCGTCATCTCAGGTTCAGTTCACATGTAAATTGCGCAAGCTTTTTTTTGTCCATTAGATCGAAAGATCTGAAGAAAAAAAAAAACCCATACATTTACCCACCCCTCAAAGAAATCAGGACAGAAGTGGTTGAAAGTGGACAAAAGAGACTGATTAAAACACCAGGTGTAAACGGGAATGTGTCTCCCTCGTGTACTTGTGATCTGATTGACCAAAATGAATCTTAGTACCAGGTGGAAACAGGGCCTTAGTGTTGTGTGCTTTTTCTGGTTAATGTGATATCACATCCCATTAAGCTGTGAGGTCAAACTGAGGTTCTGCAGGGGTTTTTCTTGATACACAATCAGGATCTTCGATTAAGTTTGGTACACCCTTATTTGTGACTAATTTCATAATGTATATTTTTACATATGGCTCCCCTCCATCATCCTGGATCAGAAAGGGGCCACCTTATTTACGGCCATGTGTTCCAAGTAGCAGTCAAGTCACAAGTTCAGTATTAAAATCTTCAAAGTGGGCTTAAAGCTCTGACCCACCAGAGCTCGTGATCGGCTCTACATTGTGTTCGTACTGGACCGGCTAACGCTTTAAGAGACAAACAGACATCTCAGTCAGTCAGACCTCTGGATGACAGCATGGACAGGAGGGCAAACGGTCATGCACAATGAATTGCCCAGACACAACAATGAATCAGCACAGAAACACAGTCCACTGCAACTGCCATTTCACTCGATCAGAATGTGTGTGTTCAGCCTTAAATATAAATGGAAGTCTTTGTTACTTTTGTCATTTCCTGATGAGTGTTTACCGTTTCCAACAGTCTACTTGACATAGCCCAAAAATAAATATGAACACAAATTTGTGACCATTTAAATCACAAAAAAAGTTTTATACAAGAAAGACTTTGACAACATTGTTATTAATAATGAATGGATTAATATATTGTTTGTGTGTGTTATTTATATACACATAGGGCGTGACATTAACTTTTTTGCTCACCAGCCACTGTGGCTAGTGTTCTTCCAAAGTTACTAGTCACTCATCATTTTCACTGGCCACAATTTTGACATCGATGTCATGGAGAAACATGGCCATATAGATATTTTTATCATTATCTCATAATTTGGCAGCAGACATATTAGGCTGCTGTCACTTTAAGACCTGACGCACGGATCCATTATACTGTTACACATGAGTTTTTCTTGTCAACTCTTTACGTTCACTTGAAACATAACTGTTTATGTGAATACTCACCAAGACCAACATTTTGACTTTTTTTATTTTGTGTATTTGACTGTTTACGCGCAATAAGCAGTGAAACAAACCTCAATTTAGTACTGAGAGGCGGCTTTATGTGCGCACACTTTGAGTGTGAGCACAAAATCTGCGGGAATGAGTAAAATTATGCGCAAAACACACAGTCCCACGCTGAAATTCAAGCCCTGTAACACCAACAATATTCATCTAGAGCAAATGAAACGAGTGATCTGTTCCTTCTCCTGGTCTGTTCCTGAATGACCTACCACGCTCTATCCGAGCAGCTGAGGCTTTAGCCATTTTCAAAAAACTGCTAAAAACATATCTTTTTCGTCAACACTTGACCCAGTAATATAGCACTTTTTTTATTTATATTTTACTTTTCGTTTTTCAATTTTCTATTCTTTCTTCATATATTTGCGTATATATTTAAAAAAAAGAAAAGAAAAAAGAAAAAAACAAACCCAACCTAGCTACGAGCACTTTACTGATGAAACTGTGACTTGACACAGCACTTACGTACTGTTGTACTCATGTTGATTTGATTGCTTCTACTATTCTCATTTGTAAGTCGCTTTGGAGAAAAGCGTCTGCTAAATGACTTAATGTAATGTAAATGAGTGAGTGAGGGAAGGCGGGTTTGTGTGTCAACTCGCTGTCGCAGAGATGGGAGAGCGAGAAAGCACAGCTGGTATCTGCAGAAAACCGGTATTGGAAGCGTTTCAATTATTTCAGTGTTACGTTTAAAAAAATCTATATTTTTGACAACACTACATTGCACCGAAATTTTACAAATGTGACATTTTAGACACTGTTGAGCAGATTTGTAAACTTCTCTGATTGGACATTGTGTTCACATGCTCATCAGATATGTCTGTGATTGGCTACATTGATCAACGCTTCAAAAACATGTTGTAATACACACAAGACTGGTCCACTGATAAACGCCTGCTTTCAAACGCTCTCGCTTTCAAAACACTTTCAAATTCAAACACTTCTATGTGCTTTCAAATGCTCCCGTTGATCATTGTAGCCAATCACAGACATATATGTTGAGCGCATGAACATAATGGCCAATAAGAGGTGTTTACGCTCAAAGCGTCACATTTTTAAAATTTCAGTACCGACTTGGTATCGAAGTCGGTACTTTTGACAACACTACTATGGTTCGCATAATTTTCTAGGCAATGTTATCCATTTTTTAGTATATCTAAAGTGACAAAATGCTTTCTGGAGCCACTGTTTGGCATTTATGATTTAAACTACATACTGATAGAAAGGTTGTATCTTAAGACTATATGTATGTGTGTGTTTGTGTGTTAGCGAAAGAGAGACCGATCTGTGAAGAAACTGAATAGATCTTATGGAAACACTTATATTGTTGTAAATGTAATTAAAGTTCAGAGGTACATGATGGTGTACTAAAGCGACACATCAATACTGCGTATGCTAAGTTGGCCTACAGGTATCACACAGACTCTATTGGCCTCCTGACATTGAGTTCTCTGCATATTGCTGTGTAGGACACTTACCGCAGGAGGCAGATGCAGCGCTCCGTTACACGGCAGATGTCCTTTGACCTGACCAAGCTGCTGGTCACCGAAGACTGGTTCAGTGACATCAGCCCTCAGACCATGAGGAGACTGCTCAACATAGTGTCAGTCACCGGTCAGTGTGACCTGATTATAGCTTCATACATTCATTATTGATTGTGACATGTTAAACACATAAGCAATTGCTTTACAAATATGTAATGGTAATAAAGTGTCTTTTGATAGGTCGCCTACTTAGAGCCAATCAGATAATCTTTAACTGGGATCGGCTGGCATCTTGGATCAACCTGACGGAGGAGTGGCCATACCGCACATCCTGGATCATTCTCTTCCTGGAGGAAACTGATGGAGTCTCAGACCAGGTCACACTGAAGGCCATTTATGAGAGGTCAGCTTACACATTCTCATAGTACCTCACATCAAACATCAAATGATAAACCTTGAATATTTCATTCATTAATACAGTTTATTCACTATAGTTTAAAAAAATGGTAATAAAATATGACAAGATCTCAGAGTTAAACTGTGTCAGGAAAAAAATTAATCTTATGTCAGATAACACTTATGAAAAACATGGTCAGGTCAAAGTGTCTGAATAATTTTTGGTTCCAAATTTTTATCAATTTTACTGGTAGTCCACTTTATGAAGAATTTTTGGGCATAATATGTCACAGTTTACTTTATTTTGCTCTCCTCACTTATATAAATGAACTATAGTGTCCTGCACCCACTAGTAAAAATATATCAAAAATTATATCTAGTGTCTGAAATCTGAATATTTTTTTTTTGGTTTGACTGTATGATCACGCACTTATTCACGCAAATGCTTTTAAACCATTCAAGCGCCATAAGACAAACGAGAACACGCTGTCTCTGAATGTCGTGTCCATGTGACACACACACGACTTTTGTGTACAGAAAGACTCGCTCCAGTATCGAGCTCTTTCACGCTTGAACAAACAATAACGCACAGAATTATGTCAAAATGCCCGTTGTGTCGAGTGTCCTCATAAGAGAAGTCTTAAATGAGTTGCGAGAAAATGAGATGCGTGTCAGATCCGCGTCATGTTCAGTGCCAGCTCTTAAAGTGACAGCAGCCTAATAAACCAGTTGCTGTGATGTCTGTCATTAATGTTAATCGAAGAACAAAGTTAACAGAGAAAATTGTAGCTTTAATAAGGATTAATCTATATTTAATTTATAATTTATGCAGTGAAGACTGTGAAGTGTTTGATAACTTTATTTCTGTAAAAGGTGAATATGACATTTATTATAATGGGTTTATGTGAAGATTGTTTTAAGTTTTCTTAAATTAAAAGTTACTTTTTAAAGCCTAATAAATGTTGAAAATGGTAGCTTTCAGTAATGTTGAATGTCTATAATGTTTAAAAAAATCAATTTCATAGAGACATCAGTATTAGTATCAGTGATACTGGCCTTCATTCATAAAAAGATGCCATTAAACAAGTTGTTTTTAAGTTGTTTCTTCATTAATTTGGAGAGTAACTGTGAAATTATTATAATATAAAAATATTAAAAACTCCAGTGTTTTTAATCACGATTAATTACAGAAAAATGTGCGATTTAGTTATTTTTCATCGATTGACAGCACTAATAAATTTAATTTAAGTTCTGTTTTTAGTTATTATTTTTATTTATTTTCTTTAGTTCTTCATTTCATTTATTTAGTTCTTTATGTAGATCTTTATTTATTTATTTATTTATTTATTATTTCTTAAGTCTTAGTTGAGATGTTTTGGGGTGTTTTTGTCTATGCAAGTTGCACAAAAATTCCCATACAATTAAAAAGGTTTAATCAAGTTGATTTGTTTTTCAGTGTAATAATGCCTGCAACCTGCAGGTGGCAGTAAGAAATTTCTGTTTCATATTTGGTCCACAGCACAATTCCTATAAATCAGGATGTCTCGTTGAGTATGATGTACCATGAAGTATTTCAAGCTTTGATCTTTGCTTTCAGCCACTTACAGCAGGATGTTCATATATGATAAGCAAAACAAAAGGAATGATGCTCAGACGCTGCCTGACTAACAAACTGACACTCTTTAATAATTGTCTTGTTTACTTGTTGTCGTTAAACATGCAACACAACCACAGTTACGTCTGCTGCATCCTCTCTAGAGCGTTTGAGGAGTGTGTATGTGTGTGTAGATGCTGGAAGGGGAGATGTTGAGGCCGTTAGGTTTGCTGATGCTCAGTGTTTGGCCTTTAAAGGTTGCTCTGTCACACTGCACTAACATGCTGTGACTCCTGGGGCTGTAGAAGTGTCAGAGCATCTCAGTGTCAGCATCTGCTCTCTCTCACCACCGCTCTTTCTTTCCCAGCCCCCATGATGCCCTTTAGCGCTTCGTCTCACCCGTTTTTCTCCTCTTTCATACCCTGAAATACCCTTCATTTCCTCCGTGTCCACACTAGCACTGCATTTCGGCGCAGGTGGGCGGCAGCGAATCTTTTGCTGTGGATGTTAAAATAGAGGCCTGTCACGTTGTTCTGTTATCTGTCACAGATGTTGCTCAGATAAGAAACGGTCAAATCTGCTGGTGCTTTTTTTTTCTTCCTTCTGTTGTACTCTCGAGATCACATGGCCACGCATTTGCTTGCTTTTTATAGAGATGAGGGTGAGTCACAGCGGTCAGACCTGCGTGTGTCCACTTGGTGTCCATTTTAGCAGCCGTTTCTCATCTGGGTTTACAACACAAAGCTGTTTATCGGATGAACTTGGAGGGGGTTTAGGCCCGTTAGTCTCATGACCAGAGTGATCCGGACGGGTGTTTGGTCAGTATGTGGTCTGCATTGTTGTAAGAACCAATCAGGAAGCACCGTACTGCCGGTGTAGAAGAGAAGTGAGTGAGTTTCATAGGTCAGCTGTCGTTCTCAATCGCAGTCACAAGGGCTAGGCTTGTGTTCGCTCTTGTGATAGTCTGTGAAGGCCGATGGACTGATATAATTTGCTTGGGAAATGGACGTATTGTGTGTATGAGAGCGTGTGTGGGTGTGTCGCCCAGTTTAGCTTGGTTTTCTACATCCTTCTCCCTTTCTCTCTTGCAAACAACACACACACATAAATTCCTAGAAGAGAGAAGTGGCGAAATCCCCTCTTTGTAACATTGCTCCATGGTAGATCATTATGAGGCTGAGCTTTCACAGTGCCTTTGTGTGTTTTCTGGTATGAATGTGTGTGTGTATTTTTGTTTGTGACATTTCTTTTGAGCAGTTTGCACAATATTACCCGCACAAATAACACCACAATGCAAGACAGACCAAAAACTTGTTTGAGTGTGTCCTCGTTACTATTAGTCAGGATAGTTGATGAGTAAGCTAGTTGATTGAATTTGACTGGTTTGTCTTTTTTTTTTTTTTTTTTAATTTCTTTTTACCCTCCTATTGCATTCAGGTCCATTTTGACCCGGAAGGTACACATACTTTTAAAAAAAAACAAAAAAAAAAAAAAAAAAACCATAGTTTTTAGTATGAAGATGAAATTTTGTTAGTATGTTAAGACTGCCAAAATACACATTCATTCATTTTATTTATTTTTTTATTTATTTTTTAAAAATTTATATTTTTTATATATATATATATATATATATATATATATATATATATATATATATATATATATAATATATATATATATATATATATATTATTTTTTTTTTTTTAGAGATATAACCATTTAAACTAAATTTTTACTCCTGCGTTCAGGTCTGTTTTGTATGGAAGCTTGTTTCCGCCACTAAATTAAAAAAAATAAAGGTAATTGCGACTTTTTATCTCACAATTCTGACTTTTTTTCCTCGCAATTGTGAGTTTATATCTCACAATTCTGAGATATAAACTCGTAATTCTGAGAAAAAACACATCTTTTTCCCCTCACAATTGGACATTATAACTCGCAATTGCGAGTTTATATCTCACAATTCTGAGAAAAAAAGTCAAAATTGTGAGATGAAAAAGTTGCAATTACCTTTTCTATTTTTATTTGAGTAAAAGAAAAAGTTCACATTTCACTTTTCTGCCACCTATTGATGAACCATTGCAGCATGAAAAAGAAATTCAAGTTGTTTATCATCATTTTTTTCATATGAAAGATAGTTTATGCAAGTAAAATGAATCTGTTTTGTTTGAAAAACATTTCTTAGTAATAGTTGTTAGAAACAGAATATGTAGGATTAGATGTCAAGTTTGAAGTTTCTAATGAATTTAATTAAATCTATTAAAGTCAGTGGAGTTCATACTGTATTTTTCATATTACATGTTCTTAGAAATTTTATCTAATGATATTTTCAAATTAAATTTCTCATAAATATTTATAGAAATATATATTTTCTTGCATCACACTGTTTTTTGCTGTAGCTCTTGAAAAATTTCAAAGAATTTCTCTCTTTTTTTTTTTTTTTAAATTAAAAAATTTTTTACATTTTTTTTTTTAATTTTTTTTTTAATTTTTTTAAATTAAACAAAGTAATAGCATTGTAAAAAAAATTGTGCATTCACTAATGAAGTTACTGATTAGATTCAAAATGGTTTTAGCTGAAAAATATATATGTATATGCATATATAAATGTATGTCTCTTTTGTAAGCTTACGTTCCACTGCGTCCAAACAGACTGCAATGCACTGCTGCTATATTAAAGCAAAAAATATGTACTTTTTTTTTTTTATTTTTTTTTTTATAAATAGTTAAACTTACTAAAGTGTGTCCAGAGACCTCTGTGTTCTGAATACAAGAATATGTCCTGTGTGAACGCCCCCTAAGAAACTGCTCCTGGTGGACCCACCTGACCCTAAACCTGACCAAAAATTATATTTCAAAACTGACAGGTTAAATTGACAACACATATATTTATGTATTTTATATGCATTGCACCTTTTATAGATTAAAAGCAACTCAGAGTGCTTTAGAAATCAGAAAAGAAAGTCAATAAAAGTGTCAGATTGAGTAATGTTATGCAATGGCATTATAGTCAAGCGAGAGAGCGAAAGCATGACTTAGTTTCTTTATATCTTCCGGCGAAACAAAATGTTGTATTTAGGGGAATTTGAGAGGAACTCTTACTCATAGAAATTCATCTTTAGTCATTTTAGTAATCTTAGTCTGAATAATACGTTTTTGTTTTTTTTTTAGACTGACTACTGAAATGTTAGTATTTTGACAAACGGTGTCATTGAAATTTCATGACTCTTAAACTTTTTCAAAATCTATAAATGCTATTGAACACTTGTGTACAATTTGTCCAAAAGTATGTTAAATTTCGTTGTATTATGATAAAAAAACAATAGTGGAATATAGATATATAAACAAAACAAATAAAAACTTTTGTCCTAGTGTCTTCTATGTAAACAAGTATATTTCTGGCCTAAGACTACTACACCAATGAGTGTTACGTCTTTTATCGTCTGTAGTATGGAAACAACTCTCCAGTCCCTTAGTGATCCGGCCCTTTAATCTGCACCAGAATGTGAATAATCTGTTAATAACATCAGCTTGTTTTATGATTAACATTAAGACAGGCTACAGTAATCCGACCAAGCAGGTGAGAAACAAAGATTTCTGTGTCCTTAAGGTACACTGGCTTATAACCACCAGGTCTATAAACCACCTTGACCAGAGGAAAGTGTGTTTGTACCTCTGTATTTAGAGTAAAACTACTCACTCACACTCACTAACAAGCCCAACATATTCAAAGGAAAATGTCCAACCAGGTACCTTTTTTGACACTCACTTCAATGAGCTTTTTTAGGCCATTCAGTCTGGACTTCCATTCTGTAGGGCCATGAGTCACGGTTGTTTTTTTGGTCTTTACGGTCGTTATTTTGGGCCGAGAATGTCTTAGTTATAGTGAGACACATTTGGGCCGTTTACCATAAAAAGCATACAGACGGAAGTCCAAATGGAAAGTGAGCGAGGGAGTGAGTTAGAGAGATGTTGTGGTGGCTGTTGGCCATGATCTGTAGTGGACTTTTTGAGCAGAGTCAGGTCCACCGGGAGTTTATTTATGGCACTTTGCTCCGGTTTCGCGCTTGTTACGAGGTGTGGCCCGCCGAGCCGGTTCTGCTCTGACATCTGGTGTCCGGCTTGTGCCAGGATGGTATGACAGAACCTGACTGGGCCGGGTACCATGCCCAGTCCGCCCTCCCCTTATCAGCCGGCTCTGGCCCGGTAACATATGTCCCTTCCTCCCCTACTCCGAGAGCGGCCCTTGTTAATTAACCCACCAGGAGAGTTGGCGTGGCACAGTCCAAAACGGCCAATCGCTGGAGGGATTCATTGTGAACGAGCAGGAAGGAGGACACGCCCCTTCACCTTTCGTCCACACTTCTCGGCATCTCCTTGGCGTGCCAACACGGTGTGACATTCACGGGTGAAAGAAAAAGAACACGGAAGCCCTCGCTCTTTCCGAAAGGCTCGTCCCGCTCACAATGCTTCCTGTCACAATGCTCGGCTTATTCATTGAGGGAACAATTGGCTCTCAGTGCTGGGCTTCAAATCCAGGATTTAAAGCGATTTTTAGCAAAACTTTCTAACTAATGACACTCAAAGTGAGTGTGTGCGAGGCTATTGGAGCTAATTAGACAGACTCTTCTCCCAAGTACTGAAACATTAAGATGACATACTGTTCATTCAGGATTACTTTAATTGGTACAATTATTGTAATTTCAGTCGCAATTACGTCGGGAGATAAAAGCGCCTTCTGAAGCACATTTATGTGATTTCCTTTATGCGAAAAGCCTAATAAGGCTTTAAGTAATTCTTCTGAAAAGCACACGGCTTCCTTCCTTTCTTCTGCTCTTTTGAACCATTTTGCCTTTGAGTTGGGACTTCTCACTTTCCTGTGAATTCGCATTTTTGTCACGTACCGGTCTTGTCTCTAGCATCTCGATGTGTTTTCTCCTCCGCCTTTGGAGGGAAGCTATTGTCCATGAACCTGATCCTTCAAGAACTCTTTGGTGGAAGAGGTAAACTTAGTAATTTAAAAAGTGCAGCCATTATTTGCCCAGAGGCTCTATAAATGATTAGGTGGTTGAAAGCCCCATCTATTCCCCAAAGGAGAGAAGCCCAATCTAAGATAGGGAGTGCATTTATTGGGTGCACAAAGTGACCTCCAGATGGATGAGATGAGTTTGAAACTAGGGAAGAGGCTGTGTGCTGCACAGAGGGATTTAAAGTCGCTCTTTGGATCGTTCCTGTGATACTCTGTAGGTCTGTGCTATGAGGTCCATTTTCGTGGCCATTATTGTGAGTAAAGTAAAGGTCATCATGATTTTGGGCACACATGTTAGGGCGTCATCAAGTTCACCGATTTTTAACCAGATTTGTATTGTTACGATGTTGGTAATATATGCAAATTAACAATGTGTACTCTTTCTCCATATGTTACACTAAAATGCTGGGCAACCCAAGTTAGGTTGAAAACGGACAGACCTACACTCTTTAAAAAAATAAAAAATAAAAAAAAAAATAAAAAAAAATGCTGGGTTAAAAACAACCCAAGTTGGGTTAAAAAAAAAAAAAAAAAATGGACAAACCCAGCGATTGGTTTTAACACAACAGTTGGGTTAAATGTTTGCCCAACCTGCTGGGAAGTTTTATTTAACTCAACTATTGTTTAAAAATTACTGTATTGCTTGCTTAAAATGAACCCAAAATATGTTGGAAATTAACAATTATTAATGTTTAATACATGAAGATTTATTAATATGTTTGAGTAATAATTAAACAATGAACATTTATTAAATTGCTTATTAATAAATGTTCACCTCTTGAATATTATTGTTGCCTCTAGTAATTATGTGTCTGATTTTTAAATTTCAACCTATTTTGGGTTCATTTTAAGCCAGACATATAGTAATTTTTAAACAATAGTTGGGTAAAATAAAACTACCTAGCGGGTTGGTAAACCGAAAACATTTAACCCAATCGCTGGGTTTGTCCATATTTAACCCAGCTTGGGTTGTTTTTAACCCAGCATTTTTTAGAGGGTAGGGATTGGATTGTTTTAACCCAGCGGTTGGGTTAAATGTTTGCCCAACCTGCTGGGTAGTTTTAACTCAACTATTGTTTAAAAATGACTGTATTGCTTGCTTAAAATGAACTTAAAATATGTTGGAAATGAACATTTATTATGTTTGAGTAATAATTACACAATAAACATTTATTAAATTGCTTATTAATAAATGTTCACTTTTTGATTATTATTGTTGCCTCTAGTAATTATGTGTCTGATTTATTTATTTTTTCTTTTAATTTCCAACCTATTTTGGGTTCATTTTAAGCCAGCCATACAGTAATTTTTAAACAGTAGTTGGGTTAAATAAAACTGCCCAGCACATTGGTCAAGCATTTAACCCAACCGCTGGGTTAAAACAACCCAATCGCCGGGTTTGTCCATTTTCAACCCAACTTGGGTTGTTTTTAACCCAATATTTTTTAGAGTGTACATCCCTGAAGCTGTCAAAAGTCAGCAAGATGATGTCAGATGATGCAGTGTATTATGTATGTTGAAGTTTCATGCCAAAAGGGAAAAGGGGACGCCACACTGCATCATCTGACATCATCTTGCTGACTTTTGACTGAAGTTGGCTGCATAGACAGCCAAGTTTTATTAAAAGCCCATCTTGCCAGCGGTGAATTACCATTTTAATCACCAGGGGAACTGAAATTGACACCCAGAACCCTAAGCTGTTGTGTCAGCAAATCTGAGGAGAGAACTTTAATGTAAAACCGAAGGATGTACTCAGTAAACCTGTCAGTTGTGTGGCTAAGACTGACATTCATGCGTAATGCAACTCTAAGGTAGAGGCCGTATAAAGAGCTTTACATGAAGACGATAGCCTACTTATAAAGGCAAAAAGCCTCAAGATCCTGTCAACTGTCTTTAATCAGTTGATATTGATATTTACGATGTTGATATTTAGCAAGAAAAGTATGCTCTAAATGGTTCCTTGCTATTTTTTTGTGATGTGAACTTCCTGAAGCACCTGAAATTCAGAAGAACCGGCATGTTTTTCCAATTAAATCTATGCTGGATATAGAGTACACATTATTTTACCACCTTTACGTTCAAGTTTGAATTGTGCCTTCTGACCTCCTTGAACTTCTATTGTTGTTTCCACTTTTTACAGTTGTTTTCACTGTTGTTTTTGTTGCCGTTTTTCGTCATCTTCTTCACAGCGGTGGCCCAAATGTTGTGTGTTGCCACCTAGTGCAATTAATTCCAGAAACATGTTTAGAGGACACACTCAAAAAAAAAAAAAAAAAAAAGGTGGTCAATATGTGTATACTATGATTGATCAAACGGATCTATTTTGGATGTTTGATGTCTCCTTGGGATGTTAATAGTACGTTGATCAGTTTACTGTCAGTCTGCTTGATTATTATAGGCCAAACTTACTCTCAAAGCTTAATCTGCCAGTAACCAACATCATTAGACTTACAGTAGTTCTATAAATATCTATTGTTTTCCAGTGTAACTGTGTTCCACTGCTGTTCTGGGGCAGCACTCGGCTTTCATGAATGGGGGGAAAAAAATCCCATGAAAGTTCATTAGAGTTTTTTTAAGCTTCTGGGCAAGATGCTTTTGTTTACAGATGGATTTACTCATTTCTGGGAGTTTGGCTGCCAGTTTGGAGGTTTCTCTGGGTTCTTGCGCTGCCTCGTTTATTTTAGTCGTTATGTATTTGTGATTTAGAACAGCATAACTCTGCCAGATATAAAAATGAACTAATTGAATAAAATGTGAATAAAAGTCTAACAAGATCTAAATAAATAAAACATCTACCAAGGTCATTCTCCATCCCCCAAGAGACCGTCATATACAAGAAATCTTTGAATGTTTCATTGACTGATGGCCACCACTCCATATGCCCACCACCCCATGACCTCCACCATCCACCTACCATATGAAATCTGTTGGCTGGTGGTGGAGACTGTTGTTCTTTTCATGGTGGGCACATTGATTCTCTTTACGGAGCTCAGAAAATAAATGTGTGTTGGCATTTTGCATCTCTGGGCCCCTTATAGAGGGCAGGGGGCATCACCGTGTTTGGGCCTCATTGAGCATCCTCAAACTGTCCACACAAGGGTGGCTGTAAGCAAAGTCAAGTGCCACATTCAGCACCCGGTCAAAGGGGAAAATAGTGGGAGAATTATACTCTTCCCATCAGCTGCTGTGTGTGGGAGTCTTTGAAAAAGAAGAAGAGAAGGAACAGGGAAAAAAAGGGCTAAGCAAGCTTTGGGATCGATTAGCTTTTGGATAAACCCAACGAGAGACATCTCAAGTGCTCAACATTTAAGGCGGCCACGCCGCTAACCCAAATGATGCAGCACGGGTGTGATCAATAGCAGTATTGTTTGAAACGCCTTTTGTATTCTTGATGTTCTTTTATCTTTGTGTGCACTTCTAAAATGGCAAGTATCTTGAACGGCAATTAATTTCCCTCATTCCCAGTGCTTCCATGACAGATGAATGATAGCACTTTTTTCCTTGGCAATTTTCTCTCGTAGCCAAGGCAAGAATGTCAAAAGTAATTGCTAAACAAATCACTTGATGTTGAAGCCAACTTCTCCCACCAGCTTCAAAAGCTCTTTTTCTGGTGGTAGAATTACATCAGCTTCAATTGATTATAAATAGTATTCTAAGCATGCTGATGTGTACAGCTGGTGAAAGATTAGCCTTCCGCTGGCCACGGCATGATGTTTGTGTGTGTATATATGAATAGTTGAATACAAATACTTGCTATAGTATAGTGCATTCGAGGTGGAATTAGCTTGCTTAATCCACTGCCTACTGTGTCTCATAAATTTAGCTGAAAATGCACATATCATATCCGTAACCATCAAACACACATCTCTACTTTTGGCAATTTTGAGTTTTTATCATAGACTGAATACACTAAATGACTACTTCCTGTTGTTTGTGCATTGAAATGACCAATGAAAAGATGTTTAATCAGGCTAAATGTTTAACAAGAATCTCCAAATGGCCTTGAAAACCATGTCTCTCAACTTTGATTTGAAGAGCATCTTTGCAAAACGTGAGTAAAAGATAATTCTGAATAAGCAAAGAAAAATAATGTTCACACTTTTTGCAGCTCCAAAAATGTATTTGCAAGATTTTGACCAGTCAGGTCTTCATCAGGCACATTAGTCCTCTGATCTCTATTTGACTGAAGACAGCAGTCTCTCATCACCTCATCACATATTTTAATGTTAATATTATAATAGTATTTTCAGCAGCCATTGCTCGAGTCTTCAGAAATCATTGTAATATGCTGATTTGGTGCTCAAACCATTTCTTATTATTATCAATGTTAAAAACAGTTGTGCTGCTTAATATCTTTGTGAAAACTGATACATATTTGAGTAGAAATGTATAAAGTTCAAAAGAACATTGTTTATTTAAAAGCCTTTTGTAACATTTATAAATGTCTTTTACTGTCACTTTAAATCAATTTAATGCATCCTTGCAGAATTAAAGTATTCATTTCTTTAAAAAAACAACATAATGACCCTTTTGAATATGTATATTAAAATCCTTTTGTAACAGTATATGTATTGTTACATTTGGGTTTTTTTTTTTTTTTTTTTTTTCTTAAAAAAAAAAAAAAAAAAAATTTTTAAATAAGCCCTTCTCATAACTCTGTCTGATTATTTGGAGCCGTGCCCTAGCAGTTAGCACACATGCTCTGACATTTAGCTGTGGTGCTCACGTGGGTGATGTAAGTTTGAGTCCAGCTTGTGTCATTTCCTGATCTCATTCTCCTCTGCTCTTCCCCTTATTTTAATAAGACTGCAAAAAGAACAGAAAAACAACGCAGTCTGACTAACACAAAAGGCTGATATAAAGGGAAAGGGAACCAGCATATGAATTTGTGTAGGGAGATGGCCGGCCTGGGTCTGGTTGAGAGTGAAAATTCCCCTCAAGACCTGCAGATGTGTCTCTTCCTCCTTGTCTGGTTAGTCTTGTTTTAGCCAGTCATTGGAATGACTTCGTCATTCTGGTGTTTATGGACGCCTCAAATGTTTTAGTCTGGGTGTTGTGTTTGGATGAGGCCTGTGTCGGGGTGTTTGCGCTGTCTCACTACATGCCAGATTAAATACTGCAGTTTTCTCATCAACTGCTCACTGCACACTATTGAATGTATGTGTGTGTTTGTTTTAGTATTCCATAAACAAGTCAGTGACAAACATCTCTATTTAGAACTACATGATTACAAACCCTTCATTATGGACGTCCAATTCAAAGTTGCTACTATGAACTAATATTGTGGGGCACTTTGTGCTGTCATTACGGCTTTACAAAAAACTAGACCCATTTGGTTATTTTCAGTGACCCTCCCAGCCTCAAACTCACCCTTCCCAGAGTGACACCTGTTAAGCACCACCACACTCACTAATGCATATAGTATGCATCTGATCTAAGCTGTGTAATTGAGAGCGTTCTGAAAGACTGCTTATGTGTGTGTTATCAACATGTCAATTTATTATAAGCAACGCAAGACTTTAATAGCCAATGACATTTACAGCTGGAGAGACTGGTCTGATTTTCTACTGTTTAGTGTCAATCACCATCTAACTCAGCCAGTCAAGATCTACATTTAGCCATAGATGTTATATGAATATGGTCCCTGGGACATATTTTATCAGCTGGCAAGTTTCAATGCACATTTAAGAGTGCAGGTTCCAACTATTATTAACAATAATGGAAAGATTAGGCTTATCAGTATGTCACAATATCACCCTGTTTGGACTTCTGTTTTGCACCATTTCCTGCCAGTCTGTCAAAAAAAATTTCTTAGGAAAAAAAAAAATCTCTCATCTAATGGTGTAAAACATACATGGGAATCAGTTGGTACTACATTAATATTGAAGGTTAAAATGAACTGATTTGTATACAAACTTAAATTACACTTAAGGAAATTTTTATAATGGGCCTGCTAACTTTAAAATTATTTCTACTCCAATTCGTTTTTTGAAATATAAACATTTAAATGGTGGCTGTCAACTTTTATTCAAACATGCATTATATAGGCTATTAAAGAACATAAAAAAATTATAATTAAAGGGTTAATTCACCCAAAAATGAAAATTCTGACATTAATTACTCACCCTCATGTCGTTCCACACCCATAAGACCTTCGTTCATCTTCAAAACACAAATTAAGACATTTTTGATAAAATCCGATGGCTCAGTGAGGCCTCTATTGACAGCAAGACAATTAACACTTCCAGATGCACAGAAAGGTATTAAAAACATATTTAAAACAGTTCATGTGACTACAGTGGTTCTACCTTAATATTATAAAGTGACGAGAATATTTTTTTTTGTGCTCCAAAAAAAACAAAATAACGACTTTATTCAACAATATCTAGTGATGGACGATTTCAAAACACTGCTTCATGAAGCTTCGAAGCTTTACGAATCTTTTGTTTCGAATCAGTAGTTTGGAGCGCGTATCAAACTGCCAAAGTCACGTGAACTATTGAAAAGCTTCGAAGTAGTGTTTTGAAATCGGCCATTGCAAGGTATTGTTGAAAAGTCGTTATTTTTGTTTTTTTGGCGCACATAAATATTCTCGTCGCTTTATAATATTAAGGTTGAACCACTGTACTCACATGAACTCTTTTAAATACATCTTTAGTAGCTTTCTGGGCATCTGAAAGTGTTAATTGTCTTGCTGTCAATGGAGGCCTCACTGAGCCATCAGATTTTATCAAAAATATCTTAATTTGTGTTCTGAAGATGAACGAAGGTCTTACGGGTGTGGAACGACATGAGGGTGAGTAATTAATGTCAGAATTTTCATTTTTGGGTGAACTAACCCTTTAATATGTAATATGGTGTATATATTTAACTAAATGCTCCTCTCTAGATTTAATTTTTCTAGCTGACTAATGAGTTTATGGTCACTGAATATGTTTGTTCTGAGGTAAATGTGACGTTACGTTTGTTTAAAAGCCTTTTTATTAACGTCTTTCTGTGGTTGAAACGCTGAATACATGAGACATGATACAGATTTTGTTAAGTTGGACTGTATCTTTTAACATACCTTCAGATGTTCATTCATGTTTATTTCACGCTGTAACTAGTATTAAAGCGGAGGAGAGGATCAGTTCATGTGTGCTTCAGGCTGCCGCTTCTATACAGCAATCTGTCACGCCACATTAAGGAGCACCAAATCCGTATCGTCACGCTTTTTTAAGTGGGTATACGGAAATCCTTGACCTTTCCTAATGGGTATACGGCATATACCTGCATATCACGTAGGCTACACCAATGTGGGGTCCCCCTCTGGAGAAATCACGGGGGCCCCATGCAATTGCATGCTTTGCGTGGTGGGTAAACATGCTACTGACTTTGTGAGACTAAGCTTGCCTTAGAAAACACCACTAATTCAGAGATCATTAATTGAATGTCTCACAGACACATACTTGGCTATGAAGAACTGTTTAATATTTCTAAATCTTTCTTAAATGTTCTTCCTCTGTAAAGCAGGTTCCTTCTAAGCAGAGACAGTGGAAAGTGTGTGTGTCTTGTGACAGAGGAAGTTGGTTCTCTAGAGAGGCTCTTGTCACTGGCTCCTGTTTGTCTGTGAGCATGCTCACACACACATACAAATAAACAAGCCCAGCTGGATTTCGGAAGAGACACAATCTGCCCATTTCTGCTTAATCCAGTGCGTGGGAAATGAACCAAACCTCTCTCACCAGCACACGTTTCTCTCTTGTTCAACCCTTCTTAAAGCGATGCTTCTGTATGTGTGTGTGAGTGTGTGGAACAAACAAGCAAGCATGTGTTTGCGCTCAAGTTCGATCTTTATGTTGGTCACGTCCTTGAGCTCCACCCTAAGTACAAGACCTCTACCTAATGTCCATCATGCGGAAGGTCAGCTGACTGTTAGCACAGCATCCTACTCTGACCCGCTGACACACAGGCCTGCTGTAGCACAGTGTGGGCCTTTGTCCAATGACTTCAACATCTGCTCTCACACCCAGCCACTCGCTCGCCCTCCAACACACACACTTCTCGACTGAAATTGTGAGTCATTTGGTGACCATCGCTATTTATACAGTCATCAGAGGATGATGAGACAAACGCAATTAACTAAAATGGTCTTCTAAACTTTTGGAACATGATATTTTAACATGCCATCCAGGTCATAATGACCGTAACACTGTGGCCTAACCAACAACAAGCTATTTTTCTGTCCACACTGAGAGCAAAAATGCTGTGCAATGCAACCAGTGTTAATTTAATCCGTGAAAAAATGTCGTTGACGAAAATTATGACAAATTATTCGTCAACGACATTTTTTCACGGACGAAAACGAGACGATGACTAAATAAAAATGCGTTTTGAATTACACAAACTATGACTAAAATCTACTCTAATTTTCGTCAACGAATAAAAACAAGACAAAAATGATAGAAAGGGACGATTTGGGAAGATATCCGGTCAGGACTGCTGTCCTGTGTGGAAGATGCGCACATTTGAAGTGTAACGTGCTGATCTAACCACGGGAAAACGCGATGCTGTTGCGTGCTCTACAGGCTCTACAGACTGCTGCGCAATCAATGAATAGCGCACATTTATGCAATGCAATTGCTTATAAACTAATGTTGATGAATTATGACAATATTTACTACACGATGTTTATATGGTAATATGTTTTAGACGCTTGTAAGAAGGCATATTTTATCTCCCTCATTTGAAATGAGCAGCCTGCTACAGTGCAGACCTTAGACATTTCAAAATAAGAGTCACGGTGCATATAATTTACCTGGTCATTATTGTTATTTTGTTTTAACAAACCTTCAGATGTTCATTTTGTTTACACAATAAATTTCTATTTAATTCATAGTAAACTACTGTATCTAAGAACATTTTTTGACACATTATTCAATATATTTTATATATAAAATTATATAATTTTAAATATAATGGTTATTATAGTTAACTAAACCTAAAACCGTAAAAAACGTCATTACTTGAAATAAATGTTAACTGAAAAATAAATAAATAAATATATATATATAAAATGTAAACTTATCTTATTTCATCTAGTTTCTATGCTTTAGCTTAATCTGATGTACTAAAATAACTAAAACAGAAATAAAACTATGTAGACGTTTAAAAGCAAAAATAAAAATACATAAACACACAAAAAGAATACTAAAACTTTTAACTAAAATTACAATGAAAGCAGAAAAACTAAAAAATCTAATTTAATCAATTTTAAACAAAAACTATAATAGTACCTCAATGATAAGTACTGAACTGAGCTCTCTTTCGTATCTTTTTGCACTTGAACGGTCAAAAACCGCCTGCTTTGGCGAGTAACGTACAGTTGTCTTAAGTGAACATAAACCGTTTGGAGAATATCAGATGTGTATCATTGTATTGGATTTGTGTATTGTTAGAGAAGTGCTTACTTAATGCATTACAATTTAACTAAATTAGACTTTAGTTGACTACCGTAGATTTAGTCGACTAAAATCTTATGATATTTAGTCGACTAAAACTAAAACAAATTCTGATGACTAAAATATTACTAACCCTAAATGGCATTTTAGTCAAAAGACTATGACTAAAACTAAATCAAAATTTGCTGTCAAAATTAACACTGAATGCAACAAAATGTCATGGTGAAATCTTGATAATATTTCACTGGTGCAAAGAAAGGCATAATAAAGATTATTAAAACTTTTTTTTTTTTTTTTAAAGAGGATTACACTGTAAAATTACATTTTACAAGAGAATACTATTTTAGTCTTTCAACTTAAATTGCATGTTTAATTCAATGTGTTGTAATTATTATGTAATTATTTGTGAAATCTACTAGCAAGTTCTGAGTGAAAATGTTTTCAAAGGAAATCTTTGACCGCATTTTTTTTCAGTGTCAATTGACCAAAATAATGTTACGGTCTGAATCAGAAAAACTATACGGTTGGTATATTAGATCTTTTTGACTACAACCCTAATACGAAGGCTTTTGTGCATGATGTCAATACTTGTAGGCGGAGCCCTGTGTCATGTGTCACTCTTTGTATTTTCATACCATCTGAAGAATGGTATGAAATGTTTTCAGGTTTTTTTTTTTTTTCTTCTTCTGGAATTCAAAGGATTTGTCATATGTGAATTAATATATTAGTTAAATTTTAATTTTATTTTTATTTGTTTGTATTTTAGGGCTTCCAAAGTTAATGCACTATCATGGAATAATTCAAAATGTTAATGAACTTTTGGCCATTTTTATTTCATTTTAGTTGTAGTGTAATTTAATTTAGTTAATTTTGTTTTAACCAGTGTTATAATTGTTAACTAAAAATAAAACTATTAAAAGTCTTTTTTTTTGTAGTTGAAATAATAAGTTTAAGTTGAGGTACAAAAATGACTAAAACTGAAATAAAAATAATTAAAGCTAATTATTATTTAGTATATCAGGTCAGAGGTCATTTGATGAACTGACTATTGTAGATGCTGCCTCCAGGTGTGTATCATCTCACATTTAGCTATCAGTGTTTGTTTACACTGCCTCACCATCACAGTTAAGCAACAGGTCATCTGAGTGTCATTATGTCAGCTCTCTCCTGCCCAGTTTAAACAGCTAAAATCGGATTACTTAAACCGGTGGTATGGGACGGGCCAAGCACTGAGCTCACCCTCTTCACGGTGCAATGATCAGTATGGAAATAAGAACTTATTGTGCCCTCATGTCGACCAATAAAAAGATTCAAGCTAGCTTTTCTTACCAAAGAGACAAAGACGTGGGCTGGGGGGAGATAAGAAGATAGAGGAAGAAATATGGGGTGCGCAAAATGTCTGCGTTCAGCAGAAGCAAATCTTCAGATTTATTTGATATGAATTCCCACGCTCAATAAGATAAATTGCAATGGGAAACCATTTATCTGACAACGTAGTGCAGAAATAACTGCAGTAGCCACATGCGTTCAAAAACTTGAGCTAAGAGAGACTAGTGAGATGCAATTTAGAGTAGATTTACATATTATTAATACACATTAAAGCAATGTGACCGTCAATCTATCAATCAGACTACATCAGTGTCAGAAATGAACCCCCAATGTTTACATGCTGGAATTGATTTTCATGGGCATTTTTTTTTCTTTATTGGGGGAGTTATATATGTAATTATGTTATTGTTAATATATTATATATAATGTTTAATTGTACATTAATTTGCATCAACTCCCACTCCAACATTTTAAATATCTGGGACATTTTAGCTCCAAAACTTGTTGAATTTCTGAAACTGGTATGCCTTTGCTGTTTATTCTGTATGCTAATTGTCACCATCTCATTGCAGGATTTCTAAAAACATCCCCACCACTAAAGATGTGGAGCCTTTGTTGGAGATCGATGGCGATATTCGCAGTTTTGAGGTGTTTCTCTCATCGCACACCCCTGTTCTCACCGCTCGTGATGTGGAGATGTTCCTGCCCTGTACTGTCAACCTGGATCCCAAACTAAGGGAGATCATCGCAGGTACAAACCCACACAAACACATTTGCCTAGCTATAAATGAGGAGGACATACCATGGACTTTTGTTGTTTTTATATAAAGCTAAGTAGAAACTAACCAAAACCACATAAATGCTATTTGGCAGTTGACAATAATTGACAAAATGCCAAATTTAGATGAAAGACAGCTTGAATTGCTTGATGCTTTGTGTCACATTTGAATACTTTTATAATGCATTATGCTTTAAAGGGTTAGTTCACCCAAAAACAAACATGCTCTCATTAATTACTCACCCTCAACACAAATGAAGATCTTTTTGATGAAATCTGAGTTTTCTGTCCCTCCATTGACAGCTACGCAACTACCACTTTGATGCTTCCAAAAGTTCATAAAGAGAACATAAAACTAATCCATATGAATTGAGTGGTTTAGTCCAAATTTTCTGAAGAGACTCAAACTGTTCCTCATATAAAGCTTCAGAATATTTTGGACTAAACCACTCAATTCATAGGGATTTAGTTTTACA